>NC_056737.1:211385608-211500608 GCF_019279795.1 Protopterus annectens
AGTACAATACACCAGTTGGAATGTACCTGGCTAGACATCTCCAGCAGCTGGAGAGACCACAAAGGTACGTAACCAAGAGGATTACTGGCCTCAAACAGTTGCCCTATGCAGCACGATTGAAAAAGCTAAGACTGTTCTCTGTTGCATACCGCTTTCTCAGAGGCGATCTCTGTCTAACGTACAGAGCCATGTCCAACCCAGAATTGTTGAACATGTTCCATCTTAGCAAAACCAAATCTACTCGAGCTACACGCTCTAGGGATATAAACCTCAACACAACAATGAATAGAACATGCTGGAGGGATAGATTCCCTTTGCAGAGACTTCCCTTACTATGGAACAGGGTCCCGATCTACATAAGACAGAGCCCCTCACTATCACTCTTCAAGAGGAACCTTGATGAGTGGATGGGTAACAGAAAGTTCACACCGGGGATCACACCAACAGCACTACTAGATAGGGGCCAAGGGTACTAGCTACTAGTACAAGGGTCTAGGGAACTACTAAAGGGGAGGTGAATACTGCACAACGTGGCTGGGCTAATATATGCCTTCAGGCAGATAGCCCAGTACCAACCTATGAACCTATGAATCTATACACATACACAATTTCACTGGATTTAAAAATTTGGCATACAAACAAGGCTGTCAGGAACAAACACACTGCATCCACAACATAGACCAACCTATGTTTGAGCACTAAAAAAAAAATCTTCCCAAACTTTAAAGACCTACTGGGCCTGTAAACATCCAATGCCTACCCTCAACAATCTCTAAAGCACTCACCAAAAGCAACACCAAGTGCCAGGATCCACCAAGTTAAACACGACTCATGTCACAACACCACAGGTACCACGTGGACATTAATGACCTGAGATGAACTTCCCTGCACTATACAAAGAGAGAGTTTGTTGATTTCCCTGAATATGCATCTCTGGCAGGTATATGCCTTGCACTGAAGAGCATTGTACCTACACCAAGGATGATGCCACTGTATGATCAAAAGATGATTGACTTCAATAATTGGCTTAGTTTCTCATGTCTTTCCAGGGAGAGTCAATATTTGTCAGCATGGGAGTACACTGTTAACAAACCACATTGCTTTACAAAGGATGGTCCCCTATACTTCTGAATATTGGCTACACCTTTATTCACCCCTTAGCTCCTTTTTAGGCAATGCCAAATTGACATACCTACCAAAAGAGCAGATAAAACTTAAAGAAACCTAAAGGTGTTACTGCTCAGTGCTAGGAACCTAAACCACAAACTCCACACCTTACAAGCTTCTCTTCACACTGGAGTATATAGTCATCTGTGTCGTTAACAAGACATGGTTTAAATCTACAGAAAGTATTTCAGCAGTTAAAGAATTCAGTGTCTTCCACTTATTTAGACCATCAGCTGCACATACAGGGACAAAAGGTAGAGTCATCTCAATCTATATTAGCAACAAGCATTACTTTACTTTGGTTAAACAGGATGATGCTCCAGAATTTATCCACGTGGGAATCATCATAGACAAAGTCCCATACCATATCCTAGCAAACTATAGATCACCCTCTATGTCTCTAGAATCCCATAGCTCATTCCTAGACCTACTGGAGATGCTCACCATTAAACCAAATACCCTACTCATGGGAGACTTTAACTACCACTCTGTAGGCTGTGAATCATACACTGCCACGTATTCGCAGGCAGGACTATTTCTGCACTTTATTAACACAAATACTCTTGACCAGATAATGCACACACCCACCAGAGGTTCAAACATACTGGACCTGATACTTACCAATATGGGATGGTGTTGCACCCTTCTTAGTGTCACAGTCTCACTGGTGAGGTCAGACCACAATGCTGTCTCCTTTGAAATAAAAATCAACTCCAGCAAACCCTGTAGCAGAAACTATTCCAAATCAAACAACATATTAAGCTATAGCTTGTAAAAATTCAGTGCCTCTCCCAACCTTGACTTCACAGCAACCTATGTGGAATTCTTCACAGAGGCCTTGTTCAGCTTTGCAAACCACAGTATAGAGGCTGCTGTACCTACTAGAAGTAAACCTAAAACAAACTCTAAAAATGAACCACACTGGTAGAATCATAACCTTAAAACAAAAGGGAAAACAACATGGCTAAAATAAGGAAGAGCAACTCCCATAATGATAGAAGCTCTTTAATTAAAGTAAACAGGAAACTAAGATGACTACACCCAAGGCCAATTATGAGGTCAAGATAGCCTCACAGGCTAAGTCAACCACATGGCCTTCTACATCTATATGAGAAAGCTCAAAGGCAGTGCACACCAGTGTGCCCTGCTGGTGGTCAGTAGTATCTCCTTCATTGAGCAGAATGGCATAATGAATATGCTGCCTGACAAATTCAGCTCAAACTTCACCCCCAAATCCTCCCATCTCCCCCCATGAAATACTCACTAGCATAACCCCCCCCCCCCCACACACACACACACACACTATTAGCAGGGAGTAGGTCCTGGTGGCACTTGTTAAAGTGAAAATCACAGCTTTAGTGGGCCCTGACACTAACCCGTAATGACATCTATGTAGCTTAAAACATTACCTATCTGGGCCACTTCAGTCACTTTTCAACTACAGCTTCAAAATAGACTTTGTATCACAAGAATGGAAGACTGCAATGATCATCCCACTTCACAAGGGTGGACCATTAACTGACCCCAGAAACTACAAACCTATTAGTCTGACAAGTCTACTGTGCAAAGTCATGGAATGAATTATCATGTCAATGATCAATAAAGACACAGGCAACCTTCATACACTGGACCAAATCCAGTTTAGCTTTGTCAAGGGAAGGTCATGCCTACTAAACATGGTGGACTTCCTTGAGAAGGTCACCAAGGCAATGGATGATGGTGAAATGGTGCATACCACCCACCTGGACCTGATTAAGGTGTTCAATACAAAATCCCACTTGGCTATAGTTGACAAACTTACCAGACTGGGCATAAAACTCTGCATAACTTGCTGGATTGCCAGCTGACTCAAACACAGGACCCAGGAAGTCAGGATTGGTGATACCACCTCCACTAAGAGACTGGTCACCTGTGGGGTATCTCAGGGCTCCATGCTGGGACTGCTCCTATTTGGCATTTACTTGTCTGAGTTAAAGATTAATGTCAAGGGCTTCTGGCTGACTAAGTTCACAGATGACTGCAAATTGGGAGCTATGTTAGACTTTTACCATGATACAAACATCTTACAAGAGGATCTAACATAGCCAAATGACTGATACCAAAATCATGCATTATAGTGCCTTTTGGGAAACTGCCACCCAGGCTAATTACTCCATCAATAAGACATCCTTAAGAGTTGACCCAGTAATCAGGGACCTTAGAACATATGTAGACATTAATCTGATCTTTGAACAACATGCGGCCAAGCTAGTAAGAAAATCATTCCATTTCCCCCTTCTTATATGTAAGGGCATGGTATCCAGGTCCATGGAAGTCATAATGCCAGTTTATTCAACCCTTATCAGACCCATTATTAAGTATAATGCCCCCTTCAGCATTTACCTGACCAGACACATGCAACAGTTGGAATGCCTACAAAGGTTCCTTACCAGGAGAATCCAAGTTATAAACACATTGTGTTATACTGATTGTCTTAAAGCCTTGTCTCTGTGCTCTGTCTCCTACATGTTACTGACAGGTGGTATATGCCTGGCCTAAAAAGCATCCTCAGATCCAACTTTGATGGACCTTTTGCACATCCACAAAATGAACAGCATCAGAGCCAGTAGATCCAAGGATTTAAATATTGCTTATGACATAAATAAAACACGTGGATGAGACAGATATGTATCTCAGAGGATCCCCAAGCTCTGGAACAGGCACTTCATTCACGTGACACATAGTGCATTCCTGACCCTATTTAAGTGTAACCTTGACTAATGTATGGGAAATCAAAAATTCACCCCACGTCTGGCCCCCATGCTTCTGATAGACAGAGGCAGACAATAATGCCCAAAGTAATATACCCCCCACATATTCTCTAGAAACTTCCTAAGCAACATACCCCCTGTTAATAAACACCCATGATAAATAGGGATGCAATTGGGTTGGGTTGTACAGCTAGGCTTATAAAGGTCCTGGTGTTTGTTATCTTGGTATATACCTATGATCCTGAGTTAGTATATATAATTAGAGGAGGATATGGAGAGGGGGACATGCCTAATGCGAAAACATGGTTTTATTACTGCATGCTCAGAAATTGTGTCTTGAAGCATGCACAGTGTTTAGTCAATGTTCCTTTTTTTTTCTATCAATGTTAGTAACATCAACATTTGCATGTTTAGATTAAAGTACATCCATATAAATATGTATATATAATGTATATATATATATATATATATATATATATATGTGTGTGTGTGTGTGTGTGTGTGTGTGTGTGTGTGTGTGTGTGTGTATGTGTGTGTCTATGTGTGTGTATCTATGTATCTACACATACTCACGCAAACATGTTTATGCATGATCCAAAAACAATTGGAGGGGGTCCCATGGATTCAAATAGTTCAGGGCCCAAGGTACACTTAATCCACCACTGAAAACACCTGAGTGGGTTTGAAATATAGCTGTATTGAACGGTATTGCAAAATATCTGTCTTGAATGGAATATGTACTCACTGGGCACCAACATGAGCAACCAGTTACCAGAGATGTATTTCTTGAGTCTAATAGAGCTGAGTATACTGAATTACAACTGTCTTCAATAGTACAGGAAAAATCTGCTATTTTAATTGTCTATCTATCGCTCTGTTTGCATGTCCATGTGTGCTGTCCATCTGCCTATCTATTCTTCTATCCCCTGGATTCTCAAAAGCTTGCATGGAGTGCAAGATCGGTGCAGGAGCTCAAGCATGCAATATGTCTGCCGTGCGATCAAGGAACAGCCTGCAGGGGCGTGCATGAGTGCTCCTGCACTAACCCTGCACAGACTAAGCCCTGGTATGCAAATCACCCCATTTGCAGGAGAAATCTGTGCAAATGAGGTGATTTTGCAATCCAGAAAGCTTGCAACAGTCTGTGCAGGACTAGTGCTATCTGCAGAAAAGTACTCAGTTAGTAACGGAGTACATTTCTTCAAACTCCAAAATGGAGCTGTGACAGCCCCAAATAAAGGCTGCATATCATGTAGTAAGCATGCCAATGGCCAAGTATAAGGCTATTGGCATTGCAAACAAAAAAAAAATTACAAAAATCAACTTTTATTTTTTATTAGCCGATCGCGGCTGTTTAAGCGTAGGGCAGCGGCTCTCAAATGGGATCGGGGAAAATAATAAAATAAACCTAAAATAAGCAATAACTAAAATCACTATTCTGCCATGCAAGTCAGTGGCAGGCAGAAGACAACCTGGCCAGTGAGTAGTGGTTGCTAAGGGGGAAGACTCAGTGTGAGACATGTAACTATGCATTAGCAGGCAATCCTATGCAAATGAGGGGAAGGATAGTGAATCCCAGTTTTCCCCAGCATGTGAGTCAGGTCCCAACAGTGTAAGAGTGGGAATAGCTTGGTGCAAGCCTAGGAGGTAGGTGACATCATGGGGGTGTGTCAGGCATACTGTAAGCAGATTGGAGCCCTGTGGCTCGGGATTGCTCTGCTCTTAGCACAGCTAAGCTGGGGGGGTGTCTAAACCTGCTTAGCACCTTTTACAAAGCCTAAGCGGGTGTGTGCGAGGTGCACCAGGATTTACAGGAAGAAAAAAGAAGTTAAACCAGGAAATAGCAGCAGTGTGCACATTTGAGCACTCTGTTTGCGCGGTGCGCACACGTGCTTAAACAGGAAGGCAATGGGAAGGGAAAACAGCAGTAGGAAGGTAATCAAGGAGAACTAGCGTAGCTGGCAGGTGAAATGCATCAGAATCAGATAATTACACAGGCAGCAGACCAGCCCAGCCCAAAACACTACTATAAAATATGCAAACACCTTCCCCTCTGGTTTTTCCCACACTCTACACCACTGCTGTAAACAAGCAGGGAACTTTTAACACGCAGTACAGCAAAATGATAGGGGCTGCAATAGCTATCATACAGCAACTTGTAGAAGAGGCTGAGGGTGGTGAGGATATGGATGCTGTCCACCAACCCACAGTGAGGAGACAGAGATGAGCGTAAAGACCCAGGGTAACCTACCAGGGGCTACATGAGATGGAGATAGTGGAGTGCTATAGGGTGGACAGGGACCTCCTACAGCAAATCGTTGAGCTGTGCCAGCCACGTCTCACACACAGAACTAACAGAGGGAAACCCATCCCAGTGGATACCAAGGTATGTGTAGGCCTAAGAATACTAGCTACAGGTACCTTCCAAAGGCCAACTGGGGATATGATGGGGATTTCACAGGTATCAGCATCCGGGGTACTCCAATAGTTCCTGGATGCAATGTCAGCACATGCCAGTGAGCACGTATATTTCCCCAGCCCCCATGAGGTGTTGGCCAGCAATATGCAACTGTTCCATCAAAGAATACCTTGAGGTAGTGGGTGCTATAGACTGCACTCATATATGCATCAAAGCACCAACTGGTGAGCGGGGTAGGGTCTACATCAACCGCAAGGGCTTCCCATCCATTAACTGCCAGATTGTGTGCGATGCTCAGGGCATAATAATGAAGGCGTGTGCTGGCTGCCCTGGAAGCTATCACGATTCCCACATCTGGCATCTGACGCAGCTGTACCAGAGATTTGTCAATGGGGACATCCCTGACGGTCACCTTGTGGGGGATGCTGGATACGTACTGGAGCCATGGCTGATGACACCCACCAGAAATGCACACACACCCAAACAAGAACTCCATAAATGAGGCACATGCACAGACCAGAATTATAATAAGAGCGTGTGTTTGGGATGCTCAAGTCATGGTTCCGGTGCCTGGATACATCCAGTGGAGCCTTGAAGTACTCACCAGCTACATGTACCCAAATTATCGTTGTATGTGCCATGCTACACAATATGATCCTGTGGAAACAGCTGCAGAAGGTGCAACATGGGGCAGGGCCACACAGTCCCCCATCATTGCCAAGGCCTGCACAGGCAAAGAGTGACTCGGAGGAGGAACAACCTGAGCCTGCCCCAGTAGGCAGAAGGAGGTGTGCCCAGTATGCCCTGGCCTTGCAAAGAGGCAACGCATAGCACATACACTGACACAGGAGGGACCCAGGGAATAACACCTCTCTCTGACTCTGACATACAGTAAAAGGGATGCCAAACATTACACTACCTTGTCTAACCATGTGTAGGGACTGTACTATGTGCACCCGACATATGCAGCCCTGCAGCACCACCCTCAATACTGGGACACCCACAAGGCAAGTGACTCACACATGCCAGTCGGGGGGGGGGTCACATACCCAAGAACAGTCACAACCAGCAGGACAGGTGTAGACAAACACAAACAGAGGCCCATGGGTAACCTTCCCCCAGGCCTACACAGACAGACTACAGCAGGTCAGGCAGTGGGATGTCAGTTCTGAAGGGTAGGAAGTCAGAAACTAATATGTAGGTAATTAAAAGCTAAGATCTGTAGTACACTGGTATGCCTCTAGTCAGCATGATAGGTAAGACAACAGTCCTAGCAAATGTGTACAAGTGTCAGGTGTGCCCCCCCTAATCCTATGTAGAAAGGTAGTCACAGTCAGGTGTGCCCCCCCCCCCAATCCTGTGTAGAAATGTAGAAATAGTCAAGTGTGCTACCCCATCCTACGTAGAAATGTAGAAATGCAGAAATGTAGTAACAGTCCATGCCAAATGATCGACGGATACCCTGCAGAGACAGCATGCTACATGTAGGTGCATAACACAAAGGTCAGCACTGCAGTACAAATGACCTGGACTCGATCCACACATTCAATACAGACGGCCATACTGGGCATGCACACACACTTAGAGAAATGAAGGCAATGTCAGTCAACAACATACTGAAAGGTCATACTGGGCATGCTCACACACAAACACATGAAGGCCATATCTCCAAACACTAGTGGACCAGACATATCTGGCAGCCGCAGATGTTAGTGCAGACACTCCTCAGTATACCCCACTCATGCTTTGCACGCACAGTGGATATGACAACAGGCATATATGTAAGGACAACAAACTATAATAAGCCAAAGGTAAACATACATAGATGTGTGGAAGAGGGTGACTGTGACAAGGAGCCATCCAGGCCTGTTCCACCCAGTGCACAGGCAAATGGCCACAACCACATGAGGGTCAGATGTCACTCACTGCAGATACTAGCCACTGGTATCCATCAGCATTACAGAGTATGTGGTGCATGTGCCAGCTGTGCAACATGACTGTGTGCAAGGAAGTAGTCATCTAGCAGCTGCATACACATACCTGTGAAATATGACACAGGTCGTGCCCGCATGTGGCATGTCAACCACTAGATGAATGGGTTATGGCCCATGCACACACACACTGCCCTCCCCATAGTCCCACTATGAAAAGCCTGCTGAGGTAATCCACTGTGAAATATTCCTTTGGGAGAGTCGTATGCCAGTAATCTCTGTAGCGCATCCTATAACTGCGAACTGCTGTAGTGTGATAAACTAGTTAGGTAGGAGTCCTAACTCCAGCCTTGGCAAGTGTGTGTGTGTGTGTGTGTGTGTGTGTGTGTGTGTGTGTGAGTGTGTTTGTGTGTCTGTCTGTCTTTGTAGAAAGCAATGCTTTTTAGGGTAGTCACACCCCCTATAATTTAAATGCTCTTCTCTGATAAGGCTGCTGATGTCATCCACCTAGAAATACACCTCTGGGAAGGTTGTATCCTAGTAATCTCTGTAGCATGTCCTGCAACTGTGAACTGCTGTAGTGTGATAAAGTTGTGAGATAGGAGTTCAAACGCCAGCCTTGGCAACTGTATGTGTTTGTGTGTATGTGTGTCTGTCTGGGTAGAAGGCAATGCTTTTTAGGATAGTCACACCCCCTACAATTTAAAAGCTCTTCTCTGGTAAGGCTGCTGATGTCATCCATCTAGAAATACACCTCTGGGAAGGTTGTGTACCAGTAATCTCTGTAGCGTGTCCTGTATCTGTGAGCTGCTGTAGTGTGATAAACTAGTTAGGTAGGTGTTCTAAACTTTACTTTCTATTCTAGCTGCCATAAAATGTGGTCAAGAATTGATTTTTTTTTAATTCCAGAAGTGTTCATTTCACTTGACCCTAGGGTTTCTAATCAAGCGAGACAGCTCTCAGACCATTCTAAAATAACTTTAACTTTAAAGACCGATATTTTGAATACTAAAAATCATGGTGGATATAATTGGTCCTTAAACCCATACCTATTAACCAAAGAAGATATAGTACAGGAAGTTAAGGAGATACTTAAACAATTAGTATACAATATACCCGTAATGAACATCCATTAGATATAGAATGGGCTACAACTAAAACTTTGTTAAGAGGATTATTTATTCAGAAAGCCACTTATTATAAAAAACTCCAAAATAAAGAACAACTGGATCTGGAAACTAAAGTACAATTATTGGACCAGGAGCTGATGAGTAACTACACTGAACAAACAGAAACTGAGTTGTTAAGATGTCAGAAAGAGCTGTTTCTTATGCATAACAGAAAATTGACACTGTACGAACAAAGAAGTTTAGTTAAATATGCAAATCACATTCAAACTCCCTCGAAAGCATTAGCCCGTATTATTAATCAGACGAAATCGACACGATTAATTACGAAATAAATCATAATAATACGTTATATACTGATAAGTCAGATGTCATGAAGATTTTTGAATCAATTTTTAATCAGATATATGGTGAGCAACAAACTCATGGGCATGATGAAGAGAGAAAAGAGTTCTTACAGAAAATTAATTTTCCCAAGATTGACGAGGATTCTCAGGAGAATTGACTGCATTGATTACAGTTGATGAAGTTCTAGAGGCAATTAAGAAACTAAAGCCACATAAAGCCCCAGGACCAGATGGTATGACCTCTGAATTTTATAAATCTTTTAGTGGGGTTCTGAGCACCGCTTTCACAGACCTTTAATTATATCATTTTGAATGGCAGCAATGATCTTCATTTTAATGCCTCAAGAACAATTCTGTTATTGAAAGAGAATAGTGATCCCAAAAATCCAGACAATTATAGGCCCATATCATTGTTGAATATTGATATGAAAATCATGACATCTATTCTAGCTAGTAGATTAAAAAAATAATAAACTTGATAATATCAGAAGAACAGGCGGGTTTATAGATGGGAGACAGACTACAGACAATACATTAACTCTTCATACTTTAATATCTTATGCAAAGTATAAAAATATGAACATATATGCTTTAATAATTGATGCTCACAAAGCATTCGATAGAGTTGATTTGCCTTATTTATTTGAAACTTTATCATATTTCAATATACCTCAGCTGTTTATTTCTATGTTAAGAAATTTATACAAGAATGCATACACTAGTTTATATATAAATCATGAATGTTCCAAAAGGATTCAAATTAAAAATGGAACTCGACAGGTGCCCATTGTCTCCCATACTGTTTAATCTGTATTTGGAACCTTTATTTCTTCATATGAAACAAAACGTTTTTTATAATTCTCCTGTACTTCTTGGGATGAAGGTTAGGATGGCTGCTTTTGCAGATGATTTAAATATATACAGTACCACACCGGTGTCAGATACGGAAAAAATACTAACAGCAATACAAACCTTTGAGAAAATTGCTAATTACAGACTAAATTTAAAAAAAAACAAAATATTCCCTCTAAAGACACCTACACCTTTTTCAATGCTACCATTGATAGGACAAATAAGGACAGAAGAAAGAATAAAATATTTGGGGATTGACTTTTCAACTGAAAATAGAGAATTTTTTATCAACAATATTAAGGCAACTGGAGACCGAATAACAATGGATTTGAAAAGATGGAGTAAGTTGAAGCTACCGATGATGGCAAGAGCAGCGATAATAAAAATGAACGTTCTCCCAGAATGCTATATATTTTAGAGCAGCACAACTTAAAATCACAAATCCTTTTTCAAGCAATTTCAGATAGGACTGGGGAAATTTCTGTGGGAACCCAGAAAACGAGAATATCCTATGAAAACTGATGGCTCCTAAAATGAGGGGGTTGGATTTACCAGATTTTGAGATGTATTATACAGTGATTCAGGCCAATAGGATTTTAAGGGTGTCTTACTTGGATAGTGAAAATAGAAAATGGATACCCAAATGGGTACTGCTAAATTATAAACATATAAAAGGGAAGAGAATTAATGTTAAAACTGTACCATTTTTGAATATAAAAACATTGAGTAAATATGAGTTAATGGAACACATCAAGGCATGGGCAGTGGCGACTCAAACTCTGTTTGCCTCCTTGAACCTTTTAAAATATATGATGATGTTTCAACCGTTTGATGGAAATCCTAATATAACTATTGGTAATCAACTGATAGACTTAAAGAAATATCCATTTATTAAGGAATTAACTGTAAGGGATTTATACCCCTTCCTAGGAGTAGCGGTACATGATATCTTAAAAGAGATGAATCTTCCCATCTCTTATTTAATTATAATGAGGCAGTTAAAAGATTTGGCCATAAATTATTTTACCAGTTCTGAAATAAAAAAGAGGAACTAGTTATTTCAGGTCATCTGTGGGAAGCATTGCAACAAGATAGAAAATATATATCCTCAGCGTATAAAATGGCAAAAGAGAGAAAATATAATAATCATATTCTGTTATCCAAATACTGGAGAGAAATTGCCATCCCTAGACGACAGTAAAATAGTAGAGGCGTTTAACTTAACATTAAAATCCGTATCACTTCAAAAACTGGTCTTTACTCAATTGATGATATTTAACAATGCATATTATACCCATCTTACACTTCATAAATTTGATTCAAAAAGTCACCTAAATGTCCACAGTGTGTAGATCAGACAGCAGACCTGTTACACATGTTCTGGAGTTGCAAGTGCATTTATAAATTATGGAATTCTTTAAAGTTACAACTACAAAAATGGGTTACCAAAACTCAACACTCTCCTGGGAATTTCTGATTTTACATATTCCACGGAGAATTTGGACAAAACAAAAAGATTGTAATTATGAATATTAGTTTACTAATGAAATTATATATAGCCACAAATTGGTTGAACCCAGCACAGGTGTCGTGGCAAAATTTCAGGCTGTTAGCGATTAAGCATATATTAGCACAAATTGTTAATTAGAAATAATAAGAAAAGTATAAACAGCATAAAAATTTGGGAACAAATCTTTAATATTATTTTGGCGTAGTGGTTCCTATCCACTTTCCATCAGGACATTCTGTATGTGTACCAACACATTCTTGGATTAGATAGAAAATGTAGAAATAATACAAATTATTGGCTTGAGTTGGTTTATAATTGTCTATTGTAGATGCTTTTATGTTTATTTTTTTGTGATTTTAATTTCCTGTACTTGGTTAAAATGATATTTATTCTGAATGTATTATAGGGAAATTCAAAATGGAACTAAAACATTGGAAGCAATATTGTACATAATGTAAATAGTGTGTGAAATGTATAATGGTTTGGCAAAACAATAAAAATGATTATTGAAAAAAAAAGGTAGGTGTTCTACTCCCAGACATGGTATGTGATTGTGTGTGTGTGTCTGTCTGACTCTGTCTTTGTTAGGGTAGTCACACACCTTACAAATGAAATGCTCATCTTTGGCAAGGCTGCTGATGTCTTTCACCCAGAAATACACTTCTGTGAAGGCTGTAGTCCAGTAACCTCTGTAGCGTGTGCCATACCTGCGTACTGCTGTAGTGTGACGTAGAACTCTGGCAGGGTTCTATTCTCACCCATGGCAGGTCTGGATATTTTGTGTGTGTTTCAATGTCTGTGTAGGGTGCAATGCATTTTATGCTAGGCACACTCAGTACATGTCAATTGCCCTACTTTGGCAATCCTGCTGATGTCAGCCAATGTGATATACACCTTTGGGGAAGGCATTCTTTATTAATCCCTGTGGTGCATCCTATAACAGCTCCATGCTGTAGTGTGACATAGACCTCTGTTAGGGGTTCTATACTCACACAAGTTGGTTGTGGATGTTTTGTGTGTGTTCCAATGTCTGTGTAGGGTGCAATGTATTTTAGGCTAGTTACAACTCAGCACATGTCACATGCCCTACTTTGGGTATCCTGCTGATGTCAGCCAATGTGATATACACCTTTGGGGAAGGAGTACTCCAGTAATCTCCATGGCGTGTACTATACCTGTGTAGTGCTGTAGTATAATAAACTAATTAGGTAGGGGGTTCTACACCCAGGTGTGTGTGTGTGTGTGTGTGTGTGTGTGTGTGTGTGTGTGTGTGTGTGTGTGTGTGTGTGTGTGTGTGTGTTTGTAACTTGTATCCTATGTGGAGGTGGGTGTGAGTGTGTGACACCTGGGCCCAATGTGGACTGGATTTTGCAAACTGCTTATATGGTGGCCCTAGCATATTTCACAATGTCCACTGTACAGGGACAACAGATGTGAAATAGCCAAGAGGCTGGGGTGCAAATCCGTACCCATACATGTGACATCAAGGCCAAGCAATCACAGTTAGCAACCCCAGTATTACAAAGAGCACACTCTCACCCCATGTCTCTCACACACACACACACACACACACACACACACACACACACACACACACACACACACACACACACACACACACATGCCGAGGCAACAGCCAATATGTGTGTAGTACACTGCATATTGGTGTCTGATAGTAACTATTGAGTGAATGCAGTCACCTACAGAGGGCATGGCACCCTGTCCATCTGTCCAATAGGCACATACATGCAGACAGCACACCTTCTCCATGTTCCCCACTGGAGACCTGCAACACCTGTGGTGCCATCACATATGCCCCACAAAGGACATACCATGCCTGACAACATGCCCTGTATGGACAGATGCCATTGACACCAGGGAATGTTGTTAGCATGCTGTCAATGTAGGTGCAGGGGTAACCTGCTGTCCTTTACCAGTTCCTGCCACAAGTGGCCAAAACTGGCACATCTGATGATAATCTGTGCACACAACATGGGCCCAACACCTCAGGTACAGTTCCACATGGTACTGTACATGCATCTGGGAGGTGTGCACATCCCAGACACTGTCCATGTCAAGGACTAAGGAACCCATACATGGCAAGCGATGTACAGTATTGGCCACATGCAATAGTCACCCAGGTGACTGGATGATGGATACAATACCCATCTGTGTGGGCAAACTCAGAAACCACATCCCTGAGTCACAATGCAGACTATTGTCATGTGGCCTGATGCCAAGGTATACCCATCACCTAACCTTATACAGCCATCTGGCACAGTCGCCCACCACATACCCATGCATAAATGCACCCATGCATGTTAGTACTGTGTGTGTGTTGTATGATGCATATTATCACATCCACACTCACTACAACCCCCAGTGGCATACTGAACCATGCTGTCTGATGCCAGACACCTCCCTATACCTTTTGCCCATAGACTCTCCATATGACCCATGTGGTGCATGTGATACCTGTACAGTAATGTGTTGTGGCAATCTCACTAGTGATGAGCTGTATCCCTGGCCCTGCCAAGTGTGCCAATGTGTGTGCATCCCTGTGAGAGTGTGGCTGTGTTGACACTGGCACCTGTTCATGCGGACAGGCACATGTACGTCACCTTCAGTATAGCTACCATATCCCTGTTGCAGATGTCACTCTCCATCACATATATGTTCAGAGAACTCCACAACAGGTAACCTATGTGGTGCATCCAATAACTGCATAGGACTGTGATAGCACTACATAGTTATCAGGGGTTTGATACCCTGTGCTGGTAAGTGTGTGACACAAACATGCTTAGGGTTTACTCTCCCATCACCCCCTGACTTGTCAATGCCTCTGTCTGCCTTTCTCACTCCCTCATTGGTGGATGTGTAGACCTACACCTGCTTTTCTTAGGCAGCAGCATGTGCATTTTAAGTGATGTTCATGATCAGCTGATGGCCTCTGCATGAATTGCAGCCTTTCTCTAGCTGATTGCATGTGGAACAGCTGTGGTAACATTCCCATAGCCAATTGCATGGAAACACACTCCAGTATCTAGGAACATCATGTTGGTGTTGGTCCTTTTCATTCACTGTGAGCAGGAACTAGAGCTGTTGTTTGGCAAACAGCATCTCAGATGGATTGGGGACTTACCTCTAACAACATATACTGTGGAAACAGGGAAACACACAGGAGGGGGGTGTGCCTGACCTGACTACAGACTGTAAGTGCTCCTATACTGCATTTGGAGTAATGTTGGTTTAACAGTGTGTGTGTGTGTGTGTGTGTGTGGATATGGCTGTCCTACATGTTTTAATACCTGCCATGTCAGGTCTTTGTTTATGAGGAATCCACATCTGTAGGGTCATCTGCAGACTGGGCAGTGTGTTGTGCCTTTGGTGTCATGTGTTACCCACACATCATCTATCTGTGAACTGTAGAAGGTAGTGTGAGGATTGCAGTCTGTCGATGGTGGAAGCCGTGACAGTTCCTGACCTCATATCGCTCATAGGACATATGTTGCAACAAACTCTGTTACAACAGTAAATGTATGTGATTATCACAGCAACATGTCAATATTGGCCCTGTGTATGTGCTTCCAGCCACAACTCTGTCAACCTTTGTACATATGTCGTGCATTAAGAGGTGCATATGTGCTGTACGCCATCATTAGTGTCATCATATCTGATAACAAGCCAGTGAGATATCAGACTGCTACACGTCATGTACAGTAGGAGTTATATTTGATGACATGACCAGGACATTCTGTGGTTGTTTGTACAGTACTGGGGTCTGTGTACTTTTGGTGAATGCCGACAGTGTGTGTATTGTTAATTTATACCTTGGCCTGTGTACAGACTGTGGTAGATGTTATCGTCCTAGGTCCCGTTCTACCTGATGTTACATGCTGCTCCACTGTATGTTGCCATATTAGCTTGCATGTTTGTAGGGCCATACACACACATATCCCATACCACAGAGGGGCATCAGACCACACTGTGTAGCAGCCGAGTATATGTAGGGTCAGTGTGTTAGTGGCACATAGGAGGATGGTGTTGAACAGATAGCCCATATACTGTAATATTATGCTAGCTTACCATATGTAGCTGTGGCAGTGTTCACATTGGTTGTTTTTATGCACTTTCACACAGGTGTATCTTAACTTGTGCTGTGACATGCCTGTAGAGCCTGCTATATATGCAGGTACATGTGCATTCCCCCATAGGAGATGTAGGCCAGTGTTTAGCCAGTCTGCCTGTAGCCTGCACAGTACTTTGTTACATGCCTAGCAGCTCACTGTACTTACCCAGCGAGGTGTCATGTCCAGATACTTTCCAGATGTACTGTTGCCGGGCCTCCATTACCAGTCATGTATGTCAGACCGAGCGGTGGGATGCTGCACAGATGTATGTCAATATCTCGTGGGTAGTATGTGGCCATGGCACCCCTGTACCAGCAGTTATTATGTGTCAGGACAGACAGAGGTGTGTGACTGCACAACCTATGGGGGCGAATGTATACCAGTCGTTATGTGTTATACCCATCTACATGGCTGTTAATATCCATTTTGTCAGGCTTGGTCCACATGTTCTGCACTAAGGGGTTCTGTGTATACCTTTGGACTATACAGAGTGTGTCAGAATGTCCATATCTATTGCCCAATGTCTCTGCTGTAGTCCACAGGATCATTACGTGCTTGCAGTGGTACTGTACTATGATGTCCTTAGGATGTCTGTCAGCAGTCAATGGCGCACATGTGAAAAGTAGATGTGACCTCACACACACACCATGTCTGTGAAGACAATCCCTATTATAGTAGGTATAGCCTGCTAATATACCTGCTATACATGCCTGACATCCCCTTGCACTATAAAGGTGGGACTATAGGGGCTGGGGTAGGGCTACACCCCATGTTCAGGACATATGGTGAATATATATGTACATATGATTATCCAGATATCTATATAGATAATTACACATGTACATATTGACATATATAGATGGGTGTGCATATGTACATAGATATGCATATACACACCCGGATATACACATATACAGAGCAGTATATTTTTACACATATGCAGATAGAGATACATATGCACATATACGTATACCATGCTGCCATGCCTGACAGCAGTACACTGGTGTTGTATCCCCCACACATATGGTGGGGCTGGGGCCATATATGCGTGGCCTTCACCTACCCAATACATGTGTGCCCATATGCACTCCAGAGGACAGTGTATGTAACAGTGGTGTATGGCCCTGTATTAATGAGTCTAAGTGGGGAGATGCACCATACATAACCTAGGCTGTTACAACATGTGAGGGTATCATGGGTGAGCTGCCTTAAGGTATCTGGATGTACAGTACCATACATGTCACCTATCTTGACATTACTTACATAAAGTGGGTACTGCAGGCCTACTGCCTCCTGCCATAGAGACTGTTCTGTGTGCCAGTGTGCCTGTGATGGTGTCAGTTATGCCTTGCTATGTAACAGTTACATCCCATTTGGTCAATTGAAGACTTTAACACCTAGGGATTGTGTACAGAATATAGATAGAGGCTGCTGGACTATACACCTGCATCACTTACTGTTGATTGTGTGATATCCTGTGGCCCAGTCCATCCTTGCTAATGTACAATTTGAAGGGCTTGGCCTGGACAGCAACAATTGTGGACCTTTCCAGACTACTGTATTAGTATAACTGTTTCACAGTTGCATTACTTTGTTGATATGAATGCCAGTGTCTGAACAGTGATATGACATGGCATGTAATTCTGTAACAGTACACATATAAAGGTATTCTATTTCTGAAACCCTGTGTATGATGTTTATCCTATGACCCCTCTGTGGGCATATGTTGCAGGCAACGAATGTCATTTGTATGGGTGGGTCATCCAGTGTCCAGTTGTTAGGGTGTTCACTGTAGGCATAGTGGGTGCACCATATTGTGTGTGCCTATTACATAAGTATTTTACTGTACATATGTCTGCATGTGTATGTGTAGTCACATATATATCTATATATATATATATATATATGCATATATATATAAATATATATATATATATATGTTACCACACTGCACGAAAAAACGAAGATAATTATCACTAAAAATGAACAAACTCTGCGACAAAAAAGCATTCAAAACAAATTCAAACTGACTTGAAGAGAAAAAACCTGAGACGCCTGTATTATTTAGTGCTTTTGTCTTCTTTATTATCAAGAATTCTTCAGAAAGACGTGTCATTATTAAATGCAACCATTTAATCATTGTTTAAATACAATATTTTGAGTTGTTTATTTAAATTACCAGCACAGGTCTTAACCAATAATACTGTGAGACCAGTGGTCCTGCAAGGTGTTGTGTGCATCTTCATTATCATTATAATAACGAGGTGATTCAGTTACCAGTAGTCCTGCAACGTGCTGTGTGCATCTTCATTAGACAATAATTTAATTATCAGGAGGGGAACCTGTAGTGCCGTGTGTATACAAGGGTCGTGTGTTTTCCATATACCTGAATTAGACGTTCCTACTAGTTATCGTGTGCATAGCGAGCAACCTTGTGTACCACGTATGCTTTGTGATACCTAAAATAAAACCATTGGTGTAAACAAAGTCACCTGTGAAGTCTATTGTTATTACCAGGAAAACATTTGTCCCATGCAGGACGACCCAAAAATTGGATTACTTTTTTTGCGGTAACACCATGTCTACACAGGTAAACATGGCTGTGATCATATGTGCATGGACTGCAGAATGTGGAAGACCAAAGATATGTGGGTCGGGACAACGTACAAGATGAGCCCTGAGGGGAGGAGGAGTGGAGGGTGGGCAAAGTGTGGTAGCTACGGGCTGGTAACTGGAGAAGGGATGGTGGCTGCCTGTGTGCAGGGGTGGGGTGGGGTGGAACTGTGGGTAAAGAAAATATGGGTAGAGGAGAGGCTGGGTTGGACGGGCCTGTACTGGTTGGTCTGCCTAGTGGGTGGGGGAGAGGGAAATGAAATATAAGGAAATAACAAATAAATGAAAATACATTTAAATCCCTATTTAAATAAAACAAACAAAATGCAGTAAACTTGGTAGTGTATTGCAGGGCAGACGTGTTTGGCTGTGGGGGGTGTATGCCAATTTGTACAAGACATATATTGTTTAGGGCCTCCCAACCCCATTAACAGTGCATGTGGACATATATGTTTCAGTTAATATGCCATTGCTATCTATAGATGTATGCCCATATATACCTATATAGGTATATATATTTGCTTACATATTTATAAGTATGTCCGTAAATACCTACGGAGATATATATCTGCGTACATATATGTAACTTACTGTGTATATGTAAACATATAGATGTTGACATATATATGTGTAGATGTCGGCATTTGCACGTATATATATATATATATATATATATATATATATATATATATATATATGTGCTCCGCCCCCTGCACCCCTTGTGGTGTGCTCCTCCCACCCCCCCCAAAACTTTAATATACCAACTCCGAGATCGCACTACAGTGCAGGAATGGAAATCTTTCCATTCCGCACTATAGTGAGATGCCAGTTCTGCATTGTCGGCATTCCGGATGTCGATCGATCATATGGTGTCTGCCATATGGTTGGCAGCATTCTGGAGTGTCGGCAATGTCAGGTAGACCCATTTATATATATATATATATATATATATATATATATATGTATATATTTCCTATATATATATATATATATATATATATATATATATATATATATATATATATATATATATGTAGTATCCGTTTAGATATTAATATATTTACACACACACATGCATCTAGATGTTGGTATACAGTCTCTGTATTGTTGTATGACTGGGCTGGATGTTATGTTACTGAAAACATTAGATTTATGTATGTCTGTCATGGCTTAGTGGTAAATCATTTTGTGCATGGTCCTGAGTTTGAGTCTTGCAGAGGCTGTTTATTTTGTGGCTGGGGAAAACACAGGTCATTGGATACAAAGTGATTAAGGTACTTTAAAGCAGTTGTAAGCAGGTTAGTGTGGGTTTGTGCGAGGTGAGCACTGCTAACTTCTGGTTACAGGTCCCTACACTCAGTTAGCTTCACAATTGCTTAACGTGTGTAGGCATAACTTACCCCACGCAAACAGGCTTCCACCTGCTTATTGCTGCTTAAAAGTGCTTACTTTTCTTTACCCCTGTGCTAATTTCTTTAAAAAAAAAAAAGGGGTTGATAGGAAAGTGCTGAAAAATGGGGCACAAAGAGGGATAGACAGTAGGGAAAATATCCAGGGATGTGCAGGAAGGGTGTAGGGAAGATCCATAGCTGACCATTTCTTCTACAGCTACAGCTGTGCATATACACTGACTTTGGAGGTAGATTTGGACACTCAAACACCTTGGGGGGGGGGGTGAGGACAACAATAATTCGTTGTGATACCAATTAGACCAGATTACATGTGTCCAGTGGACACATGTGCGAAATGGACAGCTATTTATGGAGTGAGATTGCCCTTTTTTTTTCAGGTGAGAGTGGGATGTTGGGTAGGGTTAGTAGGTATATTTGGCAACGTAGGTTAACAGACAAGACAAACAAGATGCATACAGGGGTGGTATATGACACATGTGGGGGGTAAACACCTTGGATGGGGAAGGGTGTTTGGAAATCACAAGCCCATGAGCCCCCCATTGGAAACAGTGGGACTGAGCTCCACACCCATGGGCAGTCAACACTACACCTTCACGGCCCCAAAGGTGGCTGTGCTGGTTGTTGGGTAGGAGGGGCAGGCTCACCCTCTAATTGTGCCATGCAGCCCTCAAGCTGGTGTAGCTTGTCTCAAATCTCCTTGTCGAGCTTGCTACACACCACAGCCCAGACCTGATGCCAGGTGACTGGTACCTCTCCGCCTCCACTCCCGGGGGGGCCGAGACCCATACCCTATGGCGATTTCACCCAAAGGTGGTGCAGGGCCATCGGAGGAGGAGGTCCCAGGCTGGGCCCCAGATGTGCTGGTGCCTGGTGCCATGGCCAGCTGAGGTGGGACAGGTGGGTCTGCTGTGACCAGCCTTCCCATACGAGCTATGGTGTTGATTTTTAAGGAAGATATCAGTTAGTAATAGACAACAGCATTCAGGATTAGGTATAATAGCATGCATGGGTATTCCCATTAACCCAAGACACCAGATTTACAACAGTTGCAAAGCGAGCAGAACACATGCATATGTGGGGCAACAGTGGCCATTACAACAGCATGCAGGTTTCATTGATGGCAACAGGCCACCAATACGGGATTATTTTAACATGGCACATGCATAGAACCAAATGTGAATATTTACAAACCAATAGGACATATGTCCCGACAGAAGTTTGGAGTGTACATGTCCCATTGAGGTGTGTAATTAGGTTATTGTAGCACATATGGTGGGGGTGAGAGAGAGAGGTCCATTAACAAGTAATATATCCCTGTGACATCACAGTACACTGTGCTATCAGGGAATTAGTGTGAAGCATTCCAATGTTTTCTGTGTAAGTCTTCTTCAGTTGTACATTATGACTGACCTCTTGGGACTTCCAACATTGTTATACTGAACTTCCTACACATTTTATCTGCATTTAACAGTGTGGGTAACACTGCTTAATACAACAATACTCTTTATAGAATGCAACACTACAACAACATATGAAAGCAGAATGTACACAAGCACATGATCTTACACCTTTATTTCCACACAACCTATATTTATTTATTTATCATTTGTTAACTGGGAAAGTCTGACTTGGAACAAAGCCAATTTTCAGCAGAGGCCTGGGGAGAAAGGCTCCAGATGCACGTTGTTATAATGTGGGAAAAAACTAGAGCATCCAGAGAAAACCCACATGAACGCAGGGAGGACATGCAGACTCCACACAGAAGGCACCAAAGCCAAAAATCAAACCAGAGAACCTCTTGTTGTGAGGCAACAATACTACCAATGCACCATCCATGTCTTCTTACCATAGTGTCTAGTTTATTCAGTACATCCCATACACAATACATTTTTATACTGGTACAACACTTTCTAGAATTGTTATATTTATTTGTTATGACAGTACATGCAAAATTATTACTAACCTGCCTCGCAACACAGCCTTTACAGCCTAGCAGCATGGGCTTGCTGGTTCACAGTCCATTCATCTCATTCATCTGTAGCTGTCAGGGGTATACAGTGATATTTAGCTATTATCTATCCATAGTATACACAAGCTGGGCAATCATTATCTACGTAGTAGAATGGGTACTTAGTGCTTGGGCATTGGCCATATGCCTTGATTCTTGGATCCACTGCTCCAAGAGATCCCCCCTCCACTGCTTCAGGTCAGCATGGTGATGCCTGACCTGCTCACCAGTCTGGGGGATACCAGTGGCATTGGTGAGGTCATGGGCAAGACTGTTCCAGGCCTTCACTTTATACTGATAGCCCTGGTACTGGCCTTGCAGTGGTCTCTGCTCATGGTGTTTTACCAGGAGCCATACCATGATTCTGGACTGCTGGGTGCCCCAGCGCTGTGCTCTAAATCGAGTGCCTTCCCCAACTCCAGCCATTCTGCCTACAGTAGGGAGCTGCAACCAGTTATGGGAAGTATTCACACATTTGGGGTTTAATATACCCGATTTCCCACACTTTCCCATGACTGGACGATTTTGAAAAGGCTAAGCTATGGGCACACCTGCTTAACTAATGCTGGGATTGTTTAAAGGGGTATACCACTGGGCAGATTGAGTTAGCCAGCATACACATTGCTTTCACCAAGTAAGCTGAGCTGTGCAATGCTTAGCGTTGCTTAATATTTAATTACCATTATATTTTCCTTTTGGCATTGATTTATTATTTGTTACATTTTATATCTGTGTCTGGTATCTGTGATTCATGTGAATGTACACTGTATGGGGTCCTGCAGACTTCAACACTTTATTACAATAACACCTCACATCTGGCCTTACGGCAGTACTCCAGTTCACATATTTATGTTATGTATCAGGTTATACAACATCAACCTGTACATACATATCTTTCACATGTTCAGTTTGATTTTCCTGTGGTGAGGATTTGTTTGTTGAAAACTCAAAGTTATGTGCTGCTATGATGGCTTAATGGTTAACTACTGTGACTGTCGTGTATAGGGTGTTTGGTTCGAGCCTTGCAGAGGCTGTTTGTTTTGTTGCTGGGCAGAACGTGGGCCATTGGATACACAGTGTTTAAGGCACTTTACAGCAGTTATATGCAGTTTTGTGCTGAGGTAAGCACTGCTAACTTCCGGTTACAGTTTCTTATACTCAACTTACACATTGCTCAATCTGTGTAGGCAGTGCTTACCCCCACACAAATGCACTTAAACACGCTTACTAGTGCTTACATAAGCTTACTACTGCTTATTTGTGCTTAAACCTGCTTACTAGTGCCTTATTCATTCTGACACTGATACTTCACATGTGCATTTCCTGCAGTACTCCACTTCATAAATATATGTTTTTTCATGGGCATTGCAACAAAAATATTGGTTATAATGTGCTTTGCCATGTAAAATAGACTGTGCTGCAGTGCGATTCGAACCTAGAATGTCTACTTGTTAGGTGACTTCTCTGCCCACTACACTATTGCTGTGCAGTTTTGTTTGCATATATCTTCCTTGTTATCCTCTTCAGTCTTTTAAGCTGCTTTAACCATAGCTAAGCAATGGGCACACTTGCACACCTATGGTTAACTGTACTCGGATTTTTAAAAATATGAATACACGGATTTCTTCATTTAATTGGTATGTACTATTGCTGTTGTACACATGGGGGACTGTTGGTGGGAATATGCAGACATCTATGTACGGTCTTGCTCATTTCTTTCCACTTTCTGCTGTTCTACATTGCAGGAGCGTGTTTATTCTGAGAGCTCTGCTCTCAGACATGCCCCCTGCACTCATACACGCTCCGTGTAAGCCTAGGAGCTCGGACAATGTGCTTTCTTAATATGCATGGTGCGCTGCCATCCTGCTCCTAAATGGGTGCTTCCATGCAGGACTAAGTCAGTCCTGCACGGAAGTTTAGTAAATCCGGGGGTATGTCTATTTATGTATCTGCATCATCTACAGTCTGCCAATAACAAAACACGTAAGCATAACTCTGCTATCTCACTAGTCGTTAAACGAAGGCATTCACAAAATACTGTAAAATAAAGAACAAAAACTCTAAATCAAATACATAACAACCACAATCGCAACAGTTGTCTTTACAAACCTAAACCCCATGCAATGTTTAACTACCACCCTTACAACAGAACTTAATTATTTAAAACACACCCAAGGAATAAATTAGCAAATATAAAAGGGAAGAGAAGTTTATGCCAAATATGCTTTCATGCCAAGTCTGCTTTCAGTGTGAGAGCTTTTTTTATTGTTTTGTTTAGCAAATAGCTGTCAATGTTTTTTCTGTAAAATGTGAAATAAAAGCTTTAAATCAAACCCAAATCTCTGTAATCATTGTAAAAGTATAAAAGAAAATAGTATGCATACTGTCAGGTTTAAACAATATTTTATGGTAGTTGCAAAGAGAAAGTCAAATAATTTGGATGCTAGTATCGGTAATGGGACTGTGGTCCATTACCCTGACAAGCGTCCCATTTCACCACGATCTGACTCTGATTAAGTGAATACATTGCACTAGAAATCAATAGCAGAAATATATATATATTTTTAATTTCAACATGCAGAGAAAACATACACTTACAGAAACAATAAATAACTAAATAACTAAATAGATAGATTAATGAATAAATATTACAATAAATCCCAATTACAAATGTACATACCTTTTTCAAGAAGTCCATGAAAACTCCATGAACATAAACTAAAATAAAATAAAATAAAATAAATAAAAGCTAACAGTAAGACAAATAACATTCCAACATCCTACTAATATCCTACTAATTCAAGTTGCTATGGCACTCGCAATGCCACCCACAAAGCCTGGAAAGAACCACTGACCACACTGCTGTATCCCAAACTTGGGTGGAATTCACAAATGAAAGAAGAAGATGATCGCACTAAGAAAAGTACAGAGTGGTATACTGGCTGCAGGTGCCAAGACAGACCAGAGATGACATACAGAAAGGCATCACCAGCGGATGTTCCTGAGTAACCACGGCAGGAGCTGGTTGTCTCTCTAGTGTCACAGTGGTCAGAGCTTCAGGCTTGAGTGATTCTACATTCTACTGCAGGATGTAATCAATATGGCCAAACTGATCCCCCACCTGATGCTCCACTATAGCCCTAACCAACTGCTGCAGTTGTAAGTGGACCACATATGAGTTGGCAAGGATAACTACCAGAAAGCAGCCTGTACCCCAAACTGGTGAGGCATTGGCATCCCCAGCAGTGTACTTAATTCAGAAACTGCTTGGGCTTCAAACTCTTGCTCTTAAAGCAGATAGCACTTCCATGCACCACGTCTTGGTGAAAAGTGTCCCAGTCTGCTGTGACAGTCAGCAGTATTAAGGTTTCTCAGCACTAGAGCTGAAAGGTTAGGATGCACACATTTCAACTACATGTGTCATAGTTATGCATGTTCCTAGACAAAATCTATTTAAATAAATACAAAAAACACTTACATTACATCTTTGGGTGCTTTGTTTGAACCTCTGCTTCCTCTCATGCAGCAGCTGAGGCTGTGAATTCCTGAGACCATTACATCTGTGTTGACATTAGTCAGCAGTAATGGATGGCTATATCTCAAGATCATTGGAGGTCCAGATTCTATCAAACATCATCCTTCTCATAAATTCATCTTAATGTCCCAATAGCTACTGACAGAATTCCCTGTGGAGGGATTCCTCTGCTGTCCTGGGAACCAGGTATGCTTTTTCACATTCAGGAGCAAAATTACAAGAAAATGTCAAGTATGCATGAGGTTGGTGCATGTGAAATACCTAACATGTCCCTATTTATTTGCTGATAAGTCTCAATAGCTAGAATGTTGAGATCTAGACATACACTGGTGTCCACAGGAAAAGGAAGATCACACGTTTTCCCAGTTTCAGCACATGGGTGATACCTGTTGACCAGGGTCTATATAATTTCCTGATTTACTTAGAACTGCTCAGTTATTTGCTTATCTATGAGATATAGATGTGTGAGCTCCACTGCCTGTACCACATTTTTTACGTGGTTTATGATGATGTGCAACCTGGCCACTGCTGACTTCCGCTTGAGCAATAAGGTGCTGCTTAACACAGACAGCTGGTAGATGAAACGTTTCCAGAGTGCAGCGCTAACATTTATTGTAGGATATGGGATTTCTCTAAAGGTGCAGAGTGGATCTGTGTAAGCTATAATATACCTTGTGCACAAGAATCATGACATTTATTCATTCCCTTTATGATTCACTAACTAGAGTGATGGACACCATTTACATCTATTTATGCTGTCATTTGTAGACTTTTGTGTGATGTGCAGGCAGCTGTAACACTGTTCTCTAGGTTACCATGAACAGCTCTAATTGCTGCTTCATACTGTATGGGGTGTAACAAGCAAATTCCATTTAGTACTCACAAGCACTTAGTGCTACCCTTCTTGGACACTTATCACTAAATAAAGGACACACCTCTGAAAATTCTGTCCCCAAACATGTAATAAATGTAAATAACATTTTCAGCAGTTCCTCTAAAACTATTAAACAGATTGCTTTTACATTAGGAATATGGCACCTGTTGTTGGGGGCATACATTTTGACAGTTGCAGACATAATATGAGTAAAAAAAAAAACATGTTGATGTGATGCTCAGGAAAAAATGTGCTCATTAGCATACAAATAGAATGTCTCACTACACCAGAATTTGTTTATGAATTCTACTCTCAGATAAGCCCTCACTTAGCCTACACCTAAAACCTACCATTTCCACAAAAAAAGTGGTCTAAATAAAATAAAATAAAATATGTTTACAAAAAAAAAGCTACACTAAACTTATATGTTGAAATCTGACCAGTGATAACTATGTTGGGCTGCCAACTTGACACTGTAAAACTCCACCGCCAATTGTTTTGTGGACCATTGTTCCACTGTGGTGACCCTAACAGAGAAAAGCCAAAAGAAGAAGAAGACTCATAAAAAATGAAATATAGCTCCAGGTCTCCCAATTGGGGGGGGGGGGGGGTGCAGTATAATACAGGTATCCATTGTGATTAGTGAAAACCAGGGTTATACACAAAATACTAGAAAAAAATAAAAAAGGCAAATGGAATATACAGCGGGTAGGGGTGTAACAGATGAATAGTTCATATTCTGGGGTATGGGAATTTATTTCATGACCTGTAGTTCCACTACCCCCACCACCCACACCACTTACTTATGTGTGCTAAGCCTTAACCTCACCCTGACCCTAACCTCAACAGTACATATTATGTTATGAAAAGAAAACCCTTGACCTAACAGTTCCACTACACAAAATAGTAGGTCACCCTTCACATATATCAGCACACATATACATACAAAACATGAACTATCCCTTACCCAATCCTTACTCTAACCATAAGCTACAAATATTCACACACACAAGCCTACCCCTAATGCTGAAATTTTGGGTATATATGAAAGTTTTAGCAATAATACAGAACCGCTTATCATAACTCAGAGCACATACATGCATTGTCATCCCTTTTGGCAAATACTCTGTACCCATGAACTACCACATAGGCGGTAGTCTACTTAAAACCAAAAGTGTGATAAGAAACCTTGGGACACAGGTGGACAGTAGTCTCTCCTTTGATAATCACATCATCACAGTAGTCAGGAAATCCTTCTACTTGGCACACCTCATCACAAAAGGTTTCTCAACCAGGAAAAAAGAAGTCATTGTTCCCCTCTACTCATCACACATTAGACCCATTATAGAGTACAATGCCCCTTTTGGTATGTACCTCACAAGACATCTACAACAGCTAGGAAGGCAGCAGAAATACCTCATAAAGAGGATTACCGGCCTCAAACAGATGCCCTAAGCAGACCATCTTAAAAAACTTCAGCTTTACTCTGTCACATATCGCCTACTCAGAGGTGATCTCTGCCTAACATACAAAGCTATGTCAAACCCAGAGCTGTTGGATGTGCTCCACTTAAAGAAATCCCAATCCCTCCGAGCTACATGCTCTAGGGACCTAAACCTCATCACCACAATAAACAAAACATGGTGGAGGGATAGATTCCTGTCTCAGAGGCTTCCCATACTCTGGAACAAACTACCTATCTATATCAAACAAAGCTACTCATTAGCACTCTTCAAGAAAAATCTTGATGATTGGATGGGAGATAGCAAATTCACCCCAGGGATCACTTCTGTGGCCCTGCTCAACGGGGGCTTAGGAAAATAATTTTCTTGGGAGGCGAAAGCCAGGGTACTTTTTTGGCTGGGCTTATATAGACCCTAGGACCAATAGCCTAGTACCTACCTATGAACCTATGAATCTATAACTTTAGCACACATAAACATTCAACATTCAATAAACTCCACACTTTGCAAAAATTGCTACCAATAAAATAGTACTTGTTGTCAGCAGGTAAAGTGAATTGCGATCATATACTTTTTGCCCCCCCAGTGTGTACATGTATACATATTGCTAAGGATTACAAAAGCTGAGACCAGAGTCTTGTAAAAAATGTAGTTTATTCCATGCAAATTAAATTAACTGTAGGAGCTTCAGAAAAAAGTCATATGATTTAATGAAGAAGCACAGCAAGTACTTTTTATGGAGTGAGAGGGGGGGTGAAGTTTTCACTGAATCGATCTGCCAGGATATTGGCAATATCCTTGGGATCAGCATATTTAATGCCATTCTGTTGTAGCTCAGAGCAGATCTGAGCATTGCAAACTTCACCCCCCTCTCACCACCTATAGGGCCCATATCAATACTGAAAGATTGCCATATTCTGGTAATAACGGCCACACAGGTAAAAAACGCACTCTCCAAAGCTAAGAATACAGCATCCATGGGACCAGACAACATCCCAGGCTGTGTACTACATGAAATACAAAATGAACTGGCACCTCACCTAAGTGCCATGTTTAATCATAGCCGCACCTCAGGCTTCATGCCCACTGAGTGGCACACAGCTACAGTTATCCCACTCCACAAGGGGGGATCCACCTTGGATCCCGGGAACTACCGCCCCATCAGTCTGCAAGGCCATGGAATGTATTATCATGGAACTTATAAACAAAGACATTGGCAAACTTCAAACACTGGAACCCATGAAGTTTGAGGTCGTGAAGGGCCAATCTTGTCTCCTGAACCTGATTGACTTCTTTGAATCAGTCTCCAGAGCCATGGACAAGGGTAAGGTGGTCCACACAGCCTATCTGGACCTCGCCAAGGCCTTCAACACCATCCCCTCACTCTGGAATAATAGATAAACTTACTAAGCTGAGCATTAATCCCTACATCACTCGATGGGTTGCCAACTGGCTTACTGACAGAACCCACACTGTAAAAGTAGACGACTCCAAATCCAGCTCCAGACAAGTGACAAGTGGAGTACCTCAGGGTTAAGTCCTGGGACCGCTCTTGTTTGGCATCTACTTCTCTGAAGTACAGGCCAGCACTAAGGCACTCTGGCTAACAAAGTTCGCAGATGACTGCAAACTAGGAGCCATTATTGAATCCCCAAATGATGTGGACATTCTACAAAAGGGCCTTATAGAAACAGATGCCTGGTGCCAGAACCATGGGCTCAAGCTCAATGCCAAGAAATGTATAGTTATCCCCTTTGGGAAAAAAACATGTACCCATGAATTACCACATAAGTGGCAGTACACTAAACACCGAAAGTGTGATAACAGACTTAGGGACACAGGTGGACAGTGGTCTCACCTTCGATAACCACATCACCACATCAGTCAGGAAAGCCTTCTATATGGCACACCTCATCACTAAGGGCTTTTCATCCAGAAAAAAGGAGGTCATTGTCCCACTGCACTCATCCCTCATTAGACCCATTATAGAATACAAGGCCCACTTGGTATGTACCTCTCAAGACATCTGCAACAACTGGAAAGGCCGCAGAAATACCTCACTAAAAGTATCACAGGTCTAAAGCAGATGCCCTATGCTGACCATCTAAAAAAACTCCACCTATACTCTGTCACATATCGTCTACTCAGTGGCGATGTCTGCTTAACATACAAGGCCATGTCAAACCCAGATCTGTTGGACATGCTACACTTAAAGAAATCCCAATCTCTCAGAGACACATGCTTCAGAGATCTAAACCTTGTCATCACAATGAACAAAACATGCTGGAGGGATAGGTTCCTGACCCAGAGACTCCCCAGACTCTGGAATAGACTGCCCATGCATGTCAAGCAGAGCACCCCTTTGTCCCTCTTCAAAAGGAACCTTGATGATTGGATGGGAGATAGGAAATTCACCCCTGGGATCACACCAGTCACCCTGCTAGACAGGGGTCCAGGGAAGTAAATACTGTGGGAAGAAATAGCCAGGGAATTGTTATGGCTAGGCTTGTATAGGCCCTAGGGCTGATAGCCTAGTACCAGCCTATATTTCTGTTAGTAGGTGTCTGGACTCATCTACCAGGAATGATTTCCTTCACTGATTGATTCTCTCTTACAGAAACACTGTTCTGGTCACAAACTTCCCTTTCACAAAAAGAAATTTCTAATCTGGGTGGGCATCTTTCATCATCCTTATTATATAACATTCATTAGCTCATTAAACAAACCTCTTCTCACTAATACATCCAGGTATTTCGTTTTTCCTTAAAGAATTAACACCTTAACAGACACACTACTTATTTAAAGAGATATCACTCTATTTACAATGAACTCTGTTCAGCAATCTGCTGCATGCATTATTTTCAACATTGTTATAGACATTATTTACACAATATTTATACATTTTGGTTCACTCATACTCTTCTAAATAGTGAGATCCACCACAATATGTTACAATATATTCATACACGTGATTGTGTGTGTGTGTGTGTGTGTGTGTGTGTGTGTGTGTGTGTGTGTGTGTGTGTGTGTGTGTGTGTGTGTGTGTGCGTGTGTGTGTGTGTGTGCGTGTGTGTCCATGTTTGTGCAGCTATCTCTGTGCCAGTCTCTTAATGAACCTACTCAACAGGCACAATATTACCTTGGTGTGAAAAGTTTGCATGTGCCTTATTGTTTTTTAAACTGTTCCTTTATTTGTATAACATTTGGGCCTAACTCAGAAACCCCCTCATTAAGTCATAAATAGAAGCTAACCCAAGGAGCAATAGAAGATGATGGCTCATAATCCAAAAAGAGAGGAGTGGGAGTGTAGATCAGAGTGCAAATGATGTGTGTGCTGTATCTTTAAGAAGCATGTCAAGGATGTATGTGCACATATAAATTGCAGACACATGCAATCCCTAGTGCCATTTTGAAAGAACAGCCAGAGAGACAGCATGCATAATCACAGTTGTTAGTTTGTATATGTTACTTAAATTAGTCAGTAAACTTCTATAGTGTATTTGTATAAAATAAAGCTACTTAAACAGAACCCACAAAGGTTCTTCTATTGTGTCCTAGACAGGAGAGCGACAGGGAGTGACTGAAAAGGCTGACAGATTTCCTCTGAGCAGTGACTTGTGGCTGTCTAAGTGATACAAGAGAGCTATTTGTTAATGTTCAGGCCAAACATGCATCCATGTATCTCAGTGTTGTACACTGAGTAATTGTTCATACTCAAGTTCATTGTACACCTGTTGCACTCTAAGAAGGTGTTGTGTACTCTTGTTACTTACCTGTGCAGCTACAGAAAAAAAAGCAGCACTTTCAGTAGACGTATTGTATGACAATAAAAAAAAATCCCATCTGTCTACTTAGCAGCCTGATAAACACCACCAAGGATAATGGCTGTCTGAGTTAGGGGTAGCTATCTAGTATCTTAACACACTAAGCTAAAGTACCTAATTATTTGTGATGGTTCCTTGGTAATTCCTCTGAATTACATTACGTAGCAGTAAGCTGCTACACTCAGTTTCTGAATCTGACCCTCTGCCACTCCTCCTGTTAGTTGCCAATTTCCAAGTATATCAATCCAGAAAATCAGAAAATGGGAAGCGTGCAATGGTCAGATGTGCATTCCATTACCGAGTTCCTGTCACCTGATGGAGCAGGTCACAGACATCTGAACTGACTACAGCAAACTGTTCCATTGTGCCAGTGTCCATTTTTCTTCAAAAGTATAGCGTAGGTAGGGTCCATTTCAGTTCTCTTACACACAATTATCATCACAAAGGATTGGAAAGATGCATTTCAGAAAAACTAATCTAAAAATAATTTCCTGTAGCATTACCAAAACTTTACATCTAACACTCATTCTTAACCAGTGTTCTTTTCCTATAAAAAGTATTTGCATCTGTAACCTGATCATAGAAAGGCAGACATAAAAGGGATTCTATAATTTTTAGGTTATATCCCTTTTCACTCCTGATAGAATATTTATGTGTCACAGTGAAATGATTTTTAAATTGTATTATTTTGTCCTTACTGTGATAGAAGAGTTACTTTAAAATTAACAGTGTGGCATATACATATTCATATTTTCAATTAAGCAATACATGCTGTCTCTGGTATAAAACATCTTGCAGTCATGCAACACCATTTGAAGAGCAGATTATGATATGCTTTATTATACTGGAATCCATTAACTGAAATCTATCAGGTTTATTTTGAGTCACTGCAAAATGATGCTTTCATCCTTTGAATTTGCAATAGGAATAGAGCATTTTGACAATCACACCTTGTGCCCATTTGACAAAAATATGTCTGCAAACCCCTCTTCTGTTTTTTTATTTAATTTATTTTTACCTCTTGCTCTCACTGACAACGACTCACAGCATGTGATATTCATTTTCAGCAGATTTTATGATGCATGTTCCTTCTGTTGGAAGTCTCTCTGACACATACTGCTTTAATTCACTTAATTAGCTTGCTTTCGTGATCATAAAATACCTTCTTGTTTCAGCATGGTAGCTTATTAAAAGCTGTCTTGAATCTAAACATGATGAGTCATTCAAATAGAATAATCACATTGTACACCAAGATTACATTATCCATATGCTCTTTTTGCATTTGAATCTGTAATTTGTGCTAATTTAAAGATACAAGAGTTGTATAAAACATAAAAAGTACTGAGTTGTAATTGCACAGCTTGTCATTAAAGATACAATTAATATATTTGAGCTGTACTGAAAAACATTTATAAACTCTCAATACACAGTGATAAAAGCCTGACTCAAAATCACCTTTGACTTTGACTACTGTTATGAAATTGCATTTTGAATGCTTTATTTCATGTAAAACAATAGAAACTGTACAGAAAATACTTCCAGGGTCCTGACAACTTGCATAACTGTCAGTTACAGTTTTGGTGAGCTTTGCAATTGGCTTTAATAAAAATCCATTGTGAATTTTAGGGGAACTATGGGTTCCAGAATCCACAGGAAAGGCTCCCTTTCTTTCCTATCTTGTCTTACTTTGTTTAGTTGCATTATTGAGCTAATCTGATGTAAAGAAACACTTACTACTCTTGAGAACCTGGAACATCACTCACAATATAAGTTTTGTGCAGTAAAGCTTAGATTTTGCCACTGGTGTGAAATTCAAGCTTCACTATTTAAAATAAACTTGTTCTGTGAGTGGCAGATTAACAAGTGTGGTAAGCACATCCTTTCAAGAAATCAGGTTCCATCCAATATACACAATGTGCCACATTGTGAAGTCTAACTACTCATACCTGTAACCATGGCAAGGTGAAGGGGACAGTTGCTCCTGGGTACATGATTGGCAACTGCAAATGGGGTACAGCTGCAGTACCAGCATTATTTTATGAAGTTAAAGTATGTCAGATTGTTTTTTTTTTGTCCTCTAGTTTGGGTTGAGGGGTCCCCATATGGGGAACTGCACAGAGCACCAGATACAGTAGCAAAAATACTGCAGCAAGTGACCATTGGCCTAAGATCACTGCCTGCTAATGAATATATTATTTAATGGAAGCCTTGTTAGCAGGAAAGTCCATGGGTGGCATAAATCTATAAGTGGAGAATGTAACTTCTAAACCATTGCCAATGATTATAACAAAAATGAGCTGACGTTATTTGTCATTTCATGCTGAAGTCAACACCCAATCAGAACAGGAGTGTGATGTTTGCACTATTTCTAATTAAAAATAGGTTCATAGTTGGATACTAGGCTAATGACCACTAGGCCCCTTAGCCTAGCCATGCAATCCAAATAAGATACACAAATATGATAAACATAGGGGGTGATTAACTGACTGCCTCTGCTCATCAGAGATATAGTTGCCAAACCAGGGCTGAATGATTATCCATTCATTGATCCAGGTTATGCTTAAATATGAATATGGAGAAACTCTGCTTCAGATGGTTGAAGAGTTTGTTACAGAGAATGGAAATTCTCTGAGAAACATATCTGTCTCTTCAGCATGGCCTATTATGGGTTCCAGAATCCACAGGAAAGGCTCCCAAAATACAGAATCCAAAGGAAAGGCAAGCAAATTTTAGGACTTTTACTCTAGTATTTCTGAAACTATTTGTTTTGTGGATGTGCAAAATGTTCATCAAAACAGGGTCCAGGGTTGCCTTGTATGCCAGGCAAACATCACCTCTCAGAAGTCTGTATGATACTGAGTAAAGAGACAGAGAACAGGACTATGAGACAATTGCATAGCATAGGACATCGGGTTTACTCCCTGTATTCTTTTTGTAACAAACCTTTGTGGACATTCAGGTTGCAGCATGTGCCTGTTCAGGTACATACAGAAGGGGGCATTATAGTCTATGATGGGCCTGATGAGGGCCAAGAACAGAGTTAAGATGATCTCTCGAGACATAGATGCCATACCCTTAATTTTAAGTTAAGTAACATAGAAGAATTTTCTTACAACCTTGGACAAATGTTGGTTTAAGGCTAGGATACTATCTGCATGAGTTCCCAGATCCCTGACTAGTGAATCACTTTTAGGAGTTTTTTTATTGATGGCATAGTTGTAGAACAGAGTGTGTATTGTAACTTTAAGAAGCATTTCAAAGTGAGGGCACATGTATATAAACAGAGAACACTTGCAGGCAGCAGTGCTATTTTGAGAGAACAGCCAAATTGTTAACATGTATGAGTATATTAGTCTATCTGTTTAAAAGTTTATTGAAGTATATGTTACTAAGCCTCAGTCTTGATGTGTTTGTATATACTAAAGCTGCTTGAAATGAACCCACAACTGTTCATCTGTTTTATACTGACTGGATGAGCGACATGGTGCCAGAATGGGATTAAGAATGAAACTTCTTCAAGCCATGAGGTGCAAAGTTAACAGTTGAGGTATATTGAGCAGGTTAACTGATACAGTGCTCAAACGATCAAGAAAGACCAGAAACAAATTTCAGGTAATAAAAAACTCACATAAATGATTTATTTTATAAAGAAATTGATACAAAGCATTTTCAAAGCACAAAATGCATTAGTAATCAAACGCAAAGCACAAGACATATTATTAATCAAAAGAAAAGCGCAAAATGCATTATTAATTAAGCAAATGTTCAAAATGACGATATCTGATAAAGTTATTTGAAATATTTATGAGTGCATTCAGAGCTGCTTTTGACTTGCATAACGAGTATGTTAAAAATAAACTGGGCACAAAAAAGTATAACGAGCATGTTAAAAGTCAAACGAACATAACAAGTACAATAAAAGAGCAAAGTGAGCATGGAAAAGCAAAGCAGCTTCATTTTTTAGTAAATAACAATTTTTTTTTGATATGTGCTACTATTTTGCATTGACTAAAGATAGTCAGAGCATAACTAGAGTTGTTTGAAGTATCTCAAAGTGTGCAAAGTGTATACAGTGTGTGCTTTATTACAGTACAATTATTTCAAAGAGTTTACTGTGTGCAAAGTAGAGTTATTTCACAAACGGCAGCCGGAATACGATCATTTTGAAATGTTTCTTGTGCTGTGTACATTTTATTCGCAGAGTACAGTCATTTCAAAGGGTTATTTATACTGTATAGAGTTATTTCACAAAGTACAGCCATTTCAAAGAGGTTCTTGTGCTGTGTACAGTTTATTTACAAAGTGCAGTTATTTTGAAGAGTCTACTGCGCTGTTGAGCATAGTTAGAAGTTCTGGTATAAATTTCTGGTGTATATGTGTGTGTGTGTGTGTGTGTTCATACATAATTTCAGGGGTGCTTATTACTGTGTGTTGACATGGCAATGGCATTTCGCAGACCCCGTCTACTTAGGATCGATCATAGTTTTGCAGAGAATTGGAGAGTATTTGAGCAGCAATATAATATTTTCATATGTCGCTTTTTCTGACAAAGATGCATGTACAAGGGCATTTATTCTGCTTAATCTAGCAGGGATCAGAAGCCATTGAAAAAGAGCGTACATTTGTGTATGCACCAGCAGTATATGCAGGAGAAGGAGAAAACCACCATATTGTTGTACAAGCAGAATCAAGGTAGGACCCTGAGTGTTTGAAATGTAAATTTAGAGAAATGTGTAACCCCCATACAAATGTTATATTGGAGAGATGCTTATTTTATACAAGGGACCAAAAGCCAGGAAAAACTTTTGCAGCTTATATTACTAACTTCAGAAACAAAGCTAAAATGTGCAGGTTTGGTGATTTGAAAGACAAGCTGATAAAACACAGGCTTGTGTGTGGTGTTAATACTGCTGCTGTGAGAAAGATTTTGCTTTGAGACAGTGATTTAACATTGAGCAAAGCCATAAAGATTTGTCAGATACGTGAACTTACGGAAAGGTACACAAATATGCTTACAAGTGATAACAGCATGGTTTCAACAGCCTCTGAAGCAAGCGCAGACAGCATGTAACATGTAGCTGACACAGGCTCAAGCACATGGTAGGCTGCAGGATTTCCAGGGAGAGTCCGTACCCTTCCAGCAAGTTCTAAGATCAGCTTAGTAAAACGGACACGTTCAGTGCAACATAAGGATGAGTCAGCAAAACCCAAGTCATGTCTCATTGTTAACTGTCGTAACTGTGGTGCCAGTCATGAATCCAAAAGAGAAATGTGCTTAGCATTTGGTCAGCAATGCCACAAGTGTAAAAAATGGAACCACTTTCAAAAGCTTTGTAGATCAAGCAAGTCTCATTCGTTTATTAAGAAAGGTCACTCAAAAAAGCAAGTTGGTTATATAGAAAGCTGCGGCTCTACTTTCTATGTAGATGATGTATCAGTGGTTGGTGAAAAGGTTAATGCAGTAGATTTGCTGGCAAAAAAGCAAAGTGTTTTGTACTTTCCTGATCAATGGTAAATCCACAGAGCTCAAAGTGGACATTGGTTCAAAGTGCAATGTTATGTCAGCAGAAAAATTTGCTAGAGTAGGAGCTGTTGAACAACTTAATTTGGCCAGTTGTGGAAAAATTGTTGCTTATGGAGGTGAAGAGATTTAAACTGAAGGCTCAGTAGTGCTTTCATGCTATTCAGCAGGGAACAGTTACAGCTTGCAATGTTATGTAGTCAAAAGACCTGTGCAGTCATTATTACATCTCAGAGACAGTTTAAAAATGAAACTGCTTTTTTTTACCAAAGAAGTCCATCATGTAAGCGCATGTCCTAGTTCCAGTTTCACCAATGTTGTTTTCTCAGAGTATGCTGATGTTTTCAAAGACAAGCTAGGTAAACTTTCAGTTGTATACTCCATGAAATTAGACTCAGAGGTCAGTCCAGTGGTCAGACCAGTGAGAAGAGTTCTGATAGCTATGCAGGACAGAGTCAAAGTCCAGTTAGATAAGATGGTGCAGCAAGGTGTGATTTTTCCAGTTACAGAACCAACTGAATGGGTGTCTACAATGGTAGTTGCTCATAAGAAAAGCTCAGATGAAATCAAAATATATATTGACCCAAGAGACTTAAACAAAGCATTAACAAGACTCCACCATCCTATGCGTACAGTCGAGGAAGTTGCTCTCCTCATACCAAAATGCCACTGTTTTTTCTGTCTTAGATGCAAAGAGTTCATTTTGGCAAGTAATGCATGATAGCAAATCTGCACTATTGACTACATTCAGCACACTATTTGGTAGATACAGATTTCTGAGAATGCCTTTAGGAATAAATTCTGCCAGTGAAGTCTTTCAGCGTGCAATGGAGCAAATTTTTTTTCCTGTTATCCGTGTGCTATAATAGTGGATGACTTACTAGCTAGAGGCAATGGTGAAGCAGAGCATGGCAGAAACCTTAGGAATGTTCTGGAAAGAGCATGTGAAGTGAATCTAAAGCTCAATCCTCTGAAATGTAAATTCAGGCTACCAGAAGTTACTTATGTAGGTGATTTTATTTACCATTTCAGGCTTATGACCAGATCCTTCCAAACAAACAGCTATTCTTGAGATGCCAGCTCCAGACAATGTCCAAGCCTTACAACATTTTCTTGGTATGGTTAACTATTTGGGTAAGTTTATACCAGACTTCAGTGAATTATCACGTCTATATTACAACGTCAAAGCTTTAGGTAATCGAATAACTAAACCTCGATATTATACTATTGAAACTGGAAAATGTTGAACGGACATTTTAACCCAGGGAAACACTTCCCTTGGCTGCTTAAAAAAAAAAAACTTTAGACCCATAATCAAGTGGGGGGTTTCACCCCCCCCCACAGCCTCACACACCCCGCTTACTAAATATACCAACTCCAAGATCACTCCAAATTGGAGAAAAGGGCATAATCCACAAAACAGCCAAGGGAAGCACTTCCCTGGGTTGAATCGGCCATTCAACATTTTACGGTTTCATAATTACAAGATCGAGCTTTATTTATTCGATTAACTAAAGCTTCGATCTTATAATAAAGACCCGAATTATCAGCATCCTTAAAAGCGCTGACATGCAAAAGTGTTCCCTGGTCATGGTTGGAACAACACCAGAGACCATTTGATGACATTAAACAGAAAATTGCCAATCCACCTATGTTAAGATTCTATGATATCCATAAACTAATGATTCTTTCCTGTGATGTTTCAACATTCGGTGTTGGTGCAGTTATTCTTCAAGAGGGCAGACCAGTAGCCAATGCATATAGAACCCTTACCCAAACTGAGATGCAGTATGCTCAAATTGAGAAGGAACTTCTATCAATTGTGTTTGCATGTTCGAAGTTCCATGATTATATTTATGGCCAAGCTATCCAGACTGAGACTGATCATCAGCCCCTAGTCACTATTTTAATGAAGCCTATGCATACAGCTCCAGCAAGACAACAAAGAATGATGCTTAGATTACAAAAATACAACTTCAAAATGGTTTATACAAAAGGCAAACGTCTTTATCTGGCTGATACCTTATCCAGATTGCCCAGAAACACCACAGAAAATCCTGATGCAGAGAATTTTGACTTCGATGTTATGGGTGTGCATAATTTTTCTACCACAAGACTTGATGAGCTAAGAGATCATACAAAGAATGATCCAGTTTTGCAAAAGCTCAACCACTTCATCAATGGTGGATGGCCGTCAAAGCAATCTTGTGTATCAACAGAAGTGCAACCTTATTTTCCTTACAGAGATGAGATGTTGATGGAAGAAGGTATAATTTTCAAAGGTCCTAAAGTTGTCATTCCTACTTCCTTCCAACATGAGTACATCCAGATTTTGCATTGTGGCCATACCTCTCAACTGTCCAGATTTTCGCTGACTGTCCAGATTTTTGCCTCATAATCTTGGTCTGTTTCTCATAAAATTGTGGTTTTCTGGAAAATCATTGGTAAATCATTGAGAGTTGAAGTCAGAAAATAATGGCAGACATTTGAATTTCAGACTGCATACCCTTCAGAAAAATTCATGCTAATGTAAAACCTGCTATTCTATTAACTTTCTAAGTTTGTAAGAGAAATATTTAGTGTGCATATTTTTTGGGCATTTGCCCCCCCCCCCCCATTATTTATGGCTTTCTCCAGATTTTTTTTTAAGAGGTTGAGATGTATGATCATGGCCACCCAGGTTGCCAAGCTACCAAATCAAGGGTGACAGGACTAGAATTGTGGCCTTCTCTGTCAAAAGATATTGATAAAGTAATTTCATCTTGTTCAGTCAGCAACAGTACTAAATCTCATTTGCAAAAAGAGCCACTTCAGCTAAACCAGATTCCTGAAATACCTTGGTCAACAGTAGCCATTGACATATTTGAATGGAATCGTCAACATTACTTAGTGTTGGTAGACTCTTATTCAAACTGGTTCGAGACTGATCTGCTACCTAACCTAACATCCAGTACTGTCAATACTCAGTTGAAATGCCATTTCACACTCCATAGTAGTCCACACAAAGTTATTTCTAACAACGATGCCCAGTTTACCAGTCAGCTATTGTAGAAATTTGCAAAACAGTGGGACTTTATCCATGTTACTAGTAGTCCTGAGTACCCACAGTCAAACGGCCTAGCTGAATGTGCAGTACAAAGTGCAAAACAATTATAGAGAGGTCAAAGCATGACAATACCGATGTTTTCTTCAATTTTCTTAATGTCAGTAATATACCCCGTGATAATTTACTTGGCTCACCTGCTCAGAGACTTCTGTATAGGCAAACCAGAACAACCTTGCCTATCAGTTCCAGTTTGTTGGTGCCTAATGCTAAAAACACCAGAGTAATCAAAGCCCAACTATTCAAAAAGTGTTAATTTCAGAAGTCCAGCTATGATAAAATGAGCAGATTTCTTCGTCCATTGAAAGAAGGAAAGATAGTGAGGATGCAAACGGCGAAAGATTTTGATCAAATTGGCCAATTGAGAGGTATATGTGCCGAGCTGAGATCTTACTTAGTGGAATCTGAGTGTATAGAATACAGAAGAAATCACAGGCATCTTCTTTAGGTGTCTGAATCAATATTGCAGTATCGTATCTGTGATACAGACTCTAGATCTCAGAGCAACCCAGATGATATTCGTGTTGAAGAACGTGTCTCAGTACCTATTCCCATTCCTGATGATGTCCCAGATGTCCCTGAAGTTGAACATTCACTAAAGACAGTCCCTGTTGCTAAACCCAGTCCTAGTTTTTATGTCACATGATCAGGTCATATTTCCAGACCTAGTGTAAAATGCACAGCAACCTGGAGATGATTGTTTCATTTGTAATTAGTTTTGTATAATTGCATGTCAAAGGATTATTTCTATACAGTTGCATGTCAATAATACGTGTCATTATTGCGGTGCATGACTTATTTCTCAAAGAGGGAGGATGTAGAACATAGCATGTGTTGTAACTTTAAGAAACATTTCAAAGTGAGGACACGTGCATATAAATAGAGAGCACGTGCAGGCAGCAGTGCCATTTTGAGAGAACAGCCAGAGTGTTAACATGTATGAGTGCAGTAGTCTATCTTTTTATAAATTAATTTAAGTTTATGGATCTGTTGAAGGCCCTCCCTTATGAAAGGGGATGACTGTTGTGGTCCTCTATACTCAAGGCACAAAGCTCATTTTAAGACTAAAGTTAGTAACTCCAGGACTCCTGACAAGTTGTATTTAAAACTTTTCAGGAGGTATCCAGGGATATTAGTGAGGACCACTGGTGCTGTGCTTTTGATTTTAGAAAGCAGAGCAAATACAAGCTCCCTAGTTATAGTCGGAGGGGATGTGGTTGAGGGTGAGAGAGGTGAAGTCGGAACCAAATTTGTCTGCTAACAGGTTTGCTATATCGCCAGGCTCAGTGAATGTGGCACTATTATTCACCAGTTCAATAGATTGCTCTGTGCTGACCTTGACCTTTCTGACATTGCTGAAGAAGGGCTTATGGCTATCTTTCATCTGGGAAGCTATTGTAACCTCAAAGTTGGCTTTGTTTCACCTAATTAGCCCTCTTAGTTGCCTGTGCTTTTACCTTTATGAGAATTACCCTTCCTAATTATTGTCATCCTTTTTTTCCTTTTGGTGGACATCCTCTTTAATTTAGGATGCCACCATGGTGGTTTCTGGGGCTAGTTCTGGTAGGTACAATAGCCTCTATGCAGACAATGATATGGCTGAACAGAGTTTCTGAAATCAATTCAACGTAAGCTGCTGTATTCTCAGGGTTTGGAGGTGAACGGAAATTTGACAAAACATCACTTAATAAAAGGTAATTTGCCTTGGAATAGTTCCTGTTACTGGTTTTACTGGGATTGCGGAGCTGATTTTGATTTTGAAGAAGACAGCATTATGGTCAGACCTTACCAGGAAGACACGTCATTCTTTGGGGGGGGGGGTGCAGCATTCTCCCATACTTGTGAGTACAAGGTCAAGTATGTTGGAAACTCGGGTCTATATTATGTGATCGAATGGTCAAATAGTCGAACACATAATAGTCGACCCATAATAATTGAAGCACCACAATGATGAACGGAAAATAAAAAATGAAAAACCCACCCAAACAAAACATTTAAATGCTCTATGCAGGGGGAAAAGCACCCCCTGCACTCCCCACAACCCCCACTACTTACATATACCAAATCCGAGATCGCACTATAGTGCAGACAATGGAAAACGAATATTTCCGCACTGTACAGAGATCTCCATTGAACCATTCGACATTGTGGTGGTTCGATTATTACGGGTTGACTATTACGTGTTTGACTATATGACGTAATATAGACTCGGAAACTGTAGTGGGTGTATTCACTGTTTGGTCATGGGTTTACCAATTAGTTTTCTACCTGTGAACACAGAATGAAGCTAACTAGTATACATACTATTTTGAACATCATTACCTTGGAAGAATTTGGCCAGGATACCTTTCATATTGACCTTTATCATTTTTTAGAAATGGTATGTTATTTACCAAACAATTCCATAAATGCCCACTTATATGGTGACTAGTATCAAACTATTTAAAGCCTGTGATATTACAAATGCAGGTATGTTTTAATGTATGCTGAAATCTTTTTTGCAGTACTTCTGTGTGAACCCTTGTTAATGGAATTCATTTTAGAACACCTCAGTAAATGTAAATGCATATGAATTCTGGACTGGCATAAGCTAGCCAGATTACGTAAAGATATTAAATTAGTCATAAGATGTATAAGCCATTTGGGGAAAAAGTGGAAATACTGATCATCAGTGTAAGTTCATAGCATCACTCATGCTATAAAAATAAGATTTACTGATTTAAAAGGTATATACTAATCCTAAGTCTTGCAGATGTAATTATATTCAATGTGTTTATGTGCAAACTGTAAGCCTTACCAAGGCTTTCTAAGCATTTGCCACATATCAAAGGTCATACTCTCTTTGACCTACCTAGGTATCCAAACTATTCTTAAATGAGTCTATGCATAGGGATGTATTTTATTCTAGTGTGATATCACAATGTTTTTTGAGTATATAATGTAATGAAAACATGACACATTACAGGATGTGCATTACCATGGTTATTGCCATACCCAGGTGCACTGTGAACATATCCAAGGCATGATCGCCTATGGTATGGCCACACTAGAATACATCTGTCACTACATCCCTGTAGTAGAATGCTTTAATAATCTAAAAGGTTTTTTATCCTTCCATTTTCCATTTGTTATAATACAGGGAAAGCTTTTATTTTAAGGTTTTGTTCCAATAAAAATCATACAGAGCAGACTTTTGCCACTAAGTAAAGTCCCAAGCCTGTAGTCTGCTCGTCAATTTGTTGATTTCTATCAGTGGCCTGTGCTCTTAATTGTAATAGCAATTACACATAATACTTTGGTTTGAGCAACTTTAATCCCTATATGTTTAGGCAGTCAGTAGATGGACTTTCTATGCATTTAGATTTGAATCCCTGAGATGGTAGTTAAAGACTGTACTGCCATGTCGCATTAACATTACTCACTTTATTTATTTTGTTGAAGGATGTTATTTCAAACGGCTCCTGACTGATGCTCTCTAAGCAATTTGGGGGTCTAAAATCATGCTTACTACACCTTCATTTTATTTGATGCATATGATCATTAGCTTGCACAAGTGACATGCATTGCTTCTGTAGCAAAGTAGTTGGCTGTTCAAATTATTGTTTTTTCAGTCTTAGGCACGTGCTTAAGTCTGTCCACAATGTTTCACTTTAGAATAACTTCGTTTTACTGTATTTTCAGAAGATTCTAAAGTGAACCAAATGGAAAAAAATGCAAAACACCAATTCAACAATCATGTGTCTTACAGTTGGGATTAAAGGTAAAAATAGAAAGACAAGGATGGCGTGGAATTTAAAAAGTATTTATTACGTTGGGTATGGAGAGCTTAGAAACAAATCAAGAGATTAAACAAACTATAAGGATGTTTCCGGAATGCAGTATTCCTGCCCTTCATCTCTGTAGGACACTGCAAAGGATGTTGATATTTTACAAGAAGTGGCACTTATGGATCATTTAAAATTAATGTAAATCTTCTACTTCGTCTTTCAGCTGCTCCTGTTAGGGGGTTGCCACAGAGGATTATCTGTTTGCATTTCTTCCTGTCCTCTGCATCTTGCTGTCTCACAACAACTACCACCTGCATGTCCTCTCTCACCACATTCATAAACCTTATCTTAGGCCTTCCTCTTTTCCTGTTACCTGGCAGCTTCATCCTTAGCATCTTTTTCCCAATATACTCTGCATCCCTCCTCAGCACATGTCCAAACCAACGTAATTTTGCCTCTCTGGCTTTGTTTCCAAACCTTTCAAACTGGGCTGAACCTCTAATATACTTATTCCTAATCCTGTCCACCCTCGTCACACCCAGTGCAAATCTTAACATCTTTAACTCTGCCATGTCCAGCTCTGACTCCTGCCTTTTTGTCGATGCCACTGTCTCCAACCCATATGAAATAGCTGGTCTCACTACCTTCTTGTAGACCTTCCCTTTCACTCTTACTGGTACTCGTCTGTCACAAATCACTCCTGACACTCTTCTCCACCCACTCCATCCTGCCTGTACTCTCTTCTTCACCTCTCTTCCACACTCCCCATTATTCTGAACTGGTGATCCCAAGTATTTAAACTCATCCACCTTTGCCACCTCTACTCCCTGCATTCTCACCATTCCTCTATCCTCCCTCTCATTCACACACATACATTCAGTCTTAGTCCTGCTGACCTTCATTCCTCTTCTCTCTAGAGCATATCTCCACCTCTCCGGGGTCTCCTCCACCTGTTCCCTACTGTCACTACAGATCACAATGTCATCTGCAAACATCATAGTCCACAGAGACTCCTGTCTGATCTCGTCTGTCAACCTGTCCATCACCATTGCAAATAAGAAAGGGCTCAGAGCTGATCATTGATGTAATCCCATCTCCACCTTAAATGCATCCATCACTCCCACCGCAGACCTCACCGCTGTCACACTACCCTCATACATATCCTGTACCACTCTTACATACTTCTCTGACACTCCTGACTTCCTCATACAGTACCACAACTCCTCTCTAGGCACCCTGACATATGCTTTCTCTAAGTCCATAAAGACACAATGCAACTCCTTCTGACCTTCACTGTACTTCTCCATCAACACTCTCAGAGCAAATATCACATCTGTAGTGCTCTTTCCTGGCATGAAACCATACTGCTGATCACTAATCATCACCTCCCTTCTTAACCTAGCTTCCACTACTCTTTCCCATAACTTCATGCTGTGACTGATCAGTTTAATCCCTCTGTAGTTACTACAGCTCTGCACATCACCCTTATTCTTAAAAATTGGTACCAAAACACTTTTTCTCCATTCCTCAGGCATCCTCTCACTTTCCAAGATTTTGTTAAACAATCTAGTTAAAAACTCCACTGCCATTTCACCTAAACACCTCCATGCTTCCACAGGTATGTCATCTGGACCAACAGCCTTTCCATTCTTCATCCTCTTCATGGCTATTCTTACTTCCTCCTTGCTAATCCACTGCACTTCATGATTCACTATTCACACATCATCCAACCTTCTCTCCCTCTCATTCTCTTCATTCATCAGCCGCACAAAGTACTCTTTCCATCTGCTCAACACACTCTCCTCGCTTGTGAGTACGTTTCCCTCATTATCCTTTATCACCCTTACCTGCTGCACATCTTTACTAGACTAGCTCGGTCCCTCTGTCTAGCCAATTGGTACAGGTCCTTTTCACCCTCCTTAGTGTCCAACCTTTCATACAACTCTTCATACGCCTTATCCTTAGCCTTCGCCACCTCTCTCTTTGCCATGCACCTCATCTTCTTATACTCCTGTCTACTTTCTTCATCTCTCTGACAATTCCACTTCTTCTTTGCCAACCTCTTTCTCTGTATACTCTCCTGTACTTCTTTATTCCACCACCAGGTCTCCTTGTCCTCCTTCCTCTGTCCAGATGTCATACCAAGCACATTTCTAGCTGTCTCCCTTACTAGCTCTGCTGTAGTTACCCAGCTATTTGGTGACTCTTCACTGCCACCCAGTGTCTGACTTAACTCTTCCCTGAACTCCACCTCACAATTACCCTTTTTCAATTTAAAATTAATGTAAATAATTGCCCACTATAACTAATCATGTGCCCTTTAATCAGCATGTGGTTTTTCAAATCCAAGTATCTGAAACCTTAGGAAGTTGACAGTGACACACACAAGTTCACAAAACACAAAGTATTTATTTTCTGTACGAAGGGTAAGGCTCCCTGCATCCCCAATATGGGAGCAAGCCCTCACACCCTGAACTAATATGTGTGAATGGTTTCTATAAATATCTATTTTTTTGGTATGATATTTCACTGTGTAATACATGCTAACTTGAAAATAAGCACCTAATATGTCTAAGGATAAATAGAACTGAAGTTGAAAGGCTAGCAGGGACCAAACTGGCTAGACTGAGCAAAGACTAGGGTAAAAATTCTACAATAGTAAAAACAGAGGCACTGAATGAATAATTTGCTTTACCTTTACAAAAGAAAGCATGAGGGGGCAGAAGAGGGGGTCTATATTAGAACACTGAACGTTCAAAATTATGAGTGTTCTAATATCGACCCATTTTCAGCAAACGCTGAAAATATCGAAGAAACAGAAAAACAAACTTTTTCCTAGGGAAAGAATTTGGTTGTCTGTTTCTGTTGCTTCTGTATTTTCAGCTCTGTGGTGGAAAGTTATGGGTTGGGTTCAGGTAAGTGTGCGATTGTGTGGATGTGAGGGTTAGGGTGGGTTAGGAGAGTTACAGTTAGGGCGCGGGTCAGGTAAGTGTGCGATAGTGATGGACCTTAGGGTTAGGGTTTGGGTTAAGGTAAATGGATAGTTAGTGGTGTATGTATAGTTTACTGTAGGGTTAGGTGTAAGAGTTTAGGTGTATTTGTGTGGATTGCTGTTTGTTTGGTGTGCTTGTGTTGCGTGTATGTGTTTTGGAACAGCAATTTTTTTCCCTAGGAAAAAATTTGCTGTTCTGTATGTTTGATGTTTTAAATTTTCGATTCATAGGGTTTGATATTAGAATGGGGCGGCCACGGTGGTGCAGCAGTTAGCGTTGCCACCTCACAGCAAGAAGTGCTCCGGTTCGATCCTCGACTGGGGTGCCTTCTGTGTGGAGTCTGCATGTCCTCCCTGTGGTCGCGTGGGTTTCCTCCGGGTGCTCCGGTTTCCTCCCACATCCCAGAGACATGCTCTAGGTGGACTGGACACACTAAATTGGCCCTAGACGTGAGTACGTGTGTGTGTGCCTTCTGTAGAAGGTTGGGTGCCGGGCTGGCAACTCGATACTGTAAAACTCCACTGCCAATCATGAGCGGACGGTGATCTGCTGTGGTGACCCATAACCAGAAAAAGCCAAAAGAAGAAGAAGAAGAAGGGTTTGATATTAGAACACTCGAAATTTTGAATGTTCGGTGTTCTAATATAGACCCAAAGAGGGACATCTTTGGCCAGACACCAAAATAAGAAATAGACAAGGAACTGGCTGTCCTTAGGGAGGAAAACAGGGGCTACCTCCTCAGAAATCTAGACAGTGTGTTTACAGACCCTTGATGGAGATCTTTAAAAGGGTACTTGTTAGTTCTGAAGTGCTGAGGACTGGACAACAGCAAACGGGGTACCTTTATGCAATGTGGGTTATACGAATTGTATAAATATTAGATTAATATCAGTGGAAAGGAAATTCTAGGACAGAACCCTGAGTAGAAGGTTGGTAGCATTTCTAAAGGACAAAAATTTCCAAGGCAACAACCATCATAGGCTCATGGCCAGAAAGAGTGGTCTGTCAAACTTGAACCAGCTTTCTGAGTGTATTTCAAGTGAACTTGTTAGGGAAATACAGATATATGTCATCTACCTAGGCTAAGCAAGGCCTTTATCTTGGTCTCACACAGGAGGCTGATTAAAAAAAAGTGAGGAAATGGATTGCTGCATGGTAGAATGTTAGGACACTCAAGGTTATGGTGAATGGGACGATTTTGGAAACTAGGATGGTGACTAGCAGAATGTCACATGAATCTGTCCAGGGCACAATACTGTTCAGTGCATTTATCTCAGGCATATCTAAAAGGAGAAAGATCAGGAAGAACCTCTTGGTTGGTAACACTGATATAACTACAACAGTGCAGGATGGGAGATGAGAGAAAGACTCTAGGGAAAGATCTGGAAAGACCATCACCAGATTATCAGGAAGGCAAACTCTAGAGAGAACAAACTGAGAAAGAACTGAGGATATTTTCCCAGGGGGACAGATTCCAGAAACAAACAGGCAATGGTTCATCAGTATAGGGCTCTTTTTTCTAACAATGCTTTGAGTGCTGATTGCAGTTATAAGAACCATACAGGGAAATGAGTGCAGGCTGCTACTGTTGGGAAAAATCTAGAGGAAAGCACCAGGAAAATCCATTGTATGGAGAAGGGTTATAGCTAGACACTATTGGTAATACAGCTTTTCCCCACTCGTTATCAGAAGACAGAAGGGGTACATGACATTGCTGCATTAGATCACATAAGGAAGATTTTTTTTTTACAGAGGGATGTGGAACCAAGGAAAGGACTGGAATGGGCGGTGGAGAAGAAATCTACAGAGACATTCATCAGGCTATGGGTCGATGGAAACTGGTGAAGGAGAAGCTAAGAATGAAAGATTGCTGGAATGTTAATTGCACACAAATGGCAGATTGTGTAGGCTTAATGTCTTTTTCTGCTATCAAGCAAATGTAATGAAATGGAATGTTATTACCATACTTTAATTAACTGACTAGATTAGCTACTCACAAGTGCTCAATATTCCGATTTTTCATATGTTCCCATCCTTCCTTGTGTGCATAAAAACAGTGAACAGGAAACCTACATCTGCATTGTTGGGTGTGTTACAAAATGCTTTTCCATTCTTTAGTATTCCAAGGAAAATCTTTACAGATGGGTAAGTGCCATGTAACACAATAGTTTTTTTTCACCAATAAAAAATCTAGCAAACAGAATGGAAGAACAGGTCTAGGATGTTTTCCCAATTTTCTATTTCCTGAATGGAAAATACAAAAGTATTTTTTTGGAGGGGGGGACAAACTTTATCCTACATGACTCATGGAAAGGGACAAAAAGTCCTAGTAAAAAACCTCTGTCTTACATCTGATTTCTCAGTTTTTTACCAGCTTGTGAATTTAACCAGGTTTCCCTTAGCTGAAAGCCCTGCTTCCTAAGCAAAATAGTTAAATAATTTTGGCTGAGCAATAAACCTTAAAATGATCTAGAGAGCATCTGGAGTCCCAGAGCTTAGACTCCTGTATGCATGAGATTTTCACCAAGTATTACTTAGACATCCTCTCCACCCCCATGCCATAGAATACATTATAAAATTGTTAACAACTTCTACTCATATTTTCAGCCCTTCACTCCACAGCATAATGTAGTGATAATGTTAAGTAGACAGCATGTACAGCTATTCCTAAGGTCAGAGCACCATACTAAGGCAAAGGACAGAGAGATATTGGAATTGATCATCCAGGAGAATCTTGTTTCCATAAAATTCATTGCAAAGATGGTTTTATAAAGTAAGAGATAATAAACAGCTTGAAAACATAAGGATCCAGCCTGCTTTGTTCATCAGATTTATGGGCAAAGGCCAGATGTTCTGTTTTGACAGCAACCCTCTTCATTTTATGCTGGTACCTATAGTGCATCTGTCAACTTTATACTGCAGAGAGTCACTGCAGTTGAATGGTGAGCAGAGCAGACTAATCTGTCCACACCAAGTGTCCTTACCTCATCTGGGGGGATTCCCCATGTGTAAAATGGAGAGATAACATCTCCAGCAGATCCTTGATGTACCTAGCCTTGTACTATCAAAGTGTGTTTGACATACATTCTACAAAATCACTTGACCTAGGCATCCCCAGGATATCTAAACCAACTCAGCTGATTAATTCCAACCAACAGGAGCAACAGCTCCAATGAAATATCTTTACAAACTCCGCATTTTGTCATTAAGGCTATGCATGAAGCATATTGGAATCACTTATATTCAGACCTTATCCTTTCTGTCACTTTCCAAAGCCTGTAACCATATGTGAAGATGGTATCAGAGCATACGTTTCAATCTACCAATACCAGCGAAAATCTGGACATCTAATTAGCATGACATTTGAATCCCAAATAGCATAACTCTTTCTGCTTCGAGTAGGAATGTGGGGTACTAACTATTCAAAAACACGTTAAAAAACATTGAATGACAAAAATGATGTAAAAAATATAAGCATGCTATCCAAAAGAGAGTGTAAAATCTGTAGACTTTAATGAACACTTTTGTAAAATTTTACCACACAATGTCATTTATTTATGTTTTGAAAAGGGGAGATGAAAGATGTATGTTCTTTTCATTTAAATGATTGGTACAACTAAGCCTGTCAATCAAGTAGTATAGTTTTCTGTGCATTAGACAGATTCAAAAATCACACGTGATAAGGGAAATTCAGAAAACAGTGTAAAGGCCTAAATCAAGCCTAAAAATAGGGACATACCTCCAAAAGAAGTACATCACTTGCAGGGCTAAATCAGACCTGAAAGTAGGAAAGTTCCTCCAAAATAGGGACAGTTGAGAGGTCTGTAGCAGAGGCCAGCTAGTAAGTGAAAAGCTTATTGCATTTGCTCAGCTCTCATTTCATCACTACTGTTTGGTAAAAGGCCTATAGTGCTACCAGCTCTGGTGACATAGAGGGATAAAGTGCTGTGACCCTCTGCAATGATGTGGCTTGCACATTCCTCCACCAAGGAGTGTTGTTAGGCCATTAGAAAAGTGCTTTTAAATGCCAAGTTGTTAATGTGTTCACAAAACCCTCTCATGACTATTTGAATGACGATCCCCACCAAACAGGTATAACAATGGGGGAAAGAGGAGTTCCAGTCTATGGGGAATTAAAAAGCCATGTCCACTTGCACAGAATCTTGATGGGTGACAGGCAATGGGGCATAAAAAATAGAAAAAAAAATGTTGCATCTGCATGTCATTGTTGCAGTTCTTCACCGTTGGGATTCATTGTTTTAGCTAGCAGTTCCAACATGCTCACAAAGCAATTACTGCTATTTAGTGCTCCATTTTATTAAAATATAAGATAAAAACAAGAAGTGCAGTACAAAACACATGGCAACTATGCCTATTTTAAACCAATCCTATGAAATGGAAATAACCAGCAAGAATATAAGTGACCCTTCCCAAACTATATCATTGTATTGGCGTGCCTTTGTGAAAGACTGTTGCATAGTTGATAAACAAACACTGCTCAGTCTCAACAGACAGAAAACAAACTTAAACTAAAAGTTGCTTGCAAAGTTTCAAACAAACTTTTTTACTACTACATAGGAACAAGGTCCTACACTCCCCCCCCCCCCGATGTTCATAGGTTCATAGGTTCATACTAGGCTATCTGCCCGAGGGCATTTACAAGCCTAGCCCATCGTTTTGTGGCTTACGCCACCCCTTTAGTATGGGGAACTATACCCATTATTTTGCTGTGCCTCTGTCGAGCAGTGACACTGAGGTAATCCCTGGGGTATATCTGCGATCTCCCATCCATTGGTCAAGATTTCTCTTGAACAAGGCCAGCGAGGTGCTCTGCCTCACATGTACCGGGATTTTGTTCCACAGCATAGGGAGTCTTTGGGTGATGAATCTATCTCTCCAGCATGTCCTATTAATAGCCGTGTCGAGGTTTAAGTCTCCCGCCCTTGTGGCTCTGATGGATCTAGATTTTTTGAGGTGAAGCATATTCATCAAATCTGGGTTTGACATGGCCTTGTATGTTAGGCAAAGGTCACCTCTGAGCAAGCGGTGGCGACTGAATAGAGCTGGAGTTCTTTCAGTTGGGCAGCATAGGACAGATTTTTGAGACCCTTTATCCTTTTGGTGAGGAACTTTGTGGCCTCTCCAGCTGCTGCAAGTGTCGGGTCAGATACATTCCGAATGGGGCATTGTACTCAATCATTGGTCTGATGAGTGATGAGTAAAGGGAGACTATGACCTCCCTTGATCTAGATGAGAATCCCTTCATGATAAGGTGGGCAATGTAGAAGGTCTTCCTAACTACTTTAGCTACATGGGTGTCGAATGACAGACTACTATCAACCTGGGTCCCCAGGTCCCTGATAACTTCTTCTGTGCTCAGTGGATTGTCACCTATTTGGTAGCTAGGGGTAACCTTGTTTTTCCCAAAGGGTATGACTATGCATTTTTTGGCATTTAACTTTAGGCCGTGGCTCTGGCACCAGTTATCCGTTTCTGTGAGACCCTTCTGAAGGATATCTGTGTCAGATGTGTTTTCTACTATGGCGCCCAGTTTGCAGTCATCTGCAAACTTTGTCAGCCATAACCCTCCTGTGTTTGCTTGTACTTGAAAAGTAGATGCCAAACAAGAGTGGGCCCAGGACTGAGCCCTGTGGGACACCACTTGTGACAGGCTTTGAGTCTGACATGGCGCCAGCAACTCTGACCCTGTGGGTTCTGTCACTCAGCCAGTTTGCAACCCATCTTGTGATGTATGGGTTAACATTTAAGCTGATGAGTTTTTCAATGATACCCGAGTGGGGTATTGTATCGAAGGCCTTAGCCAGATCGAGGTAGGCTGTATGGACTGCCTTTCCCTCATCAATGGCTTTGGTGACTGTTTTGAAAAAGTCAACCAAGTTTAAAAGGCATGATCTGCCTTTGACAAAGCCAAACTGGGTTGGATCCAAAGTCTGCCAATTCCTATGTCTTTATTTATGAGGTCCATTATGATCCTCTCCATGGCTTTGCAGATAAGGCTTGTCAAGCTAATGGGCCGGTAATTTCCAGGGTCCGTGGAGGCACCGCCTTTGTGAAGTGGGACCACAGTTGCAGTGCGCCACTCCCTGGGTACGTATCCAGAGGTAAGACTTTGATTAAACAGCTGTCCTAGCTGTGGGTTTAATTCCTCATTGAGTTCGTGGAGCACACAGCCAGGGACACCATCAGGTCCGATGGATGCTGGGTTTTTTGCTGTGGAGAGAGCAGTTGTCACTTGGGCGCTGGAGATGTTTGGGGGGCTGCAATCGTTTGGTATAGATATCTCACCTTTTGGGGAGGAGGGAGAAGTTTGCACTGAACCTCTCAGCCAGTATGTTGGCAATGTCTGTAGGATCAGTAATCTTCACATCATTTTGAACTAGTTCTGAGCATATCTGGGAGTTTCCTCCTAGGTTTCTAACATAGCTAAAGAAGGCCTTATGATTGTCTTTTGAGTCTTTAGCTATTTTTCTCTCGAAATTTGCTTTGGATGATTTTATGAGAGCTCTTAGTTTTTTACTTATAGTGATCAAGGGTGTCTTACCTTTTAAGGATTTTGCTCTATCTTGTAGTAGCTTCCTCCTTTTGTTGTAGAGTTTGTTTATGGCTGGGGTCCACCAGACTGGACGCTTGCCTTTGGTACAAAGAGTCTTTGTTTTGCTTGGGATTGCCTTATCCATGCAGTCCTGCAGGTGCTGGTAGAAGGCATTTGTAAGTGATTCAGCGGCTTGAGTACTGTTTTCCATGGCTCGGGGGCCTTAAAGGAGACCACACTAGTCTTTAGAAGTGTGAAGTCAGCTTTTGAGAAGTTCTTTACTGTGGTCTTTTTTATTTCAGGTGGGGGTGGGATGAGGACCTCCAGCGAGATTAGTTTGTGATCTGATCTCACCAGTGAGGGGTATACTTCGGTGTTGAACATTGTGCTCCCATGTTCGTGATGATGAGATCAAGTATGTTATCTCCTCTTGTGGGGATGGTGACTAGTTGTTCCATGGCATTTGAGTTTATGAATTCCAGGAACTTTTGGGCTAGGGTGTTTGGGCTTGAGTAGTGTTCCCAGTCTATATTAGGGTAATTGAAGTCACCTAGTATGATGGTGTTTGGTGATACATTTATCCCCTCTAGTGTTTTCAGGAAGGCCATGTGAGGTTCCTGAGTTTGTGAGGGTGGCCTGTAACATGCTACAATTTGCAGAGCAGTCTTGCCTATGGTTAATTGCACCTGGATGGTCTCCGATGCATTGTGCGTTGCCACCAGTCTTGAGGTGTGGGTGTCCTTGATGAATATGGATACCCCCTCCTTTCTTGGTATTGTCCGGATTTTCGGGCGGAACGCATGATATGAGGTAAAACCTGATAGCGCTGGGGTGCTCTCAGGAGCCTTGAACCAGGTTTCTGTCACAGCACAGACATCGATGTTCTCCATACTGAGAAGGGCCTCGAGTGCGTGCATTTTGAGATTTAGACTTCTGGCATTGAGCAGCATTACCCTTAGTTTTTTCCTTTTTGTGTTCTAGGGTGGTAGGTTTAGAATTTGAGCCTTGCCTAAAAAGGCACTATGGGGGTGGCAAGAGCCTTTGCCAATATCCGGAATCCCAGGGGTGACAGGTGCAAGCCGTCCCTTGCGAAGCAGCGTGGCTTGTCCAGCATGTCATCCCAGGCAGACAGATACTGGATCCCCTTTGAATGACACCAGTGTTTAAGCCAATTGTTAAAGCTGATCATCTTATCTCTGTATTGTGGCATCATTCTTGGTGAAGGTAGGATACTGCTCAAGGTCAGGGTCATACCTGCCTGGGCTACATAATCAGAGAGCTCCTCAATGTCTCTTTTCATGTAGTCCAAGGAGGTACGTCTCAGGTCGTTTACACCAGCGTGGACAATGACTGAGTCATATTTGTACCTGCTGTTGAGAGACCTGAGTGCTTGCGTTATGTGGCGGATTCTAGCGCCCGACAGGCAGCTTACTGTGACCTTCTCCTTACTCAGTCTGGTGAGCGGACGTCAGTGTGTCTGACTATGGAGTCACCAATGACTAGTGTGTCTGGCATTGTGTTTGGCCTTAAGGGCTGTGACTGTTTGACACTCTGACTGTGAGGTCTATGTGTTGCAGGTGTTGTGTTCTGAGGTGGTGGTTGTTTGGGTGTCTGCTTTGGTGGCCTCTGCTGTTTTGGTAGATTTTTGATCAGAGCCTCCGAGTATGTCTTTGTGTGTTTATGTGTATGATTTGAGGTTGTAATGGTACTATGTGAGACTGGGTCTATAGTGCGTGTGGTAACCTTCTCCTCCTGACTGGTCTTGCCAGTCCTATGTTGAGAGAGCTCAGCCTCCAGTTTGGCCGTATAGTTGCATCTCTCGCATGTATTTGTGTTTTGTGGGAGGAGAAGAGGGTTGTCTGTGTACATGAGGCAATTGTAACATTGCCTCAATATTCCCAGGTTCACCAGCTGAGCAGGAGAGGACACTAGCAACTGATCCCTCGACATGCTAGAAGGATAGACAAAAACTTTAAAAAGATTCCGGGGACGTGGGTGACCGAGAAATGGGGGTTGCCTTTTGGGGTACTATCTATGACAAGAGTGCCGTATCAAGGTAATAAGTACTGTAGGAGCAAGTGCTAGGTTTAACAGATAGAGAATAGTCTACTTGGAGTCAAGTAGAGATGATCTTTTTAGTTATAGGATACGCTGATTTGATCAGTAGTATAGTTCGAGGAAGGTAGTTTAAAGGGAAAATTTGAAGAGTGGACTTTAGGTAGCCCGAATAGTTTAAACCTGCTTAACCGGCGCTGCCCTAGTGTGCAACAGTGGCAACTCCGCGCTAAATCGTGCTAAATCGCGGGGTGTGATAAGACTCTGTCCTTGCATATAGTAACTCCATAGTCACATAAAACTGGGGAAAGGAGAAACTCACGAATTAAAACAGAAATCCTGTGATGCTTAACACTCTAACCTTTAATCTCTGACAAAATATTATTTTGAGCAATTATGTTCAAGTAGCTAGAATCAGATAACGTACAGGGAAACCCACATTTATTTGTTTTGGCTCAAGCTAGATCAGACTCTGGGCAGTGAACGGGAAAGTTAAAACACAGAGCAGTTTCAGAAAGAAACAGTAACAACACAAAAATGTACTTGCAGTGTATAGTTGTATTCAGTAATTGTTAAACCGCTGCTGACATTTTGTTTCTTCTCTTCTTCCTACTTATATCTAGTGTAAATACTCAGACGCATACCTCTCATCCTCTTAGTACAAGAAATCTGAGCAATGCCCAAAATAATGGGGGAGTAAAAGCCCCAAAATAGGGACATTTGTTAAATATTGCTCTTTCAAAACTTAGAAAGCTGCTAGAATAACAGGTTTAGTATTAGCACATGTTTTCTGAAGAATATAAAGCCTGAATCTTAAATATGTGTCATTATTTAATGACTTCAATCCTCAGTGATTTGGCAGAAACCTACAAATTTTATTGCAAAAATCTGGACAGTAGGGAGGCATGGTCAAACTACATTATTAGTTTATTCAAAGTAATATATTTTAACTGTATGCTTTACATTTAGAGGTACCCCCTCTAGGAATGCGAATATTTGCACCTTATACCAATTGTAGAACCAAAATCTTCTTCTTCTTTCGGCTTTTCTCGGTTAGGGGTCGCCACAGCAGATCATCTGTCCGCTCATGATTGGCAGTGGAGTTTTACGGCTTCGAGTTGCCAGCCCGGCACCCAACCTTCCACAGAAGGCACGCACACACGCACATTCACACCTAGGGCCAATTTGTAGAACCAAAATAATTAACAAACATACATTTCTTTTATAGCTGCAAAGCGGCGAAGCTGAAGGGCACTTGTTACATTTCTTTTTTTTTTATTAGCTGTGTTACCTGCAGTGAAGTTTTTAGTGATCTGCTGAATTTTCTTTGAAATATGGTCTTAGTAGCTCCTGCTTAATAATTATTTATTTTATATTTGTCCACCAGATAACTGGGCTGATTGAAGGACCTTTTTCAAATATTTCCTGGGACAGAAGTAGCACACAAATTAAAAAGTAATAGCACTGATTAAAGACCAATTATACTTTGACTTAACGTTACGTTGACAGTATGCCTTACTACAGAAATTATGATAGATAATACAATAATTATGACAAGTAGTTCACAGTATAGCTATAATTGCACAATAAATGCATAATACAGTAATTATGACAGGTATTTAATCGTGTGGCAGTAATTTTACAGTTACATGATTTATCATGATTAAAATTTTTAAGATTAACAAAAGACTACATAAGGTAGAATGGAAAGTTGAGTAATTGACTACAATGGCAGCTGTGTTTTGATTCAGTGGTATAGGCTCCTGTCAATGTTACAATGGCTAGTATATTTTTATATGAAATTTTTTAGTTTGTTGCCTAAAGATGAGAATAATTCTGTGATACTGTCTTTACTTAAGAACTATGTTGGCTTTGAGTAATGAGATCGGTATAGTTTTTCGGAGCTGATCTTAAATTAAGCACCACAATATAGCTCCCTGATACCCTGTATTCTGATATTTGAGCTCAAATAGTCACCCCCCTTCCCGGGATATAGTGGGTCTTTTAAAGAAATGTTTGTATGAAATCAACACTTGGTTACCATAGAATGAACAGCTTGTCAGCAAACATGCTATGACCAGCAAAATTGAAAGCCAAAGAAAATAAACAATTATGATTATGTCTCCTCAGTGAACAAACAACTTGTGAGTTTCATTAAACCATACTTGAAAAATTATGATGTTAGAAATTATGATTAAAAGACACATGTAATCTTAGCCATAACCAGAGCAATGCAAACAGTGGGTATTCTTTACTTTCAGGACTCCTTATTTGATCCTCCAAAAAGATCTTGACACTATAAATTCATTTATATGATATCCTCATACTGTAACTAGTAACAGACTTGGAAGGGTTGGGTGAGTTCTATTTTCTGTAACATAGATAAAGGAGCTGATGCTAAAAGTAAGGAACTGGAAGAAGGAAAGCATACGTCCCCATTTTGGTTAAGGAAGCCCTTTTTAATGCAGAAATAGTAGAGCAATGCATGTACAGCCACATGCATGGGATCATACCATAGATAATGTGAGGGGACCTATGCATGAGATGAAGCACTTAGGAGCTGTCTGTGTCCATTAGTAATACAGGGGGTAGTAAATTTTCTTTTTCCCACCCATAGATCTAAGTTGTGCTTGAATATGGACAGGGATGAGCTTTTCCTTACCTGGATGAGGAGTCTGTTCCAGAGCAGTGTTATCCTCCAAGAGATATATACTGTACCTGTCACTCCAAATCATTCTGTTGATGCTGTAGAACAGGTTTAGATCCCTAGACCAAATTTTCCTTATGCCATTTGACTTGCTGATATGCAGTAAATCCATCAGTATTGGCTTAAAGGATGTCTCGAATGCCAGATGGAGATCACCTCTTAGCAATCTATAGAATTCAGAGTATAGTGACAGGGCTTCAAACTGGACCATTTAGAATATATTGTTTAGGCCTTGTATCCTTTTAGTAAGGTATCTCTGTGGGCATTTGTGTCTGGACAAATATATGTCAAAGAGGGCATTATAGTGAATGATTGCCTAATGACGACTGAGTAAATGGGGTCATTGACATCCCTAAATCTAAAAACAATCCCTTTGTTTATAAGCTGAACAATATAAAAGGACTGACTGCCTTATGGCAATTGACACATGTTAAGCAAAGGTTGTTTTGAAACATCTAGTTTACAAAAGCAGAAAGTTTTATTACATATCAGTTGTGACTGCCAAATAAGGATGATAAGAAAACAAAGCCAGACAGTCACACACTTCCTTCCAGACCTTCTGTAGTGGTGCTTATAAAGAAATTGAGAAAAACAGGTCTCATTCCTAACCCTTGTGGTGATTGAATTAATACCGTTTACTGTGACTGGCTGTTCTGTGCAGATGTTTGACCCAGAAAAATATTAAACAACAAAGATTTTGTTGGTAAAAGTGAAAACAACCACATCTTTTTTAAACATCTTTATTGGATTTTCAATAAATAAGACTTGCAATACAAATACTGTCTGTAAATTTTACAGAAAAGCTAATGGATTTTACATTATATCTTAGCAGCCAAATGTCTAAATCATAATAATTCTTCAACAACCCAACAAAGGCATACAGCTAAAACTACTATATGTCAATACTAAAAATGTCTCACCTTCATAATCAACAACTCTTTTTATATAATATATTAATCATTTTAGACATTAACAAATATTAAATGTGTATTTTTCACGTTTTCTTCCCTTTTGCATAGTAACAGATATTCTGTTCCAATATGTATAATTAAGAGTTCCCCTTTGTATTTAAAGCTCTAAAACATTTTTCCCATAGGCAATAGTTATGTTGATAATTTCAAAAAAGGAGGTTAAATAAAAGCATAATCCTCATACAAAAATTAATACTTGGCTATAGAGTATGTAAATAACATGGCCTGAAGACCTAAGAAGAGACAAAACATAGCAAAACTAAAATTATAAACAATTATTTGTTCAAGGTGCGATGGCACCGAGTACATTTATGAGCAGTTTTATCTTTAAACATGTGGTGTTTAAAACAGGCAATTCATTCAGTCCCAACATCAGTTCACCAGTCAGGCTCATATTAGCCAATCTGTACCTTCTAATTTAAACCTGTTTGGTACAAGTCAGCACCCACATGACTGATGAAGTCTCCTTGTAAAAGTACAATGTCAGTACGTGCTGCACTATTAAGCACTACTCCTGTCGTCTCTAAGACCAAATAGTTATTAAGTACATTGAAGTGACCATCTCATTTACTTTCCAAAACTCTAACCATATAGTACTCATTCGGGGATTCTGGAGTACACTTACACCTGTCTGGGCCTCTATTGTATTGAAACTCCAGAGTGGAGACTACCCAAAATCAAGAAGTTACAGAACCAATGCAGTGTACAGAAATAATATCAGATATAGTGGGTACTCTTCAATCTTCCACACAAGTTGTTTCTCTTTTTTCCAATATGAGGTGACATTCCACATCCAAGTATTTCCATAGGTTCATAAAAGATTACTAGGTTAACAGCTCAACAGCCTTACAAGCCTAGCCAGTTTTACACAGATTTTACCCAATTTTCTAACTCTAGGAGAAAGATAACAAGGGTCAGCAAGCTGAGTTTTGACTATTTTTACAGACTGCCTCTGTCTATAATGGACATGGGTGCTACCCCAGTAATTTTCCCATCCATCGATCTATGTTATGCTTGAAGATGGTCAGGGAAGGGCTCTGTTTCATCTGAATAGGAAGCCTATTCCAGAAGAGGGGCAATCTCTGAGACACATGCCTGTCTCTTTCCATTGCCAAGATCTAATCCATTCCACTCCATCATGCTTCTACCTCCCTCCCTCATAACTGAGATCACACCTACATTCCACCCTTTTCCTTGTGGACAGTGAGCCCATGCAGTAGTCTTATGTGAACGTTTCTGGCTGAGACCGGCTGGGCTAATACGTCACTCAGTCCCCAAGCTGTTACTGAAGAACACCACTACAAAACATGGTTTCAGGAGTGGGTCTAAGTATTTTCTTTCAAAACATGGTTATCATTCTTTGAAAGGACCATAGATGGGGCCATATTGCATAGGTATTTTTTTTGTTTGAACCCTTTTCTTGAACTACTTTGCAAAATATGAACTCACCAGTTTCACATATCTCCAGGCAACAGTTCTTCTCTATCACAAGGACACACAGACCTATCACACCATGATGGCATAACTATCTCATCAATGGCCTGTTATGACAGATGGTGAAATTACCAGTAGCAGAGAGCTTCAGAAAACACATAGGTTTAAGGATCAAAGGAGCTCACAAACCACTCCCACAACAATGGCATCACAACCCGGGAGGGACCTGTCAAGGAAGTGAGTGAGCCTATCAGGAGCAAAAAAAAAAAACCCAGACTGTGTAGCTCAAGTGGTTGACATAAGTAGCCTTTACATCAGATCAGAGGTCATACATTCTGGAGATTCATGTTAAGAGAAGTGCTGAACTGTCAACAAGTGACCACTTGGTAGTGAGTTAGGATAGATACACTGGTCAGTGCATGACTTGACATATGCAGAAAGCTAGTTGTGTAGTAAAGGGGATCTGGGAATGCCTAGTAGACAGTTCTAAATAGGATGAATTCAGCTGTCAACTCCAGAAAACATTCTCCTGTATATTATGTAGAATGGTGATGTCTCACCAAATTTATCACAGACTTGGGCCTAATGGACTTTGTTTGAGGACTCAGTACTTAAGATGACAGTAAGAAGTTGTTGCCAGTGCTCATCATGGTAGCAACCTAATGACTGTTGGTTGATACCAGCAAGAGCAGAAACTGTCAAGTTGAAGATAGAGGCCTCCTGTGTGAAAGTACCAGATGGATGTCCGGATCGGACCATGTATAAAGAAATGCAGAAGTAACAGTCACAGAAGTCTGAAAGTCCCAACTGTGTGATATATTTCACAATGCCATGGAGTAAAACCTTCAGGCAGTTTCAAAGCAGTTCTGTCAAACTATCTAGTGACTCTGTGGTTCTAAAGGGGGTGAAGGGCAGAATACTTCTTACACTTTTCTCAAGAAGAATTGGGGAGATAAAGATCTTTTCACAGGACATTGCTGGTACTGGTAAGAACATTTTGAGGAACTTCTGAACTCAACAGACTTGCCATCCTTTGAAGACATAGACTGGAGGAAAGCAAGTGGTGGGACTGGTCCATTTTTGTAGAAGAGGTCAATGGTGCATTTAGCAGTTCTCACGGGGTGAGGCTGTGGGTGCAGATAACTGTGACAGAAATACTTCAGAAGCTGAATACTATTGCGGTGTCACAGTTAATGCACTTCTTCAGTGCTGTGTGAAAGATGACCTCCTCCAATATTTGTGGAAAGACAAATTGTTGATGCTGCCAAGACCCCTCTAATATCTGTACAAGAAGAAAGGGTTGGTGTAGTATTTAGTTATCACATGGAGTCTCTTTTCCAGGACCCTGGTATTGGTTTTCCCAAAAGGCTGATAAACACGATTTCACTAAAACTAGGAAACACCACTATTTTTCTCCATTTTGAAAAGGGAAATTACCATCCAAGTTTGCCACTCAAGAAGTAGTGTCCCCATCTTTCACACAACCTCAACCTCATTACCACAATCAACAAAACTTGCTGGAGGGACAGGTTCATAACCAAGAGACTGCGCATGCTATGGAATAGACTTCCCATACATGTCAAGCAGAGCACCTCACTGGCCCTCTTCAAGAAAAATCTTGATGAGTGGATGGGAAATAGAAAATTCACCCCGGGGATCACACCAGTGGCTTTACTCGACAGAGGCACTGGGAACTAAGGTTGGGTGGCACGATGACAGGGTAATCCTATGGGTTAGGCTTGTAAAGGCTCCAGGGCCATTAGCCTAGTACACACCTATGAACCTATGAACCTATGAACATCTGCATCAATGAAGGAAAAAAGTCTGATCACAAAGGTAATTATATGAAAAAAACAGAGAGTGCATGTCAAGCAATGATTACTGATTCAGTACAAACATACTGTGTAAATTCAGGATATAGAAATGTAATAGATGTGGCTAGAATCAATTATTTAGTCAGGACTCAAGACAAAGCCAGTGAACTAAATTATTTTCACGCTATAAGTCTTGCATGCATTTTGTTGGCACATACACTGCATTTTTCAAACTGAATTTGCAAGTTACTATATACCACCACATGCAGAAACAAGATACGTATCTAAAATTGCAACATTCACAAAAACCAGGTTTTCATTGTTTTTTGTTGAAAAATACAAAGATTTATTTTAATACTTCCTGAAGACACTTGAATGGATTAAACAATGAGGGTACTTCTAATGCTGCTGTTCTTTTAACTGCATATTAACAATGCACTGATAATGGTGAAATGCTGCCTTACTTAATCCTCCAAGGAAAACATTGTATTCTACAAGCTTTACCCAAAGTGCTGGACATATAGCTCTCCAGGTGAAGCAGCTTAATTAGATAGTGCCTGGCATGTGATACTTGCATTTGGTCACAAGGTGGCAATATTGAGGCTTAAAGAACCAGTAATCTCAGTGTTGAGAGTCAGACTGAGGAGCCAGTAAGAAGTCTATGTATTAAAACAAACCTTTGGCATGCCAGCACACAGCAAGTTAAAGAACAGAGATAACATACAAAATAGTATTTCATTGCCTTGATTTGCAACACCAGACCTTAAAAGTTTCCAGGCTAACTTCAATGGGAGGTAAATAAATAACTGCGGGATTTTGGTGAATCTAGCCAGGCCTTGTTCTACATCTACACAGTCTGCTTTGTAAAATGTTCCTTATTCCCAGCACAGAGAAACACTGAACCTATTCTTTCTTTTCACAGGCTCATTACGCTTCGTCTGCAAAACCAGATTGAGTTACTTGAAGCTGTTGCACTCATTTGATAACTCTAAATGAGTTTTAGAGGTAACCAACCTTGCATCCCAAATGTTACCTTCAAGGTAATTCTGAAAGCCGATTAGACATTTTCTTTCAGTGTCTTTTTATTTACTTCTTTTGATCTCTGGCCAGCAGACATTTCTGGTCTTTTCTGTAACTAAATTAAAAATAAAAATGAGAATTTTTAGGTATTACAGTACTACAGAATTAGCACATAGTAATCATTTCCAAACAGTTGTGTGCAACATTATTTCTTTAACAATAAAGAACCAAACAAGTAGCAGTCATAGGCTGGTGGCATATTGGGTCACAGGAAGATTATAGATCATCTCCTACATTTTCAGTTTCTGGGATACATACTTTACTAAATACTATATGCATTAATAGCAAGTCAGCAAATATAGAGATATTTTATTTGCCTTGTACAACGTAATGTACTGATAGGTGTCATTTTCATGTTGAGATAAACACCTGCTTGAATTTTGTTCTGACAAATGTTAGGCCCCCTGCTCTGTGATCTGATGGCAAATCAAGCAAAATGGGGGTATGTAGCGCTACTGACTATCTGCATAGATCAAAGACTAAAGTCTACTTAATTTAAAACACTCTAATTTTTGAACATGGTCTTTTACTGATGCATATTTTTAATTAGAAACTATTGTAAATTATGGGCTACACTAAAATAGAGAATAACTGCTTGAACAGCAACATGAAAAAGAACTCTATTTGTAAGGGCAAGCACCCAGTAAAGAATAAGGGATGCAGGAGCTGCACTTCACAATTGTGCCCCACTGCCCCCTAACAGTTTAATTCCAGGGTGGCTACCCCCTCTGCCCCTCCCTTGCTATGCAGACAATGCCACATAGCCTATATCCACAGCGTTTGCCATAACGTTAAAACAGTAAAACATATTACCCAACATGCATACCTAACCCTTTTCAGAGACTGAGGCTGTGTAGTTAGTCTACGTTTTGTTGTTTGGGAGGTATTTAAAGACAACAATAATAGCAATAATAATAATAAAACTAATAATAATAATAATAATGATAATAATAATAATAACCACTCATTTGGAGGAGTTGTGCACTGCCAAGAGTTGTGTGTATGCCTTATCTGCGATCTGTTATAAATGTATACCTCAGACTGATGAGCAGTGATATTGATTGGCAATGCCTTGCACAACACTTTTTGTAAGAAAGTGAAGCTATGCCAATAAAAGAATCAAGAAGCTAAACAATGTTTCTTTGCTATTTCCTTGCATGTTTAAGTTGTCAACTGTCTAAAAGTTGAAACACTACAGACAGGACTGCACAATGAGTTCTGTGAGCATATAGATGTGTACAAGCAATTGTTAGTCATAGGGCAAAATATAAAATGCAGTCCAAAACTGCGTTCGAACCAAGGGACATACAATAGCAAGCAGTAGTAGTTGTCAATGTGTATAATGGTCATTATAAACTCAGAGAGTATAGCAATACTGTAATGAACCTGGTGCACAGAGGAGGTTGGCAGAAGTTGTAGGCACAGTTGCAAAAGCAGCAACTATACACAGTGGGCGAGGAGGTTTAAGAAGACAATTCCAAGGAAACATCATCAAGAACTGCAGAAATTACTAACTGGGGGGGGGGGGGCATAATACAGTGTGCAGACACAATACTTGAGAATGGCAGTGGTGGATCAAGCATGGAGATGTTCAGAAAGGGACAGAGATGCACAATGGAAAATTCACAGTGTATGTTACACATCCACTATGGTATGTAGATGCTGTGCCAAAGGTGTAGGGCTAGAGACACAGAACATGATGACACAGACACAAGGTTATGGAATCATGACATGATGCCATTAGCACAAGGTTATGGACCTGGAATCACAGAATAATACAAAATTCAAGGCAACCGAGTCTTGTGATCAATTAGACATTGCCAGTACTCACCCTTAGACCACAGTCCCTCTCTCAAGGAGGGCCAGGTCAGTCAAACTAGGTCTTAATTTGTAAGCACTTATCAAATCATCCAGGTCCTGTGCCAAGTAGAAGAACTTTCTAACTACAGATGTCATATGCTCATTCAAGGAGGAGGAACTATCAACTTATGTAACATGGTCCCTAAAACAATCCAATTTTGCTGAGGAGTACAGAGGGGAGAAGGGTTGTCTGCCAGATATGACAATATTTCACTTTTTTGCCTTGACTTTGAATCCATTTTTACTACACCAGGTATTTGTGAGACTAATTTCTTCCTGAAAGCTTTGGTTGTCAGTGGGGACCTTGCCAATCACTCCCAGTTTGCAGTTATCTGTACACTTGGTGTGGCTGAGGTCTTGGTTCATAGCCTGGAAATCCAATAAGCAAATGCCAAGCAGAAGAGGTCCCAGTACTGAACCCTGGGGATACCACTCACTCCAAACATACTATCAGATTAGAGTATCTCTCAACCTTTTAGTGCAACAATTCTAGACAAATCTAAAAACCTAAGGGAAGAACCAAGACCCAGAATCAGGGACAGGCTTTAAATCATCATCATCCCCCCTTTTTTCCATTTTGGACCCATGGAGTTGGGGTGTCATGTCAACCATCACCATCTTTATTGATTTAATGCCATTCTCCTATTTTCTTCAACAGTCATGTCTGACTGTTTCAAGTCTTTTCTCACACAATCCATTTATATCTTTACTGGATGCCCTTGTCTTCTCTTGCCTCCTTCCTGTCTGTCCCAAATAATTTTCACCAGACTGTGCTTTCCTGCAAATCTGCCCAAACCACTGTTCTCTTTGACCTCTGCTTGGGCTTCTGCTCTGAACTGCTCATTTCTTTCATCTGTGCCACAATGTGCTTCCTACCACCAGTCTTAGACACTTCATCTCCATCACTTTTTGTTTCCTCACCTGCTCTGCCTTTACTGCCCAGGTTTCCATACAATACAATAGTACTGGTTGCACCACTGTTTTGTACACCTTACTTTTCAGCTTCATTGCCATTCTTCTGTCATAGACTACCCCTACAACTCTGTGCTAGTTAGCTGCAGCCCCTCTTTTTGCTTTGACCTTATCAAATTTTGAACATTGCGCTTATAAACTTAGAAAGCTAATATAATAACAGGTTTTGCATTTGCATGCATTTAAAGAATGATATGACATCAGAAACACAAATGGATGTCATTATTTATTGAGTTCATTCCTCAATAATTTGCTAGAAAGCACCAAATTACATGAGAAACAGATAAAAAATATGAAGCAAAAATCTGGATGTTTGACCAGGTATGCTGACAAAGCACCTGCCACCTACACTTTATGGGGTATGTGTTTTAGTAAGTAGGCTATCCAGTCTCACTACATAAAGGTCTATTTTTAATGTAAGCTTGCTAACTATATTAGCATGGGGGGGGGGGGGGTGACAAAAGACTAGACCAGGTCAAAGTACACCGCGTGAAAAGGATAACCATTGTTCACTGCCTTTGTTACATTCTCAAAGTAGTAAACTAAATTCATTTTCAGGCTCTACCCTTGGCTAAACCAAACTGCTGCAAAGATTTAGTCAAATACATTGTTGATGTCATAGTCAATCAGGTCAGTTATAATACATCCCATAGCTTTGCATATAATACTGATCAAGCTTACGGGCATATAATTTCTGGGGTCAGTGACCGGGTCACCCGTATGTTATGGTATCACCACTGCTGTATATAAAACCTCAGGGTCAAAACCTGTGACAACTTAAGTTGAACAGGTTAAGGAGCTGCTCTTTTTGTTACTATTTGTTAAGCAGACGGGTATGTTATCCAGTCCCATGGAAGAACTAGTTTTGGTTCTGTACTTTCAATACATTTACCATAGTGATGATGATGGGGAGGTGCTGAGTGATTGAGAGATATGTGGTCTTTGGACAGCAGTTTGGGGTAAAATTGCCAACATATTGACAAACTAAAATCAGTACAAATGTCTACTAGATCAGAGTACGTGTTGCTTTTTTGAATAAGTTCAGAGCAATATTGGGTGATATTTGTTCCTTAATGAAGTAAAGGACTATTTCTAACTGTCCTTTTCTTCAGAAGCTAGCCTAAATTCTTGGACTAGTATTTTTGATTCTTTATTTTATAACATTTCTGATAGTATCTCTGATATGTGTTTTTTGATCTGCTGTATACTTTAAGGTGTTTTCTTTTTTCTTTTGATTATAAAGTTAATCTATGTTGCACCACCGCCACCACAGCAGTTTATTTTGAATTTACAATTATATTTAGATCTGATTGAGACTGCCAGGTCTATGCATTTCTGTAAGTGGGTATAGAACTCCTTTTTGTAGCTACCTGCTGTTACAATGTTTGGGCTGATGCCATAAGTGAATTTTCAAACTTCATCCTAGAATTTGATTAAGTCGGTTCATCTGAAATCCTTAATTACAAGATTTTGGTTTTAATTGGCTTAGAAATTTGAAAGAATATCACATATCAGTGATCCAGCTTACGTGGGGTAGGACAAACTAGGGGAGTGGTGCATGAAGACGTTATATTTATAATGACAAAATCAAGGATACTATGTCCTCTAGTGGGGTCATTAACAGTTTGGTCCAGAGAGTTTTGTTTATTAAATCTAAAAGCTTCTGTGCATATCCTACATGAGAGGTATAGATACTCCAGTTTCTTTATTGCTATTTAGTCTCCCAAAATGACAGGGTTACTGTTTTGGGGAAGATCACTGACCACATTCAGGAAACGTACATGATTACCTGGGGAGACAGAGAGTGTCCTCCCATAGCCTATAAGCTGATCATTCATCCTGTTTAGTGTTATTTTGAGTTCAATGAGCTCCATTTGTGGATCTCTGGGAATTTGTCTGGAGATGATATTGACCTAACAAGTAAGGAGATGCTGCAACAGTTGATATCAAACTGGAAGGCATGGTAAGTGCAAAATCCAGACATGGAGGGAGTGCTTTCTATACATTTAACCAAAGCTTCCATAATTACACAAAAGTAAGGGTAGAAGGAAGGTCTTCTCCATCAGACAGAGATGCACAAGGGAAAACAGACACAGGACATGATGAGCAAGACATAGGACTGCAGAACCAGGACATGATGCTGCAGACACAGATAGGAGTAGAGGGTTATGGGCACAGAACTGTGGAAGAGATGCAGGGTTATGATCACAGATAATGATGCCACAAACAAAGGGATATGGAATCAGGACACAAAACTATAGACACAGGGATATGGGCACAGAACGTGATTCCACTGGCACACATTTATAAATGCAGGATTTGATGCCTTAAATGTAGGGCTACAAAGCCAGGACATGATGCCACAGACATGGAGTTATGCACAAGGGTATGATGCTAAAGACATAGGGCTACTAAACCAACAGATTCCAGACATACTTCAGATGCAGGACATAATGCCATAGGTACAGGGTTATGAACACATGACACAATGCAACAAACACAGAATTATGGATGCAGGACACGATGCAACCCAGTCAGAATTATGGATGTAGGACACAATGCTATTGAAATGGGGGTCTGGACACAGCATGATGCCATAAGCAGAGGATTATGGATGCAATACATGATGTCACAGACAGGGCTTATAGGTGCATGCCATGATGCCACAGACAGGGAGTTATGCACATTGGGCATAAGGCCACAGGCACAAGCGTATATACACATAACATGATTCCAATACTTCTTGTAAAATCATCAAACTAAAACTAGATAAATCCTCAACTGGGGAAAAAAGGTTTAGGCTTCAGCTGGATAATTTCCACTAGTCAGTGGGATCAGAGATTTCAAAATCAGAAGCACAAACTGCCAATTCAAACTTTTCCATTTCACACTCAACCTAATGCAGGGAAAGTGATACAAGCAAGAATATGCATGCCATTACACAGATGGATGGGCATGCAGCCTACAACTTTACTAGCCTACTTTGCAGGACAAGGAAGAGAATAGACAGGAGCATGCAGCTATTAGGTATATTAGTGTGTAAAGTAAAGGCTTGAATGATCAGGAGCATGCAGCTATCAGGTATATCATGTGTAAAGTAAAGGACTGAATGAGCAGGAGCATGCAGCTATCAGGTATGTCAGTGTGTAAAGTAAAGGACTGAATGAGCAGGAGCATACAGCTATCAGGTATATCAGTGTGTAAAGTAAAGGACTGAATGAGCAGGAGCATGCAGCTATCAGGTATGTCAGTGTGTAAAGTAAAGGATTGAATGGTGAGGAGCATGCAGCTATCAGGTATATCATGTGTAAAGTAAAGGACTGAATGATCAGGAGCATGCAGCTATCAGGTATGTCAGTGTGTAAAGTAAAGGATTGAATGATCAAGAGCATGCAGCTATCAGGTATGTCAGTGTGTAAAGTAAAGGACTGAATGAGCAGGAGCATGCAGCTATCAGGTATGTCAGTGTGTAAAGTAAAGGACTGAATGATCAGGAGCATGCAGCTATCAGGTATGTCAGTGTGTAAAGTAAAGGACTGAATGAGCAGGAGCATGCAGCTATCAGGTATGTCAGTGTGTAAAGTAAAGGACTGAATGATCAGGAGCATGCAGCTATCAGGTATATCAGTGTGTAAAGTAAAGGACTGAATGAGCAGGAGCATGCAGCTATCAGGTATGTCAGTGTGTAAAGTAAAGGATTGAATGATCAAGAGCATGCAGCTATCAGGTATGTCAGTGTGTAAAGTAAAGGACTGAATGAGCAGGAGCATGCAGCTATCAGGTATCTCAGTGTGTAAAGTAAAGGATTGAATGATCAGGAGCATGCAGCTATCAGGTATATCAGTGTGTAAAGTAAAGGATTGAATGATCAGGAGCATGCAGCTATCAGGTATGTCAGTGTGTAAAGTAAAGGATTGAATGGTCAAGAGCATGCAGCTTTCAGGTATGTCAGTGTGTAAAGTAAAGGACTGAATGAGCAGGAGCATGCAGCTATCAGGTATATCGGTGTGTAAAGTAAAGGACTGAATGAGCAGGAGCATGCAGCTATCAGGTATATCAGTGTGTAAAGTAAAGGATTGAATGATCCAGGGTTCTCAATTACACAAATGATGTAGGTCAATGTTCCAGCAGTCATCCAGTCACATTGGCCATTCACACACATACACACACACACACACACACACACACACACACACACACACACACACACACACACACACACACACACACACACATAAACACGCAAACTCCGTCTCTCTCTCTCTCTCTCTCTCTCACACAGATTCAGGGTATTTTCCAGTATGCAAGAGATAATATCACCAACATGTTCCAAACCACATGGAAGATTTCATCCTAGTGCTCCAGATGCAGCATAAACAGGCATCCAGTATACATACTGAGGAGTGGTATGATGACCATGCCCCATTGCTGTTAATCACTAAAAAGGTCAAAACTGGACAACTTTCAATGACACAATAGTCAAAGTAAGGAACCACCAAATGTGTTCTTCAATTGTGCGTACATATACACACTATCCATGCACCCTTCTGCACACAGACCTGTCATAGACTGTACCTGCAGATACATATGTTGTCAAAACAGCTCATACAATGACTAAGCCAAGTGCTGTGTTATAGGTGTTGCATAAGTGTACAAAGATGTGTCATTTCTGCTGGGGACCCATAAGTATTGTGTCAGTTATTAAACAATCAACAGTAGTATGGTGGCACTTTGAGGCGTGTAATCCAGCACATGACACATATCACTGATGTTTGCTGCCCTGCAGCAGAAGTTGTTTGTGCTACCCTCTGCTCCATCTTGCTTATATAATGTGGTGATGGAGATAATTAAAGATGGCATGGAAAATCTGCTGGAAGGGTTTGACACCCATACCCACCCCTGCAGTACTTTTCACTAAACTTCATTTCACAAATTTGGAGAACCTAGGGGCAAAAGGAAAATAGTATACCTAGTAGTCAGAACAACCTACAAGGACACCATCAGGTAGGGTCATGTGCGCAATACACCATAGCTTCCTGAAATAGCATAACACTAAAGTACTATGGGAAGGTATCCACCTGAGCATAGGACCATAATGACAATCCCCTGGATTCTGCAAGCCTTGCACGGTGTGCAGGATTAGTGCAAGAGTGCCAGCAGGCAATATGTCTGCCATGCAATCCAAGAATAACCTGTAGAGGTGTGCACGAGCACTCCTGCACTAGTCCTGCACTGACTCAGTGCCTGTATGCAAATTACCCCATTTGCAGGAGAAATCCATGCAAATGAGGTGAATTTGTGATCCAGGAAGCTGGAAACAGGCCGTGCAGGACTAGTGTAATCTGCAGAAATGTACTCCGCCAGTAACGGAGTACATTTCTACAAATTCCAAAATGGAGCCATGGCAGCTCCAAATAAAGGTTTCATATCATTTAGAAAGCATGCCAATGGCCAAGTATAAGGCCATTGGCATGGAAAACAGTTGAAAAAAAAAAAACTTTTATTTTTTTAAGCCGATCTCAACTGTTTAAGCGTAGGGCAGCGGTGCGCAAATGGGATCGGGGGAAAATAAACCTAAAATAAGCATTCTAACTAAAATCACTATTCTGCTATTATAGTCAATGGCAGGCAGAAGACAACATGGCCAGTGAATAGTGGTTGCTAAGGGGGGAGGTTCAGTGTGAGACATGTAACTATGCATTAGCAGACAATCCTATGCAAATGAGGGGAATGATAGTGAATCCCAGATTTCCCCTGCATGCTAGTCAGCTCCCAACAGTGTAAGAGCAGGAATAGCTTGGTGCAAGCCTAGGAGTTAGCTGACATCATAGGGGGAGTGTCAGGCATACTGTAAGTGGATTGGAGCCCTGTGGCTCAGGTTTTCTCCTAGCTTAGCACAGCTAGGCAAGGGGGTATGTCTGAGGCTGCTTAGCACTCTTTACATTGCCTAAGCAGGTGTGCGCACTACGCACCGGGTTTTAAAGAAAAAAAAAAACAGGAAATAGCAGCTCTGTGCACATTTGAGCACTGTGTTTGTGCAGTGTGCCCCTGGGCTTAAACTGGAAGGCAATGGGAAGGGAAAACAGCAGTAGGAAGGTAATCTAGGAGAACTAGCATAGCTGGCAGGTGAAATGTATCAGAATCAGCCAATTACACATGCAGCAGACCAGCCCAGTCCAAAACACTACTATAAACTATGCAAACACCTTCCCCTCTGTTTTTTCCCATACTCTGCACCACCGGTGTATACAAGTGGGGAACTTTTAACAAACAAAACAAGAAAATGATAGGGGCTGCAGCAGGCATCATACAACATGTTGAAGAGGCTGAGGGTGGTGAGGATGTGAAGGCTGTCGACCAACCCACAGTGAGGAGATGGAGAAGAATGTACAGACCCAGGGTAACCTATCAGGGGCTACATGAGCTGGAGACAGTGGAGCACTATAGGGTGGACAGGGACCTCCTACAGCAAATTTTTGAGCTGTGCCGGCCACACCTGACACACTGAACTGACAGAGGGGAACCCATCCCAGTGGATACAAAGGTATGTGTAGGCCTAGGAATACTAGCCACAGGTACCTCCGAAAGCTCAACTGGGGATATGATGGGGATCTCACAGGCATCAGTATCCAGAGTATTCCAGCAGTTCCTGGATGCCAGTTCAGCACATGCGGGTGAGCACGTATATTTCCACAAAACCCATGAGGTGTGGCCAGCAATATGCATCACTTCCACCAAATAGCAAAATAACCTGAGGAAGTGGGTGCTATAGACTGCATGCACATATGCATCAAAGCAACACTCGGTGATCAGGGTAGGGTTTATATCAACCGCAAGGGCCTCCCCTCCATCAACTGCCAGGTCATGTGCGATGCCCGGGGCATTATAATGAATTTGTGTGCTGGCTGCCCTGGAAGCTATCACGATTCCCATATCTGGCATCTGACTCAGCTGTACCAGAGATATGGCAGTGGGGACATTCTATACGGTCACTTAGTGGGGGATGCTGGTTACACACTGGAGCCGCATAGCTGATGACACCCATAAGAAATGCACACACACCCGAACAAGAACGCCATAATAAGGCACACGCACAGACCAGACTTATAATAGAGCATGTGTTTGGGATGCTCAAGTCACAGTTCCAGTGCCTGGACACATCTGGTGGAGCCTTGCAGTACTCACCAGCTACATCTACTCAAATTGTTATGGTATATGCCATGCTACACAATATGATTCTGTGGAAACAGCTGCAGCAGGAACAGCATGGGGCAGGGCCACACAGCCCCACACCAATACCAAGGCCTACACAGGCACAGAGTGACTCAGAGGAGAAACAACCTGAGCCTGCCCCAGTAGGCAGATGGAGGCATGCCTCAGTATGCCCTGGCCTTGGAAAAGAGGCAACACATAGCAAATACACTGACACACTAAGGACCCAGGGAATGACACCTCTCTCTGACTCACACATACAGTAAAAGGGATGCAAAACATGACACTACCTGTGCTCAACCATATGTAGGGAGTGTACTATGTGCGTCCAACATAGGCAGCCATCTAGCACCATCCTCAATACTGGCACACCCACAAGGTAAGTCAATCAACCTACCAATTGCCAAATGGAGTAGAATGTGTCGTTACCTGTATCTATGGTATGGATGTGAGCATGCAAGGGAATCAGGTGGCTGAGTGGTATGCCAGCAGATAGTAGACACCCATAGTGGCACCATGACACCTGTAACAAATAACTGGAGTCATCAAAGTAGCCACTACTACACAGGGCGACAAAATCCACTGCAGGAAATGTGCTGGGCAACATGTGTGTCCATATGACTCACACATGCCAGTCAGGGAGGTTCACATATGCAACAACAGTCTCAGCAAGCAGGACAGGTGTAGACAAACACAAACAGAGGCTGTGCTATGACCTCTGAATGATGCCTATGGGTAATCTCCCCCCCAGGCCTACACAGACAGACTATAGCAGGTCAGGCAGTGGGATGTTAGTTCTGAAGGTAGGAAGTCAGACACTAATATGTAGGTCAACCAACGCTAAAACCTGTAGTACACTAATATGCCTCTAGTCAGCATGATAGGTTAGAATACAGAATGAAATGGAGTACCTGACATACCAGTACAGTCATAGCAAATGTGTACAAGTGCCAGGTGTGCCCCCTCCATCCTATGTAGACATGTAGAAACAGTAAGGTGTGCCCCTCAATCATGTGTAGAAATGTAGAAACAGTCAGGTGTGTCCCCCCAATCCTGTGTAGAAATGTAGTAACAGTCAAGTGTGCCCCCCCAATCCTGTGTAGAAATGTAGTAAAAGTCAGGTGTGCCCCCCCCCCCAGTCCTGTGTAGAAATGATAAAACAGCCAGGTGCCCCCCCCCAGAACTTTATGTAGAAATGTAGTATCAGTCAGGTGTGCCCCCCACTCCCATGTAGACATGTAGAAACAGTCAGGTGTGCCCCTACCCCCAGTCCAGCGTAGAAATGTAGTAACAGTCAGGTGTGCTCCCCAATCCTGTGTAGAAATGTAGAAACCAAACAAACAAGAGTAGCTGTGGTTAGCGAAATTAGGCAAGAACAGCCACCAAATAAAAACTATTTAATGAAGCACTTTTCGTCTGTACGTTTTACAGACTTCTTCAGATAAACCATACTCAACAAGCAATCACTTTAAATACATTACAACTCATGAATTGAGCCTATCATGTTGAGCTACTAATCAATACATCAATTAAAACAATTGTTCAAATCAACTGCCCAATTACATTTGAGCAGGAGTATTGTAATCATTAAAACACAATGCAACGCTCTTCTTAAACAACTAAGCTAGCAGGAAACCTGCAAGCCAAGCCACTTACCAACAACTTAAAAAATAATAGTAATAATTATATTAGATGTTATATAAAAAATAAAAATATAATAAGGATAATAAAGTTAATAAAGTAAAAAAATATCACCGTAATCAAAGTACATAATAAGCAACCATCATCAAACGTAAACAATACTCTCAATATGACCAAAAGTGTAATAAATTAATCAAATAGTAAGCAGTATGGAATGAGGGAATTTAGACCCATTACTAAAGTTGTGAATTCTGAACTCTAACATCCTAGTGTCACCTTTTCAAACTTTTCAGTTTCAACACACTGCTAATCGAACATGACTGATTAAGCCCAGGGAAGATACACACATTAAGTTTAATTTGCCAGCTTAATTCTAGTTCCTCTAGCAATAATGGAATAGGAGCTCCCCTTTTGTCATTAGTCACCTGATCTATTGCTAGAAATTTGAAACTGTGATTCATATGCTTAAGTAAATGCTTGGCAAGTGCATTATCCAGTTTGTTTTTAGCTATCGCATATTGGTGCTCATAGACGCATTCACGGAGCATGCATTTGGTTTTGCCAACATAGAACGCAGGACATCCTTGACAAACATCTATGTAGATCACCATTCTGGAGTTGCAATTAAACCTATGCTTTAATCTACATTGGTGACTAAACAACCTAAATGTTAAAATTAATTTCGGACCCAAAAATTCAGTCTTAGTCGGGTTAATCCCTATACAAGCTTGCGTGGATACTTGCGTATTGATAGGTATGTCCTGTACTGAATGATAATCTTTAAATGTCAATAAAGGTTTATAAATGCCATTAAGTCTTTTGACCGTAACTTCATTAATCAATTCATCAAGTAATTGAGTAGGGTAACCCCTGTGTGTAAACATACTCTTCAGCAATACACACTCTTTGTGAAAGTCGTCGTCTTGGGTTACTATGCGAGCAGCCCTAACTAGTTGTCCCTTTATCACCCGAACTATCAGAAGCGATCAGTGATAAAGGGACAACTAGTTAGGGCATTGAGAGTATTAAGAAAAATTGCACTTGCCAAGCATTTACTTAAGCATATGAATCACAGTTTCAAATTTCTAGCAATAGATCAGGTGACTAATGACAAAAGGGGAGCTCCTATTCCATTATTGCTAGAGGAACTAGAATTAAGCTGGCAAATTAAACTTAATGCGTGTATCTTCCCTGGGCTTAATGAGTCATGTTCGATTAGCAGTGTGTTGAAACTGAAAAGTTTGAAAAGGTGACACTAGGATGTTAGAGTTGACAATTCACAACTTTAGTTATGGGGTCTAAATTCCCTCATTCCATACTGCTTACTATTTGATTAATTTATTACACTTTTGGTCATATTGAGGGTATTGTTTACGTTTGATGATGGTTGCTTATTATGTACTTTGATTACGGTGATATTTTTTACTTTATTAACTTTATTATCCTTATTATATTTTTATTTTTTATATAACATCTAATATAATTATTACTATTATTTTTTAAGTTGTTGGTAAGTGGCTTGGCTTGCAGGTTTCCTGCTAGCTTAGTTGTTTAAGAAGAGCGTTGCATTGTGTTTTAATGATTACATTGCTCCTGCTCAAATGTAATTGGGCAGTTGATTTGAACAATTGTTTTAACTGATGTATTGATTAGTAGCTCAACATGACAGGCTCAATTCATGAGTTGTAATGTATTTAAAGTGATTGCTTGTTGAGTATGGTTTATCTGAAGAAGTCTGTACAACGAACAGATGAAAAGCGCTTCATTAAACAGTTTTTATTTGGTGGCTATTCTTGCCTAATTTCGCTAACCACAGCAACTCTTGTTTGGATTACCTGTGTGTTTGTTGTCGCTACTCTATACTAGAAATGTAGAAACAGTCAGGTGTGTCCTCTACAATCCTATGTAGAAATGTAGTAACAGTCAGGTGTGCCCCCCCCCCACTCGTATGTAGACATGTAGAAACAGTCAGGTGTGCCCCTTCCCCCAATCCAGTGTAGAAATGTAGTAACAATCAGGTGTGCCCTCCCAATCCTGTGTAGAAATGTAGTAACATGTATGAGTAGGTATAGTACGAGTGGAGCACAGATGCCCAGAGGTGGCCAAGGTAGCAGGATAGGTTGTAGCATTTGCACAATATGCAGGTCTGTGTGTGTTAGGATGGTGTGTGTTTCATATTGTGTGAGAGTGGTCAGTATGTATGCATGTTGAGGTAAGACCTGGTGGCCATTGCCCACTACTGCTGATGACAGGGACAAGCCCTCACAACTGAAGTGCCAAAGACAATCCCCACCAGTATAACGCATGCCAGCAGTAAGCCATTGTAAATGCATAGTGGTAATATTTGTCACCGTCTGAAAGACTGACATGGCATGGCTGTTGGGCTAGATATACAAACAGTACACAGGGGAAAGTACCCTAGACATACAGTATATATATTGTGTCACTGTGAAATGGAGACACCCTTGGAATTGTACATAAAGGTATGCATCACAGTAACAGATCCTGTAGTACCGGTGATGTCTGCGCGAACACTTGCAGATCACAAAGGAGGTAGGACTGATGTATTGGGAAACAGCTGATGTACCTGCACATGCCAGCATAACTGGAATGCACCATGCATATCTGTGTGTCAGATGCAAGTAGTGTTTATAGCACACATGCACCCAGCTCAGGCAAACCCCACCCACAGGGGACAGAATCCACACCACCTGATCAAGACTGATAGACGGTATTGGCATGAACACCTATCACACCTACCCTGTCATCCCAGGGGAATATACTGTATGGTAGTCTGAGACTGTAGGACTGACAGAATGCAACGGCCTGCCACATCTGGCCTGCAGCAATACCTAATGCCCCATAGGCCTCTGCCAAAGGCCTGTGTCTCACACATACTGCCAATGCATGTTATGTCATGGACACCCAAATAACAACATAACACACTTTACATAAGCCATATGCAAGGCCATGTGGAAAAATCACAGTAACATGTCCACCATGTCCCACTGCATGAACTGTGGACCAACACTAACACGCACATGTGATGGGGTGATACCCTTAGGGAAAGTATCAGAGAATGCATGCATAATGTATGGAAGAGGTTAGAATAACAGAGGGGAGGGTGGGAGAATGGGCAACATGGAATATGCAGGGTCCGACACCAAGCTGTGTGCACACACTATCAATGGCTGCAAACACATAAATGGGTGGCTACACACCTGCCCATACACCACAATAGGGTAATGTCCTGACCCATGGCCCCTGCCTCTGGGTAACCTATGCAAATCTGTACAGCTGTGAGGCATTTCCACTGCAAGATAAGCCCATACTGTCATGTCGATGGGTGTACAAGTATGGGATCCTCTGCCAGCACTGTACCAAGGTGCTGAACTGCATACACAGACCCAGCAGCAAGTGTCTGCAGCTCCCCCTCCAGAATGGCATAACTTACCATGAATATGTAGGTGTCTGTCCACAATACTGGACACAGCTGCAGTCACCCTTGTCCCCCAAGACATCACTATGAGCAAGAATGTCCACCTGAGAGTACACGAGGACAGAAAACATCACAATGTATAACAGTACACGTCTGAATATCTCTGCTAACAGCAGTACTATGTAGCTGAAACAGCACAGACACAATCACCTACAGTACGCACCATCACCTGCACGGTTTGTCCCCATATTGCCAAATGATCGACTGATACCCTGCAGAAACAGTTTGCTACCTGCAGGTATACAACACAAAGGTCTACACTGGAGAACAAACTGCCTGGAATCGATCCACACATTAAATACAGAAGGGCATACTGGGCATGCTCACACACTTAGAGAAATGAAGGCAATATCAGACAACAGCATACTAAAAGTCATACTGGTCATGCTCACACACTTAAACAAATGAAGCCCATGTCTGCAAACAACAGTGGACCAGACATATCTGGCAGTTGCAGATGTTAGTGCAGACACTCCTCAGTATGCAACACTCATGCTTTGCACACACAGTGGACAGGTATACAGGCATATATCCAAGGACAACACACTATAATAAGCCAAAAGTAGATGCACATAGATGTGTGGAAGAGAGTGACTGTGAAAAGGAGCCATCCATTATGAGGCCTGTCCCACCCAGCACACAGCCAAATGGCTATAACCACATGAGGTTCAGATGTCACTCACTGTAGACATTAGCCACTGGGATCTGTCATCAGTATGGACTATGTGGTGCAAGTGCTAGCTGTGCAACATGACTGTACAAGGAAGTAGTCATCTAGCAGCTGTATACATGTACCTGTGGAAAATAACCCTGGGTGTGCCCGCACGTGGTGTGTCAACTTCTAGATGAATGGATTATGGCCCACACACACACACTGCCCTCCCCATAGTCCTACTATGACAAGCCTGCTGAGGTCATCCGCTTTGCAATACACCTTTGGAAAAGTTGTAGCCCAGTAATCTCCATGGGGTGTCCTATAGCTGTGTACTGCTGTAGTGTGATAAATTAGTTAGGTAGGAGTTCTAATCCCAGACATGGCAAGTGTGTGTGTGTGTGTGTGTGTGTGTGTGTGTGTGTGTGTGTGTGTGTGTGTGTGTGTGTGTGTGTGTGTGTGTGTGTCTCTGTCTGTGTAAACAGCAATGCTTTTTAGGCTAGTCACACTCATTACAAATCAAATGCCCTACTTTGGCAAATCAAATGCCCTACTTTGGCAAGGCTGCTGATGTTATTCACTGTGAAATACACCTTTTAGAAAGCTGTAGCCCAGTAATCTCTGTGGCACTTCCAATAACTGTGTAGTGCTGTAGTGTGATACAATAGTTAGGTAGGAGCTCTAATCCCAGACATGGGAACTGTGTGTGTCTGTGTGTGTCTCTGTGTAAAGATCAAAGCCTTTTAGGCTAGTCACACTCAGTACAATTCAAATGCCCTACTTTGGCAAGGCTGCTGATATCATTCACTGTGAAATACAACTTTTGGACAGCTTTAGCCCAGTAATCCCTGTGGCGCATCCTATAACTGCGTACTGCTGCAGTATGATAAACTAGTTAGGTAGGCGTTCTAATCCCAGACATGGCAAGTGTGTCTGTGTCTCTGTCTGTGCAGAAAACAATGCTTTTTAGGCTAGTCACACTCACTACAATTCAAATGCCCTACTTTGGCAAGGCTGCTGATGTCATTCACTGTGAAATACACCTCTGGGGAAGGATTACTCCAGTAATCCCCATGGTGCATCCTATAACAGCTTCATGCTGTGGTGTGATATCGAACTCTGGTAGGAGTTCTATTCCCACACATGGCAGTTGTGTGTGTTTCTATGTCTGTGTAGGGAGCAATGCATTTTAGGCTAGTCAACTCACTACAATTCAAATGCCCTACTTTGCCAATCCAGCTGATGTCATTCACTGTGAAATACACCTTTGGGAAGGAGTATTCTAGTAATCTCTGTGGTGGGTCCTACAACAACTTCATGCTGTAGTGTGATATAAAACTCTGGTAGAGGTTCTATTCCCACACATGGCAGTTGTGGATGTTTTATGTCTGTTTCTATGTCTGTGTAGGGAGCAATGCATTTTAGGCTAGTCACACTCACTACAATTCAAATGCCCTACTTTGGCAATCCTGCTGATGTCATTCACTGTGAAATACACCTTTGGGGAAGGAGTACTGCAGTAATCTCCGTGGCATGTCCTATAACTGCATAGTGCTGTAGTGTAATATACTAATTAGGTAGGAGTATTAGTCCCAGACATCACAGGTGTGTGTGTGTGTGTGTGTGTGTGTGTGTGTGTGTGTGTCTGTGTGTGTCTGTGTGTTTGTGTTTGTCATTTGTATCCTGTGTGGAGGGGGGGGGTGTGAGTATGTAACAACCAAACTCAATGTGAAGCGGGTTTTGCAAAATTCTTATAAGGTGGCCCTAGTATATATCACAATGTCCACTGTATAGGGATAACAAATGTGAAATAGCTGAGAGGCTGGAGTGCAAATCTATACCCCTACATCTGGCATCAAGGCCAGCTGAACAATGTTAGCAACCCTTGTAGTACCCAGATAACACTGTCAACCCATGTCTCATATACACACACACTTGCCTAGGCAACAGCTGCTATGTTGGTAGTACACTGCATATTGCCCAGTGATAGTAACCATGGTGTGATTGCAGTGAGCTACAGAGGGCATGGCACCCTGTCCATCAGTCAAATAGGCAAGTACATGCCAACAGTTCACCTCCCCCATGTTCCCTACTGGACACCTGCAACACCTGTGGTGCCATCAAATGTGACCCACAAAGGACATACCATGCCTGAAAAACGTGCCCTGTATGGACAGATGCTACTGTCACCAGGGAATACTGGTATCATGCTATCAATGTAGGTGCAGGGTCAACCTGCTGTCCATTAACAATTCTCGCCACATAAGGCCAGGACTGGCACATCTGATGATAACAATCTGTGTACACAACATGGGCCAGACACCCCGTGTACAGTTCCACATGTCACTGTACATGCATGTGGGAGGTGTGCACATCCCAGACACCATCCATGTCATGGCCTAAGGAACGCATATATGGCAAGCAATGCACAGCATTGGCCACACACAATAATCACCCAGGTAACTGGATGGTGAATACAATACTCACCTGTGTGGGCAAATCCAGACACTACACCCCTGAGCCACAATGCAGACCATTGTCATGTGGCCTGATTCCAAGGTATACCCATCAACTAGCCTTTTATAGCTATCTGGCACAGTCAACCACTACACACCCATGAAGCAATGCACCCATGCATGTCAGTACTGGCGCCCTGTGTTGGTGTGTGTGTTGTATGATGCATATGACCACATTCACACTTACTACAACCCCCATTGGTATACTGAAGCATGCTGTCTGATGTCAGACACCTCCACATACCCTTTGCCCATATAACCTCAGTATGACCCCTGCAGTGCATGTGAGACCTGCACAGTACTGTGTTGTGGCAATCTCACTAGTGATGAGTTGTATTCCTGACCCTGCCAAGTGTGTCACTGTGTATGCGTCCCTGTGAGAGTGTGGCTCTGTTGATGCTGACACCTCTTAATGCAGACAGGCACATGTACTACACCTACCGCATAGCTACCATATCCCTGTTGCAAATGCCACTCACCATCACATATACGTTTTGAGGGCTCCTCAACATGTAACCTATGTGGCACATCCAATAACTGCATAGACATGTGATAGCACTACATAGTCGCCAGGGGGTTGATACCCTGTACTGGTAGGTGTGTGACACAAACATGCTTAAATTTTACTCTCCCACCCCTTCCTGACTTTTCTTTGCCTCTGTCTGTCTCTCTCACTCCCTTTCTGATGGACATGGAGACTTACATCTGCCTTGCTCAGGCAGCATCATGTGCATTTTAAGTGATGCTCATGATCAGCTGATGGCCTCCACATGAATTGCAGCCCTCCTCTAGCTGATTGCTTATGGAACAGCTGTGGTAACATTCCCATAGCCAATTGTATGGAAACACACTCCAATATCTAGGAACATCATGTTGGTGTTGGGCCTTTTCATTCACCGTGATCAGGAACTCGATCTGTTTGGCAAACAGCATCTCAGATGGATTGGGGAATTACCTCTAACAACATACACTGTGGAAACAGGCCAACACACAGGAGGGGGATGTGCCTGACCTGACTACAGACTGTAAGTGCTGCTATACTTCATTTGGAGTAATGTTGGTTTAACAGGGTGCGTGTGGATATGGCTGTCCTACATGTTTTAATACGTGCCATGTCAGTGCTATGTTTACGAGAAAACCCCCATCTGTAGGGTCATCTGCAGACTGGGCAGTGTGTGGTGCCTTTTGTTTCATGTGTTACTTACTGATCATCTATCTGTGAACTGCAGAAGGTAGTGTGAGGAATGCAGTCTTTATATGGTGACAGCTGTGAGAGTTACTGACTTCATATCCATCATAGGACATATGTTGCAACAAACCCTGTCACAACAGTAAATGTATGAGATTATCACAGCAACATGTCAATATTGGACGTGTGTATATGCCTCCAGCCACAACTCTGTCAAACTTTGTACATATGTCATGCAGTAAGAGGTGCATATGTGGTGTACACCATAATTAGTGACATCATATCTGTTATGTATAGTAGGGGTTATATTTGATGGCATAACCTGGACATTCTGTGGTTGTGTTGACAGTACTGATGTATGTGTACTTATGGTGATTGTCGACAGTGTGTGTATTGTTAATATGTACCTTGTCCTGTGTACAGACTGTGGTAGATGTCATTGTTCTTGGTCCTGGTCTATCTAATGTTACATGCTGCTCCACTGTATGTTACTCTATCAACGTACATTTTGTAGGGCCAAACACATGCATGTCCCATACCACAGACAGGCATCGGACCACACTGTGTAGTGGGCCAGTATGTGTAGGGTTAGTGTGTGTGTGTGTGTGTGTGTGGCACATATGAGGATGGTGTTGAACAGATAGTTCATATACTGTAATATTACCCTAGCTTACCATATGTGACTGTGGCTGTGTTCACATATTGGTTGTGGTTATGCACTTTCACACAGGTGTCTGTTACTCTCTGCTGTGACATGCCTGTAAAGCCTGCTATATATGCAGGTACATGTGTATTCTCCCATAGGAAATGTTGGCCAGTGTTGAGCCAGTGGTTTGTTACATGCCTAGCTGTGTAGTGAAACAAACTGTGAACACTCGTGAATCAAAAAACACACACCACACCAGGATATATAATGAAAAATCATTTACTGGTGTATCCGGTACCTCAGCTTACGCCTTCAAGGAATAACTTTTACAGCAAGCAGCTATAATTTATATATTATGACATCATTAAAATACTTACATCCATTTAAATTTAATTAAAGTCAATTATTCAATTAAACGCATTAATGTGCATATACTGTTTTGAATAAACTTTCTATTACAAATTGTAAAACTTTCATGTGTACAACTTTTTATAAAGAACACTTTTAACAGTTTACTTTGGTGAGAAAATAAATAAATAAATAAATATAAAAATGTTCAAAATCAATTACAACAATGATCAAATTTCATCAGATGAACACCACCGATACGTATGTGCATATATATATATATATATATATATATATATATATATATATATATATATATATATATGTGTGTGTATTTCGATAAGCGCAAGACAAAAATATGAAGCCATTAATATAAACTCCTCCTTACCATTTCATGCCAGGCATAAACACGTTTTAATTCATTCCTTTAAGTCCTAACATTCAACTCTAAGTCTATATTTAGCCCCCTTGGATATAGGGTTTTAAAAATTAATAATACATTTAGTTTCCAACAAAGATAAATTACTAGTTAATTCATCCCCTTTCTGCTGTTTGGGCTTGGCCAGCACACTAAAAAAGAAGGCTTTATCTGAGCCTTCATGGAATCTAATGAAATGCTCAGCAACAGGGCTTTCAATCCTACCTCTCCTAATATCACCCAAGTGCTCCATGACTCTTTTTTTCATTGCTCTTTTTGTTTGTCCTATGTACCATTTAAATTTGGTACAATTGCACCCAATCATATAAATAACTCCCCCTGATTCACAATTATACTGATCTCTGGCCTTATATATTTTTCCGTTGATATTGGCCCCGTCTATATTTTTAATTTTCTTGCATACAATGCATTTTGCACAAGGGAAACTACCCTTTCTAACATGTTCTCTATCTAGCATTCCTATTGATAGTAGTTCTTTTACATTTTTGGATCCGCTATATGAAAATATGACCCTGTACAGAAAAATTCTTCCAAACCTCTCATCATTAAGAACAATGGGTCAAAACCTATCAACCAGACATCTCAATGTCTCAGAAAACGGAGAGTATTTGTTAACAAAAAAACATGGATTCCTGTCCCTAATTCTCATTCCCAGAATGAGACATATCTCTGTGCCTTGCATTTCCTTTCAACACATTATTGTGTGTAAGCCCTAACCACTTTTTGACTTTATTTTCCGCTGTCACTAAGACTGCCTCTTTACATCCCCTCTTCAAAAGTTTGTCCCTCACCTTGCTGAATTCATATTCTAACTTATCTTTCTCCGAAGTATTATTAGCTGTTTATAAATATTCTCCATATGGCAACAATGCCAACAAATGAGGAGCATGCATACTGTCGGCCATAAGAAAATTATTGACCGCCGTACTTTTGACATAAGGTTTAAATGCCACTGTGGATTTCTCATCCACAAAAAACTCCAAATCCAAATACTGTACTACATCCCTACTGGTACTGAAAGTGAACCCAAAACCAAAAAAAGTGTCTTGCAGTGTCTGCATGAAATCATGGAATTCCCCTACCTCACTCCTACAGATGAAAATAAGATCATCAATGTATCTTTTGAACACCAAAACCTTGTTTTTATGGAATTCTGTATTATACATAGGAACCTTTTCAAAATGGTCCATAAACAAAATTGCGTACTAGGGGGCATATGATGCCCCTATCGCTGTCCCTTCCTTCTGCAGTTAATATTTGTTGTCAAATACAAAACAATTATGAGTTAAAGAGAACTCTAACAAGCGAACAAGGAAATCAGTGTGTGGGCCTTCTCCTAACATGCTTTTCACTGCCTCCAAGCCCCACATGTGCTTGATATTTGTGTACAATGACGCAGGCCCAATAGTAGTCTTGGGAACATTTCATGCCTCCTATCATGTCTGCTAACTCTTTTCCATTCTTGATATGTGATGTACTTCTACTCAGATAACGTTTAAGATGGAAATCCAAAAATATACCTACATTTTGCAGGAAGGCCCCTTTCCCTGACACTATGGGTCTGCCTGGCGGATTGTTAATACATTTATGGATCTTGGGTATCACCTTGAAAATAACATCCTTGGGGTTACTTATATATAGCTTGTTGACATCCGCTGAACTCAAGAAGCCAAGCCTCTCACCCCTCTCTAAAATCTCCAGCAGGGAAGCATTGAATTCTGTGACTGGATTATGGGTCAGCTTTGTATATACTGTGTTGTTTTCCAACAAATTCAAAGCCATCCTGTTGTACTGTATTTTATTCATGACCACGCAATTGCTCCCTTTGTCTGCCTGTGTAAAAACGTAACTCATTGGTAAGCCTTACATGTTGTAAAGCATCCCACTGGTTCTTTGGTAAATTAAGTGACCTGAAATGCTTCCTGAAATGCTCATATTCCATTTCAACATGTCTACACAGAACACTCAAACATTAGTGGACAACTTGGGTGGCATGAAATAACTTTTATACGGCACTTGTGGCATTAACATTTTACCATAACCAGTAAAAAAGCTGCCCCCTTCAATAACAGTGGATTCTTCCCCCATCTCTTCATCAAATTCAAACTACCCTTCGTAATCATATACGGACAAATTTAACAAACTGTCATCATCATTTTCAATATCAGTATTAGCATGTTCCTCATTAATATTTACACTATTATTGACATCGTACCCGCCAGATTGCTCTATCCCCTTTCGTTTATCAAAATATATTTTTAAATGCAACTTACGACAAAAATGAATGATTTCCAAAATTACATCAGCAAGGCTGAGACAATATGTGGGGATGAATTTGGCCCTTTCATCCAGCACAGACAATACGTCCTGGTCTAATTGCAAATCAGATAAATCCACAATTTTTAAATTGTCCACATTGTAATCATTCACATTACAATTAAAGTCCAGGATAAATGTCCTATTTTCATTTCCAGCATCACGCTCTCTCCGATGGATGTTAATTTCTCTTTCTCCTGCTTCTGTTGTTACGACCATAGTAGCCTCCCCCATTCTGATTGCTGCCATTAGTGTTGGAACTCCCCTGCCACTTACGACCTCGGCCTCTGCCACTTTCTGGATTCTCCTTCCTTGGCCCCAACTCCATTGAATCTCTACTGAGTTCCTCGAACAACACGCTCTTCTTACTGCTACTTGATGTCAGCTCCCCTGATGACACTGAGGAGTCACGAAAATCCTGGTTCCTGTTGCCCAATCGATGTGCCTTATATCTTCCTCTTGCCTTTCATTGCCAAGCAAATATTAGATTGTTTCTATAATCATTAAAGTCTCTTTCTGACTTACCCTTCTTTCGAAGGGTTACTGCCTCCTTATCTACTTTATCCTTGATATCTTTTGTTTTCGCTTCGAAGGCCGTGTTGGGTATTTTATCTGCCAGGTCTTTTTGCATCTGAAGAATTTCTGCCCTGAGCTTCTCTTGTTGCTTGATGCTGTGTCTAATAAGAACTCTCAACCAAGCTTTGGTACAGGCCAATGAAGCGGCATTCCACTCACTCAAAAGATCACTTTCATCTTCCGCAAAGTCGTAAGCAGGCAGTTTATTAATTATAAGACCCCGAGGGGTAATGTCCAACGACAAATATTTTTCAAGAAGTTTTATATCATAAAACAATGTCACCTCTTTTGTAAGTAACCACTCTAATTTCAAAAAATCCACTTAATTCGGACTCTATTCTCCTGTAGCCCAGGAGTCATCATCTGCCATCCTTATTTCTCATTCTCTCCAAATATCTGCACATGAAAATCGAGAACCATCTGCTGCCATAATCCTCTCCACCAACTCCCTGGATAGTGAAACAAACTGAACACTCGTGAATCAAAAGACACACACCACACCAGGATATAATGAAAATCCTTTACTGGTGTATCTGGTACCTTGACTTATGATTTCAAGGAATACATTTTTACAATTTGTAATATTTTATTTAAAATACTATATGCACTTTCATGTGTTTAATTGAATAATTGACTTTTAATTAAATTTAAATGGATGCAATTATTTTAATGATGTCATAATATATAAAATATGGCTGCTTGGTGTCAAATTTATTCCTTGAAGGCATAAGCCGAGGTACCAGATACACCAGTACAGGATTTTTCATTATATTCTGGTGTGGTGTGTGTTTTTTGATTTACATGCCTAGCAGCTTACTGCACTTACCCAGTGAGATGTCATGTCCAGATACTTGCTAGATGTACCGCTGCTGGGCCACCATAACACTCATGTATGTCATACAAAGCAGTGGGATGCAGTACAGATGCATGTCATCAACTAGTAGGTAGTATGTGGACATGGCACCTCTGTAACAGTGGTTATTATGTTTCAGGAAAGACAGGGGTGTGTGAATGCATAACCTATGGGGGCAAATGTATACCAGTAGGTACGTGTTATACCCATCTACATGGCTGTTAACATCCACATTGTCAGGCTTGGTCCACATGTCTTGCACTAAGGGGTTCTGTGTATACCTCTGGGCTGTCCAGAGTGTGTCAGACTGTCCACATATATTGGCCAATATCTCTGCTGTAGTCCACAGGAGCATTACTGTCCTTAGGATGTCTGTCAGTAGCCAATGGCACACGTTAAATGCAGATGTGACCTCCCACACACATGATGTCTGTGAAGACAATCCCTATTACAGTAGCAATAGTCTACAAATATAGCTGCAATACATAACTGACATCCCCTTGCACTACGAAGTTGGGACTATAGGGGCCGAGGTAGGGCTCCACTCCATGTTCAGGACATATGGTGAGCATATATGTATATATAATTATCCAGATATCTATATAGATATATACACATATACATATCAACATACATAGATGGATATGTATATGTCCATAGATATACATACAAACACTCAGATATATACATATGCAGAGCAATATATGTCTACACATATACAGATAGAGATACATATATGCATATATGTATAGATATCTACATATATATTGACAGTAGTAGGTATATCAGAATAGATATGTATTTACATATAGTTTTATATATGTGTATATATATATATATATATATATATATATATATATATATATATATACATCTATACCAACATAACTAGGCATATCTGTACACATAGGATGTGTATACATATATAGCTATATAAACATATATAGCTATATAGACGCACACACACACACACACACACACACATATATATATATATATATATATATATATATATATATATATATATATATACCTATATCTATATACACATATACATATATCTATATATACATATCTCTATATATACATATATGTATGTGTGTATATATGTATATATATATATATATATATATATATATATATATATATATATATATATATGGGTCTATCTGAGATGGTCGACAAGCCATTTGATCGACTCTCATTTGCTCGACAATTCATTTGGTCGACAAGCATATATATCAACTCCAAGGTCGCACAACATTGGGGAGGGGAGCAAATCTGCCTGTCGACCAAATGAATTGTCGACCAAATGAGAGTCGATCAAATGGCTTGTCGACCATCTCAGGTAGACCCATGTATATATATATATATATATATATATATATATATATATATATATATATATGTGTACATATGAAGAGATGTACACATGACCATATATATGTTGCACTATACAGATGTGTATACAGACATATGTATGAGTATACATGTGTATGTATATGTAGACATATATAGATCTATTATATGTATATAACCATATTCCTGTCATGTGTAAACCTCACAATTGTGTATAACCTCCCAGATGTATCTCACTGTATGTAACTGCTACGTGTACATTATGATAAAACAACACATGTCATGCAACAGTCATATTAATAACAAGGACTACACAATTTAGGAACTAAAGGGAATTGTTCAATACTACTCAATATGTGTATTGACAGCTATATTGGTAAAACAACAGCTGTTTTCACAGTGGTCATGGCGTAGTGGTTAAATGTTGTGACTTTAGTGTACAGGGTCCTGGGTTCAAGGGCTGTTCATTTTGTTGCTGGGCAGAACAAGGGCTGTCAGATACAGAGTGGGTAAGGCAGTTTTGAGCAGCTTTAAGTGCGTTTTTGCAGGTTTGCGTGAAGCTAAGCGGTGCTGAGCTATGGGTAAACATACAGGTGCTTACAAAGTGTAGGCTTCGCTTACCAGTGTGCAGATCAGCTCAGCTGTTATGCTGCAGCAATGTTGATACTTGCTAAGCATGGCTTAGCCCTGGTAACCAGGTCACACCACCCAGTCTTATAATCTGTAATAAGTATATGTAATGCCATGTACAATACATGTACAATACATGCGCCTATGTCAGTGGTGGCTGGTGACTTCAAATCAAAGGGGGGGCTGCAGGAGACAGCTGAATGGGTGGGGTCAATGGGAAGGGGTGCGGCCAACTAGAAAGGGAGGAGCTATGCTCAAAACCACAAAAACTAACTAAATACACTGCCTTGGGTGCCAAACCGTCATTATGAGAGTCCAGTCAAGACAAAATGAAGTGTAGAAGAATAAAAATATTTCAATACATTGGCTGCATGACATCTTACTTAATATCTAGATGGAAACAAAAAGGTTGTGAGGCATGAAAAAATAAATTACTTTTTTAAATACATTAATGGAATGCCAGTCAAAATCAAGTATAAGAAAAACAAGCAACACTCAACTCAAACCACATCTTGCACTGCAGTTCTAATTATAATTTATATTTAGCTTTATTAAAGTACCAAGTATCATGCTGAAAGTAGAAATCTCTGACACCCCCACTTGTAAAAATGTTCCTTATCCAAAAAAAGACCTGCTGCCTGACAACTATCTACTTGTTTCATGGGGAAAACATGATCAAAGTAAAAAATGAAAAGCAAACAAGAAATAAGCTCAGGATACATTGCTTAAAAGGATTACTGTACAGGTTATGGACCACACGATTGGCATTCTGTTTACGGGTAAAGCCTGCAGAGATGACTGGAAGTCTCCAAGTGTAATGAGCTTCTTAAAATAATGTAATCCTGTCCTTTATTACAAATACTGTCATATGCATTTCAATACCCAAGGCTTATACATTATCTAGTTAAGTATTCTCTACATGGCAACAACAGAAAGGCTTTCAATGTTGGCAATTCTTTAACAGTATGCTTATTAAAGCTTATTTGCATCTTGCAATCTCAGCCAAGCTTACCTGATGGTCATTAAAGTATTGCTACTTAAACACAGAGCAACAGGCACTTTGAGTAATAAGCATAAATCAACAGTACAAAAAATATGACAGAAACCAGACCATTCTGCAAAAAATCAAGGACAGATGAAAAGCCACTCTAGTACTTGTGTCTACCTTGGATTGGGGGGATACTCTGCACATTTACACTGCATAACTACTCCTTGCCTTGCTTCGACACATCCAGAGTCACTACATGGGGGAGTGGGGTGCAACAAGTATGTCACAATTTGAAATGTCTCTGGCTGACTGTGATGGCCCTGACACATTTGTCATACCTCTCAACCTAAGAACAAGAAACCTGGACAAAGCCATACAAAGAAGTGGGACAAAGGCCCAAAAATAAGGACAATTTTTAAAATATTGCTCTTATAAACTTAGAAAGATAATAGAATATGTCTTGCATTAGTATGAATTTTCTGAGTGGTATGAAATCTGAAACACAAATGTCTGCCATTATTTTCTGACTTCAGTCTTTAATGATTTGTCACTAATTTGCCAAAAAAACACAATTTTATGAAAAATGTGATATAAAAATATAAAATAGCCACACAATACAGCTGGGAACCTGTCAAAGAAGGGATACTTAGTACTGCTAACTTGAGCAGCTGACAACATAAAAGAATCTGCATGCATTTCTGAAGTAAAAGTAATCTATAACTCCGATTATTACAGTTATTTCTTAATTGTAAACCCTCCATGTTTTCATCCAAAATTGCTATTTTGCGGAGGGATTATTAGGGGAAGAGCAACATTTTGAGCCAAAATCAGGGACAGTTGAGAGGTTTGGCTATGCCTAATTCTATAAAGCAATTTATTTGCACATATCTCTCAACCTGTTAATGCAATAAATCTGGACAAAGCCAAATATATTGGGGGAACATATAAACAGTACTAAAATTGCTCTTGTATAAACTGAGACAGTTGATAGAACATGTCTTACTTTAGCCTGCATTTTTATGAAGGTTATGAAGTCTGAAACTCAGTGTGTCATTATTTAGTGACATAATTCCTAAATGATTTGCCAGAAAACCACAAATTTTATGAAGAACAAACCAAAAATAAGAAGCAAAAAAATCTATTCATTCTTTGAAAATCTGGACAGTTGGGAGGTATAGTTCAGCTGGGGCTGTTTAAGTTTGCCGCCCTTCCCCCTCACAAAATCATGGTTGAATGGAGCCTCCCCCTGCAGCCATTCCAATGATCCATTACTTGGCTATTTCACTCCATTTACCATAAACACTAATGTGCATACTGATTTACTTCTATGATGATTTGGACTTCATTTGAAAGTTTTACTTTGCATTTTACAGCACAAACACTAAGACATCCACTAAACAAACTTAGCATTAAAACTTCTCTGCCCTTGAAACTCACATTCATTGAAACAGCATTGAAACCCACATTCAAAGAAAATACATTTTACCAGTGGCAGATAAAGATCAATTCTGGGCTGTTTTTAAATCATAGGCCCCTTGCATATGAAACATACATGTGCTCATTGATACACCTTCTTATTGTTTTGAACATTTTTCCAGTAAACAATGAAACAAAACGCATGCACCAATAATGACAAAACTGCCCAATTCATAACATTTCCATCATAAAAGTCTACTCAAACTTCTACAGTCCACCATTATCAGTAAATATGCACAATTCTACATTCCACAATTATCAGTAAATATGCACAATCTCTGAAGAAGTAAAAAAGTCATCTAAATAATTCCACATTAAATAAATCTGTAACTAATGAAGAGGTTGCTGCTAGCAAACACATTTATATTTCATGGTTTCATCAAAAAATAGTGTCTGATGCCCCTGAGGAATAAATTGCCTATATTACATTAAAAATTATAAGCTAGTAATATTGCAATAGGAAATGGATGGCAAACTGATAACAGGCTCATAGTTAGTATCTTAACTTTCAGTACGGCAGTATTCACCCTCTGTGGGAGTAGAACCAACAACCTTCTGCATCAAAAGCAAGTACACAACCTGTTGTGCTATTAGCAATGCAAGCTGACGTAGCATAAGCAGCACTAAACTTCTCTTCCCCTGCAGCTCTCAGCTCCTTGTAAAATCTACTCAATACTCAACTGCATCTCAACTTCACAGCACAAGAAATCTGGAAAAAGCCAAATTTATTGGGGGGGGGGGTCAAAAGGCCAAAAACCAGGGACACATTAAACATTGCTTGTATAATCTTGGAAAGTTGCTAGAATAAAATGCTGTTTTACCACCATACATTTTACTGCCAAGGTCCCTGTCAGAGCAACATACCACTACACCAAATCAGCTACTTTGTGAAAGAGAGGAAGACTGAAACTTAAATGGCTATCATTTAATGAATTAATTTCTCACCATAGCTGTCAACCTCTTAGCACAAAACACCTGGACAAACCCAGTAATGAGGGAATACAGCCCTCAAACATATTCAGTGAATTCAGTTCTTGCCATAGCTGTCAACCTTAGCACAAAAAACCTGGACAAAGCCAATAACAGGGTAATACAGTCTCAAAAGTAAGGACAAATTTTAAATATTCATCTTATAAACTTAGAAGACTGAAATTCAAATGCCTGTCAATTTTATTTCTGAGGGAACAAAAACAATTTTTAGCAGAGGCCCAGGGAGAAATACTGCAGACACATGTCTTTGTAAAATGGCAGGACACCAGAGCAAATTCACACACACACAGGGATGAGATGCAGACTCCACACAGAAGGCACCCAGCCAAAAATCAAACCAGAAAACCTATAGCTGTGGGGCAACAACACTACCGCTGCACCACCACGGAAGACTCCATTGTGATCCCTTAAAAGGGGTGTCCTTGCATTTTTTCTGATTGTACCCCTTACTTGCCTTAGGAAATTATGTTATGACAATTGTAAAACAGCACTAAATTAGGAGAAAATGTGAATATTTTTGAATCAAAGTGTCTGACATTACTGATAAGTTTTCATAATAGCCTTGAGACTGTACTAATGCATACAAAAAGACTTGTGTACAAAGCCAAAATGGTACAGAAGTATTTCATGTTTTCATTCATCCATTCAGCAAAAGAAAGTACATCAACATTTGCATATATGTATACTGTGCATGTTTATGATTTCTAAATGTTATGGTAATGTTTTGATACCTTGGTTTAATGTTGAATTTTCCTCCTAGAAACTCCCAAATAGTTGTATATCCATTTTGGAGTCTCATTCTGAGAGCCTGTTACCAGAAGTTATATTGATCTCTGTATGTAACATGGATGTATACTGCAACTGAGAAGGAATAGTAGTATCAGGTACCACATTTTTACTTTCACTTCTCATATGATGCAAGTACATGCAGAATATAGCAGCATAATGTTGCAAATGGAGAGGCATATACTGTTCCTTAACCTTAATAAGGTTCCACACAATGTAACTACCTTGGTGTCATGATTGCCATCCACTATTTCAACCATAGCATATCTTTTGTCATTTTCCACTTATGTAAAATGTTTTGTTACTTGGAAACATGCTCAAAGCATCTAAATATATAAACTCATTCAGAAGGAAATTAAAGAGGCAAACTCAATACTATAATTTTATCAGGTTAGTTGTACTGCAGTTTCCAAATACTAAACATACAAGCTATTCTGCAAAATCATTTTGCTGGGCCTCAATTTCTGTTCAAATAAGCACTCAAAATTAATGTGTTCAGAATCACTGAATCAGGAAAAATCAGTTACTAAAACCATAGTATGTTGTTTACATACCACTAGAGTTATTTGATATTTTGCATTTCATGATATATAGCCACAAAAAAAATCTTTCTCACCTTTCACCCACCTATCTCTGGCATTGCCACATATCACACCAAAGTTTAGGGAGAATATGAACCATGACACACACACACCAAAATTCCCTTACTTGAACTGAATGACAGCAGGAATAATTCCTTCCCTTACACACACGGTACTTACCGAAAACATCCAGCAAGCGATGTAAACCCATAATCCACAAAAACATCCGCGAGTAAAGCAAGCTCATAATCCACGATGCCCGCGCATTGAAAGCCGCGCGAGAGCACCTACCTTCCAGCAATAATCCACAAAGCCCAGCGAGAGCAGCTCCATCCTCTTAATTGGTTCAGACTGCGGCTGAAGCAGTCTGGAGCTCCTCTGTTCTGTGCGGCCATCACCGCACAGATTCCTGGTATGTCACAGCAATGATTGCTGGGTACCACTTTCTTCATATCTGGACTGCAGTCTGAGTTTTCTGCGCATGCGTGAGGATCGGGACTGAATTGTTTTTGTGGTTTACAGATTTTGTTTTGTTTTTTTTTTTTTTTGTAGGTGGGAGGGCTGCAGTCCGGCAGTCCGATAGGATGAGCCGCCCCAGGCCTATGTGCTGTCATTACAGTAGCAAGGGGTGTGAGTGTCATGTGTGGGACACAGACATATATGAGGCCTGTACAGCACTGTTATCCATGTGAATATGTTACATATGGGTGTAGTAGCCCACTGGCATGTAGTGTATCACGGCAGTACTACTGTTGACAGTGCTTACCCTGGCAAGAGTAGAGTGCTAAATGTAGTACTAGCAACAGGCACACCTGCAGGCATAGCTGAACACTGAAGCCTCCCTGTTGTATCCCAGGTGTGTGAGCTGTGTCACAGTATATACCTCTTACTGGGTAATGATCCATCATGTGGAATACAACTGTGGACTACCATCTGTACAGCACATGTTAGTGAGGGCTTCCGACATGTAGTTATGGCATACATATTGTTGTCAGGCATCTAGCTGTCAACACACTCATGCTACTGCATAGCTACTTGCCAAGCTGATGACTTTCAGTCCCTGTACAGATGTGCAGATGGCAGGTATCCAGCTGGGATATATACAGGCAACCTAAGCTTTATTGACACTGACATATCTGCCCAGCTGTGTAAGAACTGACACATATAGGAGATGTCACCCTGTATGCACCACATGCCATGGGAGCCTCCACTACACTACCATAGTCAACAGAACATGCTTGGGTATAGGTCTCCATCACAGGCACTAACCATGTGTTGTAATGCATGTGGCATGCATGTCAACTTGATCACCTCAGTGGTCATGTGCAGGGAGCACCTGGAAGATTGACTGATGCATGTCATTCTCATTCTGAGGGTCACCACAGTAGTGTCTGTTGATAGATTGCCTGCTGCCACCTAGCAGGTGGTAGGATACCACCGTACACACAACCCCTACACAACCCATCTCCCCTTGGACAATAGCTAGGTACACAGCTATGACCACCTGCAGCAATGCACCCCTGCACTGACACATGTGTACGTGTGCATGGTTGAGTATAGCAGTTTCTGTGTGTTAGCACTCCTGCACTTGGGAATTCCATGAGGACCTTCACAACCAACACAACACTCATTGTCATAGTCAGTTGTGGCTGCTGCTGTATGGGACATTACATGTACCCTGTTAAGCCCCCCATACCGGCTACATGAGCCTTGCAGTACCAGCACAACAATGTTTCACAAATGGGTTGATAGGCATAGGACACCCATTGTGTTCTGGCATGTGTGTGTAGTTGTGCATGTCCATGTATCTGTAGGGTACATAATTCTGAGGCCACATACTCCTATTACAATACCCATTGCCACACAGTAGTACAGATAGTGTTGTTGATACCCATAGGTGAGGCATGACAATGCAACACCCTACTACGCATGTGGCATGTGCATCAGATGCATATCCCTGTAGTACCACTGTTGGGGTATACTATGGGTTGTATCGCAGTCACGGCCAAGGTGTGATGGATGGTATGGCAGAGTGTCAACATGGGTTTCAGGGAGTAAAATATCCACTGGGGGGTGTGGGGTTGTGTACACTGTCATTACACCAAGCTACACACAGTATATGTCCCATGTACTACATTATGGTTACCACTGTCATCATCAACCATACAGGTAACTAATATCATAATCCAAGCCAGTTATGGATGTGTTGTGTGCAGCCTACCTGTAACACATTGGACACATGGTCAAGTTAGTTATCAGCGATAGGCCCTGGTATCTTGGATGTGTGTCAGGCTGTTATGTGTCTGTTAATGTGTATATGACAGTATGTCACACTATGTATTGTCCATATACACCCATTACATCCTCCATTAGCATAGTGTACATGTCTGGGGTTGTTCTGCATGTAACATGTGACTTGGAACACACATCACCCTAAATGCTGTGTGGTGTGTGCAATGTAAGCCACACACTTCAGTATCACTGCATAGCTAGGTAGGGGTCTAGTCCCAGTGTTGCCAAGTATGTGGATGGGTCTACATCAGGTTGCAGTGTATACACATCTCAGTGGGTCAACTGTCCATGTGATACAGCCAATAACAGTTTTAGTAACCTGTGACATGTGTTCCACTTTATCCCAGATATGTCACAGCCATGGTGTCACCACAGTGCCATACCCTGTTGTGGAATATGACTGCAAACCACCCTCGTCCTGACACATGTACACTTGCAACACAAATGGATAACATTATAGGGACCATAATCAACCAGTGTTACTAACAGCTATAATGCATCATTGCTAGACAGCTACACTACCTGCCATATATGCATTACACTTTACTCCTTACATGTTACACTACAGTACTGTGGTGCAGTAGTACAGACACCATGTGCATCTGAACCATATTAGCCTGTCCCTGCATTGATGAAATGGATGACAGAGATGTGGCACAGGTATCATCATATGCACAGTATGTGATGTTGGTTTGCCAGAGGCCAAGGGTGGGCCATACATGTGACACCATGTGTGTGGGTGAGGGGTGTACTGTGGTGAGCTGGAAGTGGTGCTGTGGTGTGTGTAGGTATGGGGTTGCCTTAGGTGTGTTTGCATAGTGTGTGGGTATGCATGCACATGGTTCTGCCATGTAACTCCCCTACACAGGTGTTTATAGACAGCTGCAGACCATACCTGGCAGGGTGTGCAGTTCACTGCCTCCAGCCATGGACACATGGACTGTGCCTGCCAGGGGTCCATGGGCACATCCAGGTACAGGCCTTGATGTGCTACTCTCACCTGATGATGACACATGTATGCTGGTACCAGGTCCTTCCTGGGACTGGCCAGGACTACATGCTCAAGGCCTGCTGGGGTGGGGTGTGGTGTGGACAGTGCCCCCCTCACAGTGCCAGGGCTGGTATTGCCATTATGGGAGCCCCTTGGTGTCCTATCACATCCACGTTGACTACCAGATGTTGTCGTTTCTGGCCTACATCCACATGGCTATCGCTGCACTCCCACCACACGTTCAAGCACTGACAGACCTCAGTCGATGAGGGCCATCATCTCACCAGACTGTCTATCCATAAACTCAGTTAATCCACAGATGGCACCAGCCAGTTCACGGGCATTGTCATTTGAATATGTGAGAGCAGCCATCTGCAGCCTCAGGCTCTCTCTGGTGTAATGTTCTGTACATGCCTGCACCACCATGACAGCCTGAAACATGCGCCTGCTGGTACCAGCTATGTTGCCTCTGCCAGGGGCATGATGTCCAACGGCCCTACCACAAGCACCCTGAGACATCTGCCTATGTGGTGCCCTGCTGGACATCCAGCTATGCCTGCTGTGACCGGACACAGTAGGGATGGTTACCACACTTTCCTGTGCACTGCCACCGAACGCCAACTGTCCCTCCACTATGGCCACTGGTGGTGCAGTGTGTATAGGCAGTGAAACTGTGTGCAGGGTTGGGGTGGCTAAAAGGGGGATGTCAAATGTTGGCACAGTGTCGGCCCCTGACAACCCCACCTGTGCCTCAACAGTACTATCATCATCTTTGGTGTCTGTATGGACACCAACATCAGACTGCATACAGGATGGACCCTGACCCACCTTGCCATCTGTGGAGGAAAACAGTAAATGCACTTTAAAACCTGTACAGCATTGCCTAACAGTAGACACACACACACACACACACACACACACACACACACACACACACACACACACACACGCACACACGCACACACGCACACACACACACACACACACACACACACACACACACACACACACACCTCTGTAATACCTACCTGTCCATGGCTTTACAGACAGTTCCACATATATGTCCTTGTGGTACCCCATCCTGCATCACACTTGTTAACATATACACATTGATACCACATTAACATATCAGTCTTCTAAATGCCTACAGAAGTGGTCACAACACAAGACCTGTTACTAATTTACATGCCTGACCTTTATGTAGTGATTTTACATGGTTTTACATGGTCTCACTTCTGTCATTCAGTATGCACCCTCTGTATGTCTGGACATCATGAGCATGGCCTCTCTATGTGTGGGCTAATATGTTCTATCCGTAATAACATGCAGTAGTGTGTCATATGTATGCAATGCTCAGTACATGCCAGATATGCTGCTGCTTCAGCCTATCATGTGACAACTGTAATATTTGGATACACTCCCTGGTGTTGACTAGTACTTCCCAATGCATCTGTAATGCTGCATACGTGGGTTGTAGGTAACCTCTCTGCTGAATGCAATATTAAGGGTGTACCTGGTGTCTACCTTCCCTTTGGATGCCTGCTCCATGCTACAGACCATATTATACTATCAGCTGTCCTGTGATTACACACAACAAGTATTCTTGATGTGAAATGTGTCAGTCCATGTTCATGTACTGCATGATCCCAGAGGGAGGTACTGCTGTATGAGCACCCCACAATCACACATGTGCATACATGGCCAGGCACGCAAACACACACACATGCACACAAGCATCCTACGTGCATCAACCTCCCTCCACTTTACTAGAGTGACCTACAGAAAAACTGACTACCCAACAGGAGGCACACACACACACACACACACACACACACACACACACACACACACACACACACACACACACACACACACACATACAGGTGAGGTTGCACAATGAAAGTACACACAGCCCTCCAACATGCATAACATATGGTACCCGACAGCATGCAGTGCAGCTATAGTCAATCCATGTTGGCAACAGTATACATGTGTGTGATGTATGTGCTATGTCACTAGGTGAAGCCTCTTCCCCTGGATACCACTGTGGCAATGAACATGGCATTTCTGTGCACCTGTTCTGCACCCTGCCATGTACTGTGCACCACACCCCACAGGTGTACGGCCCATTGCTGAATGTGTACTACTGTGTTGGTTATGTCAGCTTTAATGCTCACAGCCCTTACGTTTTACAGCAACACATACCTGGGATGATATGTGGACAGATGTAATTTGTGATTGCCTGATGCCTGATGTACAGCTCTCAACATCAGCGGACCATGTATGACCAATCCAATACTCTTACACTAACAACCATCAGAGCATACTGTGGCTATGGGGGGGTGTGCAAACCCTTCCTGATATGACGCACCCATCTGTGATCTGCATTGGGACCACATCACTGCATATCTTAACAGTACAGGTGCCCGATATGTGACATATGCCCTGTAATTTCACATGCAGTGTCTATGGAATGTGTTAAGTGTGTGGATGCTGAGTGTAATGCATACACTCCATGTGGGCATATGTGTGTTATGACAGTTTGACGCACCTCTTGCTGTGTGTACTACAGCAGTCACTACTCCTGGCAGTGGTATACCAGCATGGGCCATCTGCAATTGCCAGTGTATGCTCAGTCTGCCCTACACATGCTCCCCTACCCTGCATGATTGCAAGATCTACTCATGTGCACATCCCTTGGTGTTTACACACTGCCATCACTATTGCTGTGGGGGTAGGGTTATGTCTGCCACAGGTCCTGAACCTGACTATGTGCAGATACTGCCATTCTTAGCATACTTAGGATCCCTGCTGCAGTGCACTGGTGTGTCATGCTGACACCCCCCTCCTTCAGCCTTTTTGCAGATGCATGACAAGTAAGCCCTACACATGTGTCACTTTGCAGTGTCCCATACACTGAACACCACATGTTACAGCCTAGTCCCAGCTGATAATGTGGACTACTGCAATGCCTTATGCCATAGTATATCTCTGCAGCAGTTGCCTTTGTCCTACAGGTATATACACTGGTTTTGCACTGCATATGGGTGTTGTTCCAAACATGTCCCTACTGTAGGCCATGTCTCCCACCATTATGTTACTCCCTGTGGAGACATTCTGCAATGACAGGATGTTAGTTATCATGCAGATGTCTGACATACCCTTCCAATACCCCATCATGGGCACCGTTGTGATGCCATGAATTTCACAGCAACAATACATGCATATGTACAGCATGAATTCAGGGTAGGTGTGTTAGATGTGTGCATGGAATATGCCATCCCCATTACATGCCCGGTGTGTTGGCAAGCATCTACATAAACCATACTCACCAGCTACAGGCTGCTGCCTTGGTGGTATCCCAGAGGGACCTACATAAGAGGATGAGAGATGCAATGTCAATGGCCACAACTGTGGCAGTGCTATAGGGTGGGTGCAGTATTACAATAAATCAATGGCACGTTTCCACAATACTACCACATATGGACATATGTTTATCACTACTATGCAGCAACACAGTATACCTATGTCATGTCAGATATGCATGCTCTACCTGTACTGATGCAGATGTGTATGCAACAGTGGTCTACTGATGTGCCCTCTGGCCTTATCTGCATGCTCCTCGGCCAGTGTATGGATGGCACCCACCTCCACAAAGGTGCCTGGGGTTGGTAGCTGGCCAGATGGGCAGGTGCCACAAGGCTGGACAGGAGCTCCTCTACACGTGTCAGGGGGGATGGATGGCATGGCCCCCCCCATGGCAAGGTGATCCCCCAGACTGCAGCAGCACACAGATGGGCATTGCGAAGTAGGTCAGTACAATGATGCCAGACCTGCTCATAACTGTGGTCGTACAGTCCGACATCATTGACCCTGTGGACTATGTCATTCCACAGGGTGTCATGGGTCATGTGTCATGGATGGCCTGGCCAAACAGCACAGGGTAATGCTGGATTAAATACGTGATCAGCACTTCATTTTTGGCAGCTGAATATGCTGGCAGATGGGCATGTGACATCTTGGCTGAAAGACATAAAGATGGAAAGAGGTCTGAGCAACTCATACATCAAGGTTACCACAGTTCTTAATACATATCTCTGCCACCCCCCACCATATCAGTGACAACAAACTGTACACACAACTCATTAGGTATGGCTATAGCTTACCTACCAGTGAGACAGATATTGTATTGTACCACACTTTCTGCTATGTGTTTGTAGCCATGTTCCTGTGTGGACAATATAATTGTTGGCCTGTTACAGACTATTCACCTGCATGCCATTGTCAGGGCCACTATGGTTCCATATATGCCTGTGGTATGGCTGCCTTGTGATTGCTGCACATCTGACATTCTGTGTTATTGGGGATATCTATGCATGCTGTTGGACATGCTCCAGGATTGTTTAGACTATTACTACCGACATATGTTCTATAACAGTGACACAATAGCATGTATATGTACTATTGCCCGGCTGAACCACCTCTCCAAACACATCTGCCATGTTACCTGGCCACAACACATGTGTGTCCCACCTTGGGGCCTTATCATGTACTGGTCCAGCAATATCATCAGGTGGAACCAACGCAGGGGATGCTGTCCCCCTCTGGGGGCACACACAGACATGTTCCTGTCCCCTGAGGTCAGGTCCAGGGTCTGTTCCATAATGGGCTCCAGAGACACATGTGGGATGTGCCACATCACTCTGAGGCACCCAGTACACATTCACAGGGACGACATGCTTCTCCTGCTCAGCCTCCAGGCCAGGCACCTTCAGGACATGGACTGCAGTTGTGAGTAGCAGTGGGCGGGAGGCGTGTTCCCATTGTGTCCATATTGGGGCCCATGGGGTGTCCACATCACAGACCACACACACACCATCCAGGGTGTTTACCCACCACATGTGTGTCACATACCACCCCTGTAGTCTGTCCTCTACATCTACCAACCCTGACCACATCCACAACTATACCTGCATTACTTCCCCATATTCCCATTCCATACTTCACAGACGAGGGCAATGTGGTCCCAACAAGGGGTTAACATGTGACATACCCATCCATATTGCACACACTGCCAGCTGTAGATATCTGTGTGTATTGCTATGTGTGCTGTTTCCTCACAAATGGCATGCAGCACTGTGGCAGTAATATAGGGGACATGTATTTACATACATATATGTTTGTATGTTTGTATATATGTAGACATGTGCATATAGGTATATATCTATATATGTGTAGATATATGTGATGTATATATGTGCTCATATATATGTCTACACATGGGTATCTGTATATTTGTGGACATACATGTATGTATATATATATATATATATATATATATATATATATATATATATATATATATATATATGTTTATATATTATATATGTTTATATATTATATATGTGTACATATGTACAGATATGCATACCTATATGTGGGGTACATTCAGGCATCAGGTCCACAATCTCACACCACCTTCCTGCACAGCTGCACTGTTCTGCCTTGCTACAACACAGACAGGTGCCACATATGGACACAGCCTGACATTAGGGGATATATGTAGTACTAGATTGCAGGTAACCCTATTACACACCTATGGCATTCCTGCATGCTACATTACAGATTAACCTGTGTATCCTGCAAGGGGTGGGCTGTGGATCCCATGTGTCCATCATAATGACATTACTTCCACCACCAGCTATTGGCCACCTAATATACATTCTTCCCATTACACAACACACACTATGATGGCTTACATCTTGTCAGTCAGTGCTGATCTGCACAGTTGATGGCTATGGCCCACTACCCACATGGACAGACACTATTGTCCATAGCAGTTCTTCAGTTGAACCTGATGGCACATATAAATCATTCAACATCATCTATCCCATTATTATGGGCCAAGTACTACATTCAATTATACTTCACATACCTGTTGTGGGAATGATGTATGTTTTGGATAGTTTGCTGGATGTACTTATATATATATTTTTTTGCTCTCTCACTCTATCTCTCTCTCACTCTCTCTCTCGCTTGCTGTGTAGTACTTCCAATTACCACTGTCATGGCAACCACCTACTATAAATCCCTACATCATGCGGGTGTGGTCCCTTTACCTTTCCTGTGTGATGGACATCCTTCCTGTGTCTGGGCATCACTGTTACAGACGGCAGGTAGCAATACCTCTTACAGGGGAACCTGCACACTCAGGCCAACTACATATTTTTAGGAGGTTCTAGAACTACAGATAGAGTGCGAGTAGAGTTGTTGTATGCATTGTATAGCACTGGTGTTGCAGGGTTTGTGTGTACATACTAGTATAACTTGGAATGCAGTCTTTCTGCATAGCTCTCAACTGTGGGCCTATCCTCTTGATGGCCAGAGGTGTGACTTTTATGTTTTGTCTGTCCACCACACAGGTCTTGTGACAGAGATTTCACTGGTAGTGTGTGTGTTGAGTGCTGTCAGTACATGGCTACATCCATTTCTGTTTCTAATGTCATATTCCTGACTAAGGGTATGTTGCAGACTACCCTGTAACACCAGCGACTTGCTTATGTATGACAACAGTTTTCCATATATGGGCCTGCGTTCCAGCCTCTGTCCTCCACCTACATACCAGGCTTTGCACATATGACATGCTGTTAGGGGTTGTTCTGTAGTGGGTTGTGAGTATGTCATGCTGTTAGTTCTGCCATCAGTCCACTGCTGTTGTGTCCCCCACACATATAGTGGGGTTGGGGGCATATATGTGTGGGCTTCACCTGCACAATACATCTGTGCCCTTATGCACTCCAGAGGCCAGTGTATGTAACAGTGGTATATGGCCAAGTATTATTGAGTCTAGGGGGGGATGCACCATAACTAACCTAGGCTGTTACAACATGTGGGGGTATCAGGGGTGAGCTGCCTTAAGGTATCTGGATGTACATTACCATACAATCCTCCTTGGGTAAATGCAGGCCTACTGCCTCCTGCCATACAGACTGTTCTGTTTGTCAGTGTGCTTGTGATGGTGTCAGTTATGCCTTGTTATGTAACAGTTACATCCCATTGTGTCAACTGAGGTCTTTAACCCCTAGGGATTGTGAACAGAGTATAGATACAGGCTGCTGAACTATACATCTGCATTACTTACTGTTGATTGTTTGGTATCCTGTGGCCCAGTCTGTCTTTACTATTATACTACTTGTAGGCCTCAGCCTGGACAGCAACATATGTAAACCTTTCCAGACTACTGTATTAGTATAACTGTTTTACAGTTGCATTGCTCTGTTTATATGGATGTCAGTGTCTAAACAGCTATATGACATGGCATATACAACTGTAATAGTATACAAATAAAGCTTTCCCATGTATGCAGACCTGTGTGTGGTGTTATTTCCTTTGACCTCTCTGTGGGTATATGTTGCAGGCAACGATTGTCATTTGTATGGGTGGCTCATACAGTGTCCAGTTGGTAAGGTGGTAACTGTAAGCATAGTGGCTGTTCCATATTGTGTGCACCTTCTACATATGTATCTTGCTATACATATCTCTGCGTGTGTATGTGTAGTTACATATATATATATATATATATATATATATATATATATATATATATATATATCTGTATCTGCATATATGTGTCTGTGTATATGTATCCTAGGGGTGTTGATTGCTTCCACATTGTACATTCCTTATGGGAGCCGGACTGTACTGCATGATATATTACTGATATCAGCCTGACATCATGCAGGTGGGATGGAGTACTGTTAACATCTTGTACCTATGTCATGTCAGGTCCTGGTTATGGGATCTGCAGCAGTTGGTATTGTATTGCAGGGAAGATATGTTTGGCTGTGTGTGGGGGGGTATGTATTCGTACAAGGCATATGTTGTTTGGGGCCTCTCAACCACATTAACGGTGCATGTGAACATATATGTTTTTGTTATGTTCCCATTTTTATCTACAGATGAATGTCTGTATATACCTAAATATATATATATATATATATATATATATATATATATATATATATATATATATATATATATCTGTTTACATATATATATATATATATATATATATATATATCTGTTTACATATATATATATATATATATATATATATATATATATATATATATATATCTGTTTACATATATATATATATATATATATATATATATATATATATATATCTGTTTCCACACACACACACATATATATATATATATATATATATATATATATATATATATATATTTGTATATAGATGCAGACATATATATCTATAGATGTATGCATATGTATGTATATATGTATATATATGTTTATATATATATATATATATATATATATATATATATATATATATACACATATATAGATACGTTATATCTATTTAGATATTAATATATATACACACACACACACACATACATCTACATGTTGAAATACATTCCTTGTACTGTTGAATGACTGGGCTGGATGATATGTTTGTGAAAACATCAGGGGTATGTATAGCTGATATGGCTTAGTGGTAAATCACTTTGGCTATGCTGTGCAGTATCCTGGGTTTGAGCCTTGTAGAGGCTATTTATTTTGCTGTTGGGCAGAACAAGGGCCATTGGATACAAAGTGATGAAGGCACTTTTAAGCAGTTGTAAGCGGGTTTGCATAGATTTGTGTGGAGGTAAGCACTGCTAACTTCTGGTTACAGTTTCTTATACTCAGCTTTTCAATTGCTTAACCTGTGTAGGCATTGCTCACTCCAGCGCAAACTGGCTTAAACCTGCTTACTGCTGCTTAAAAGTGCTTACTCCTGCTTACCCCCGCACTCATTTTTTTAAAAGAAAAGAAAAAGGAGTTGATAGGGAAGTGGTGAAAAAGGGGCACAAAGAGAGAAAATCAGTAGGGAAAATAGCTAGGGATGTGCTGGAAGGGTGTAGTTAAGGTCCATAGCTGCCCATTTATTCTACAGCAACAGCTGTGCATATAAACTGAATTTGGAGGTAGAGTTGGACACTCAAACCCCTGAGAGAGGGGTGAGGACAACAATAATATGTTGTGATGTCAGTTAGACCAGATTACATGTGTCCAGTGGACACGTGTGCAAAATGGACAGCTATGTATGGGGCAAGATTTTTTTTTGGAAACAGATTGCCCTTTTTTTTCAGGTGAGAGTGGGATGTTGGGGACGGATAGTAGGTGTATTTGGGGAGGTAGGTTAGGTAGGTTAACAGGCAAGACAAACAAGATGCATACAGGGGTGGTATATGACTCATGTGGGGGGTAAACACCTTGCTGGGAAGGGGTGTCAGGAAATCGGAAGCCCATGAGCCCCCTAGTGGAAACAGTGGGACTGAGATCCCCACCCATGGGTAGTCACCACTGCACCTTCACAGCCCTGAAGGTGGCTGTGCTGGGACCTGAGTCACAGAGCCAGGATGACCCTCTATTTGTGACACATGGCCCTCGAGCTGGCATACCAGATCTTCGACCTCCCTGCTCAGCTCACTACACACCATGACTTGGACCTGGAGATGGGTGATAGGTTACTGTTTGTGCTCGCTCCCAGGGGGGACGAGCCCCATCCCTGAGGCAGTTCCACCCAAAGGTGGTGCAGGACCAATGGACAAGGAGGTCCCCGGTTGGGCCCCAGACATTCTGGTGCTCAGTGCCATGACCAACTGAGGTGGAACAGGTGGGTCAGCTGGGACCAGCCTTCCCAAATGTGCTATAGTGTTTAGATTTTATCATCATATGTGGGTTAGTAATAGTCAACACATTCCAGGGTTAGGTATAACAGCATGCATAGATATTCCCATTAACCCAGACACCAGATATGGAACAGTTGCATAGCAAATGGAACACATGCATATATGGGACCACAGTGGTAATAACAACAGCATGCAGGTACATTGATGGCACCATGCCACCAATGTTGGAATAATTCAATATAGCACATGCATGCAAACAAATTTAAATATATATCAACCAATAGGACATAATCAGAAGAGTGGAGTCATTACATACCGGTTGAGGTGGGTATGTAGTTTATTGTTGGAGATATGGTGGGGGGGCAGAAAGATGTCAATTAACAACTAGTATATTCCTGTAGTCCACATTACTTTCCTAGTCAGTGCTGTTATCTGTTCATTGCAAGTATTACTACACTACCCTATAGCCTTAGTTTGGACAGTGATATGGCTGTAGTCATTGTTATACATGAACTGGTTTTACCTGCAGTATACACCTCTTACCTGGTATACCTGTGGAGGGAATGTTTGTTAACATTAACTAACTGTTTCTACACATACTCCCAGATTCTGAGTTGATGTTGTGCACATAACTATCCCACTCTTTCTGCACAGACTCTGGCCATGTCATGACCACATGCAGGTGTACTGGGACATATCTAGACTATTGCCCTCTTCAACCTTTAATGACTTACCACTCACATATACATGCTTTCCTACACAGTTATATTATGCAGCACAGTGTGGATGATAGCGATCAGTGATACTTTATTATTTAGAGCAACTGCAACACTCACAGTTCCATACAATGCCAGAGTAAACAGTACCAGTACAGGGTATCAAGGTTTTTATTTCTCAGCACAGTGTTCGTATCCGATGTACCTGTGGGAGCAATGTTTGTTAGCACTACCTGAATGTTGCCACACAAAGTTCCAGATTACACATTAGTATTATGCACATACATCTCACTCTGTTACTGTACACACTCTGGTCACAGTGTGACAACATGAGGGTGTAGATAGGACATACTTGGCGTATTACTCTCATAACAGTTTTGGGAGTTGCTAGAGTGACAGGTTTGTTCTCATAGATGTGTGACAATCAGTTGTATTCCCTGTTTGCTGCCTAAACATCTAGGATCATTCCACAGACTTCCCAGGGGGACAGGGTGACAGGCAGCAGATATGGGCCCATATACTGAACATTATGGACATATCTGTACAGTTGTGGGGTATGATTCTGTATGCAGACTACTACCACTGCCAGGATTCGAACTATGGCTGTGTGTGCTAAAAATACAACAGTTCACGTCTCAGTTGCATGTGCTATTAGGTTCATAGGTTCATACTAGGCTATCTGCCCTAGGGCATTTAAAAGCCTAGCCAGAGTGTGTGTGGCTTTCACCACCCCTTAGGATGAGAATACTATACCCATTAGTTTGCTGTGCCTCTGTCCAGCAGTGATACAGAGATGATTCCCGGGGTAAACCTACGATCTCCCATCCACTCGTCAAGATTTCTCTTGAACAGAGTCAGTGAGGGGCTCTGCCTCACATGGACTGGGATTCTGTTCCATAGTGTAGGGAGTCTCTGAGTGATGAATCTGTCCCTCCAGCACGTCCTATTTATATCCGTGTTGAGGTTTAAGTCTCTTGCTCTCATGGCTCTGGTGGATTTGGATTTTTGAGGTGGAGCATGTCCATTAATTCCGGGTTGGACATGGCCTTGTATGTCAGGCACAGATCACCTCTGAGCAGACGGTATGCGACTGAATAGAGCTGGAGTTTCTTCAGTCGGGCATCATATGACATATGTTTGAGCCCCTTTATCCTTTTGGTGAGGAACTTTTGGGGTCTTTCCAACTGCTGCAGGTGTCAGGTAAGGTACATTCCGAATGGGGCGTTGTACTCAATCATTGGTCTGATAAGTGAAGAGTACAGGGGTACAATGACCTCTCCTGATCTGGATGTGAATCCCTTCATGATCAGGTGGGCAATGTAGAAGGTCTTCCTAACCACTTTGGCAATGTGAGTGTCAAAAGAGAGGTTGCTGTCAACTTGGGTCCCCAGGTCCCTGATAACTTCTTCCGTGTTTAATGGATTACCACCTATGTGGTAATTAGGGGTTACCTTGTTTTTCCCAAAGGGTATGACTATACATTTTTTGGCATTTAACTTAAGGCCATGGCTCTGGCACCATTGTCTGTCTTTTCTCTGTTTTCTGTCTATGTGACTCTCAGTTGTACTAAATGGCCTCTGGGGATTACAGCAGTCATATGCAGGCATTCCTACACATTCTGTTTATGGTGCACAGTGTGGGTAACAGTGCTTAATACAACAGTACTATTACATGATTGCAAATCTACATTACCATATGATACCAGAGTATACACATGCAGTCCAGCAGTTAGATCTTTATTGTCAGGCTATTATGATTTTATTTACATACAGACTATACAAGAGTCTTCCTGCCATATTCTCCAGTGTATGCAGTACTTGCCTTAAACAATACAGGTTTTATACAGGCAATTGATTACTAATATGTTTAGATTTATTTCCTATGACAGTACATGCAAGAGTATTACTGACCTGCCTCACATCACAACCTCTCCAGGTGACTTTCATGGGCCTCCTGGTTAGTGGCCCGCTCACCTGCAGCGGTGGAGGACATAAGAGGAATATGCAGCCATACCTATCTATGATATACATGAGCTGGTAATTATTACACACATAGTGGAGTGATACACACAGCTGGGATATCCCCTGCTGTTCTAGCCTCTTAGATCCATTGTTCCAAGAGGTCCCCCTTATGCCTCTTCAGGTCAGTATAGTGATGCCTGACCTCCTCACCAGTTCAAGGTATGCCAGTGGCACTGGTGAGGTCATGGGCAAGATAGTCACAGGCTTCCGCCTTATATTGGGAACCCTGGTACTGGCCCTACAGCAGTCGCTGCTCATGGTCTTTGACAAGGAGCCTGCTATGACTCTGGACTCCTGGATGCATCAGCGCTGTGCCCAAAAGGGAACTCCTTCTCCCCTTCCTGACATGGTGCCTGCAAGGGGAAGCTACAACCAGTTAAGAGATGTATTCCCACCTGTTGGGTTTAAGTAGGGCTGATTTCCCGCACTTTACTGTGATTGGATGGTTTTGAAAAGGCTAGGCTATGGGTAAACCTGCTTACCTAAGGTTGGCATTGTTTAAAGGGGTATTATACTAGGCACATTGAGTTAGCTGGACTATACATTGCTTACATCTCCTAAGCTGACCTGTGCAATGGTTAGCATTGCTTAAATTAGACTTTACATTATATTTTCTTTTTGGCATTGATTTATTATTCATTACATCTTATATATCTGCATGGTATCCATGATTCATGTGTACATACACTGTATGGGCTCCTTGTGTTTTACTGGGGACTTCAATACTCTATTATAATTAAACCTCACATCTGGGCTTACTGCTGTACTCCAGTTCATATATTTATGTTGTGTAGTGGGTTATGGAACATATGACTGCATACTGATTCCTTTCACAGGTTCCATTTGATTTTACTATAGTGAGGACTTGTTTGGTGATACCTCATTATTCTGTCCTGCTGTGATGGCTTGGTGGTTGAGTACTGTGACTGTAGTGCATAGGGTCATGGGTTCAAGACCTGCAAGGCTGTTTATTTTGTTGCTGGGCAGAACAAGGTCTGTTGGATACAGAGTAATTAAGGCACTTTTGAGCAGTTGTAAGCAAGTTTGTGCGAGTTTGCACGAGGGCAAGCAATGCTAACCTCTGGTTACTTATGCTTACAGAGAGTTAGCTTCAAAATTGCTTAACCTGTGTGCGCATTGCTTACCCCCACGCAAATGGGCTTAAACACTCTTACTAGTGCTTAAATATGCTTACTACTGCTTATTGGTTCTTACACTTGCTTACTAGTGCTTACTCCCGCTTACAATTGCACTGATTTAGATAGTAATATCTAATGGTTCTTGGGAAGTTGGGGGATTTGGAAGCTGTATGGAGTTGTCCTTCATTACACATTTTACCTTCCATTTGTATCCATGATTCCTGTGTACATATACTGCATGGGTACATGTGCTTATCTGGGGACTTTGCAAAATTATGACACTGACACCTCACATGTGCATTTAATGCAGTACTCCAGTTCACAATTATATGTCATTTAGTAGGTTATACAGCACAAAAATTGTCATAAATTGATTTCACATGGAAAATGGAATGTGCTGCAGTGGGACCTGAATGGAAATGCCTTCTCGTAAAGTGAATGCTCTGCCCACTACACTATTGCTTTACTGCTTCATTTGCATATATCTTTCTTGTTATCCTCTTCAGCCATTTAAGCTGCATTAATCGTAGCTAAGTGATGGGCACACCTGCGCACCTATGGTTAGCTTTAATCAGGTTAATAAAAAAAAAGGGTTTGTTTATTTTATATGTATTTACTATTGCTGTTGTACACATGGGGAAATGTTTCTGGGGATATGCAGACACCTATGAGTGGTCTGGCTCATTCCTTTGGCCTTGCTGCTGTTCTTCATTGTGGGGGCATGAATATTCTGAGAGCTCTGCTCTCAGATATGCCCTCCTCACTCGTACATGCTCCATGTAAGATTAGGAGCTCAGGCAGCGCACCTTCATTAATATGCATGATGCACTGCTGTCCTGCTCCTAAATGGCCGCTTCCATGCAGGACTAAGCTAGTCCTGCACAGAAGAATAGTAAATCCGGGGGAATGTATAAACCATGTGAGTCAAGTACAACATTGTCACCAGTCATAGAGAATATATATGATAGCAATATGCACAGTGCTGTCTGGTGTCTCCAGTGAATGGAAGAGGTGTGACAGATGTAGATTTGCTACCACTATTATTGGTGTTGCTAACAGCAAGAACAATGAACTAGCAGGCAATTGTGCAGTGACAGGAAAGATCTCGGCTTCCCAAGGAATATCAGTCTCCTTGCAGTTCTAGGACAAATATTTCTTCTATATCTTTAAAGATCATGTCCTCAGTCTCTTCTTAGGGGATTCTGACTATAAGGATTATTATTGCAAATGTCAGCAACTGACAAACTGTTGTCACTGGCATTGCTTCTTTTAAATGTCCATATCTTTATGAGTCCTATAGCTATAAAGACATCCTTTTGAAAAGTCTCACAGTCAAGAGGTTTCTGATTTCACAGTTATGAGCATTTCTTGTTTTGTTTGTTTGTTATTAGTTTCCCTCCACAATGTGCCTACTGGAATTAATAAGCTGACGATGATATTACATAGTACAGAAAATAAGGAATGTAGTGAAGCATTTTCAAATTTAAAGGTTACATGCAGAAAACTATTAATTTAGAAAATGTAGAATAACTAAGAAGGCAGTGGAAATCTCGATACACCATTTGTGATGTAGTCAGAGGTGTCTATCCAACAGGTGGTAAGATATTAAGAACTGTTGAAGGTTCCATCATGATGTACTTCCCCTTAAGTATACAGTACTATATCTGTAACAAACTGCTGAGTGAGATACTTGGGAATAAAGATTCCACATAAAATGCTACTAGAAGTAGTATTTTGAGATATTGAACTAATGGCTATAGAAAGACTATGGAAAGTGAAGAATTAAATAAACAATAAGAGAGTACAGTTTCTGTGCAAAAGTACTGGATACATAGAATGAACTGCAAGAACATGAGGAAACTGAAAAAAGAATTCAAGCACACCTTGATTTGACAGAAAATAGGAATATTAGAGATTACAGATGAATAAACTGTATGTTTTGGAATCGTGACAAGGTATTCAAGTTAGATTAGTTATGTAGTGTAGCATGTATGAGTGACCATTTTGTATCTTAAGGCCACAGAAATAATTTTGAAAAGTTAAAAATGTAAGCTCTTGCTATTTCCCTATTCCGGGCACACTGTTATTATAGCCTGCCACCTCTGTCATGGCTAGATTAGATTGTTAATAGAAGGATTCATTAAACTGTCAAGAGAAAACTAGAAAGAACAATTATGTTTGCTACTTGTCTTATTTTCCTACAACCTTAGGCCTTTGTAATCTCCTTCAGGCATCCAGAATGTGATGAGACTATCACTTTCATGTCATGTACAGCCTAGTTACAAAACCCCAACTGAAATGTTGCATGCCAAGTAAAGGTGCCTTTGTAACACCTAGATACAAGAATTTCTACATATAAACAAGTATTAGAGCTATGAAATACTCAGATAAAATGCAGAAAGCACCGAGACTTTATTATTATCACACTCTTACAACAGCTGCTGTGTGGTTCTTAAAACACTTTCCATAAGGACTCTATATTATAACTTTACTTTCTCACCAAAATGTTTTTTTTTTTTTCTGGCTTTTCTGTGTTTCAGAATTCTTTGAATAAGTTTAAGCTTAAAAGAAGTGCATCAAGTCTGTTTGCTTTCACTGTACTAAATTTTAAAATTAAAAGGGAAATACCTTTTACTTGCATTTAA
>NC_056737.1:211803108-212053108 GCF_019279795.1 Protopterus annectens
ATGTCCCCACAACGTCTGTCTATGACATCGGTGAAATCACGGATGGCAGCCACAATGTCATGCATACTGTCAGTCATGGCTGTGCGACATGCTGTCAGCTCCCTCAGACCCTGTCTGGTGTACCGTTCCATACATGACTGTGCCTGCATGACAGTCCGAAACATAGCTGAGGTTGTAAGACCTCTGTGGGCACGTCTGACAGGGGCAGTACGCCCATGGATGCTCCCACGAGAACCCCTGGACATCTGTCTGTGTGGTACTATCTCTGGGCCATGCCCATGGCTGCTGTGTGGGGAGGCATGTGCCACAGATACCACATTACCCTGGTCAATGCCCACTGTATGCTGTCCATCACCTAGGGACATTGGTGACAAAGGGTGTATTGGCAGGATAACTGTGCACATTGATGTGGTCGACAGCTGTGTACTGTCAATCGGCTGACCAATGGCGGACCCTGGCATACCTTCCTGTGCCATTACACAGATGTCATCATTATCAGTACCCACAGCACCTGACTCAGGTTCCCTGCTACATGACACCAGAGCAGCAACAGAATCTGTGGGAGGGAAACAGGAAACACAGTTTACAATGTCTACACATTACCAGCGATGCACACATGCACAGGTGCACACATGCACACATGCACAGTTGCACACATGCACACATGCACAGGTGCACACATGCACACATGCACACATGCACAGGTGCACACATGCACACATGCACAGGTGCACACATGCACACATGCACACATGCACACATGCACAGGTGCACACATGCACACATGCACACATGCACAGGTGCACATGTGCACACGTGCACACATGCACACATGCACACATGTACAGGTGCACACATGCACACATGCACACATGCACACATGCACAGGTGCACACATGCACACATGCACAGGTGCACACATGCACACATGCACACATGCACACATGCACACGTGCACAGGTGCACACATGCACACAGTTTCACACAATTGTACAGTACTCAGTATGCATGATATCAACACACAGACACAGACACACCTACATGCATACAAAGAGCACTACTAAGTGAGCCAAATAGTACTATTACTATCAACACTATTACAGGAATTGTTAATACACACTCACCATTATGGATAGGCTGCATTGCTGTTATACCAGAGGGTCCTGCAGACGTGAAGAAACTAATGTCAGTGGGCACAACTGTGCCATTGTTACTGAGTATGATACAGGTCAGTAGTACAACAGTCGCCTTTCACAGGTCAGCAGCTAATATTGAGGATATCACACTTGCACATTAAATACTATGGTGACAGCTACAAACCAAGGACACACCTCACATATGCATTAACTACCAGTGTACACAACAGTCAACTATACATATGGCATATTACCTGCATGTTCACTGTCTTGCTGCTGTGTGGCTCCAGCCTCCATCATAATGCATGTCTGCTGCTGTTGTTGTTGCTGGCGGACTGGAGCCACTACACTCATGAGTAGTCCCTCCAGTCTGGTGAGTGGGGGATGTGTAGCCACCCCACCACCTGTGGCGACCTGTTGCCTGTGGATATCCAACGCACGCTGATGGACATGTCTGATTAAATCACTGCAGTGATGTCGTACCTGCTCATATGTCCTATTATGCGTGCCTATGTCATTTACCCGACGGACAAGGTCTTGCCACAGTGCAGCCCTCTCCTGCTGATTCTGGCTGGTGCGGGAAAGAGTATTGCATAATCCCGCACCAGGCTCTGGTGTATCTCCTCATCCTCAGCTGTGGAGTAGGTGGGATTCCGCTGGTGGGCCATGTACCTGAGAAAGAAAATAACCTGGTATCAGCAATATATGTCAGCAGAATTTGGCACACATACTACACATGCTACTTGACTGTTATGATACAACATATCTCACATATGTAGCATCTGTCTGTCTATTGGTGGATACACATGTAGATGGCCAGGTATCAGTGCTCAGCCAGCAACTGTGCAACAGTACCTGGCAGACTCCATACGACATACTACCAAACCCCAGCAGTCAGAACACTGATTCAGGTCAAGAGCACCTCCTCATTCTGGGGGTTTGTATCTAGGTACTGTATGGCCTACATCATCAACTACTGTGAGCTGACCACACACTGATTGCCCTGGATATACATATCCCACCTCCACCACCAGCACAAATGACTATAGTGCATAACATTACAGATACAAACTTTACACTTTGTAACAGTGATATGGTATCCTTTCAGCCCACTGGGCCAGTGGCAGATACAACCCACAATGCTGACCCCTACATAATTGCTTTCTACAGACATCTCCGAGAATGCATGGATCATGCAATCCCATATATGACCAAGACACTCTCCACAAAGGGACAGCATCCTGTCTGGTGGACCCCAGCCATAGACAGATTGTATTACAGAAGATGGAAGCTACTGCAAGACAGAGCATAATTCACTAAAGGGAGGGCATGTCTGAGCAGCACTGGTAAGGATCTATTTTCCATCATACAAAATACATGGGCAACTTTGAGAGGGAAATCAAGAGTGACACTACAGATAACCAGAAGGCCTTCTTCAGTTATGTTAGCAACCTGGTCAGGAGCCATCCTCTATGCCCATAGGTAGTACACAACAACAAATATTTCACTGACACCACAGATATCGACAACATTGTGGCAGACAGGTTCAGTGCAGGTGTCACCCCGCCCTCTCCCCGAAATAAGGCATAGTTATCCCAGCTGACTGTAACCTCCCTGTCATCACAGATGTCCAGGTGAGAGACACCCGCAGGACAGCAGAATACACAACATGGATGGGACCTGATGGTATCCCCAGTTGCATGCTACATAAACTCTGACAGGAGCTAAACACACATATAGAAGTGCTATGTAACACTAGCCTGACTACAGGATATGTAGCTGTACACTGGCGCACAGCAGCAGTGGTTCCACTCCACGAAGGAGGCACCTCAACATACCAATACAACACAGTACATTACATTACAATACAATACTATACAATATGCTATTGCCCCTGGGTCTACAGCAGCGTACTGTTCTGCTACCCTGACCATTGTGACACATGTGGTGTGATGGTACCTGCTGCTGTCACACAGTTACACAGGGTGACTCATATGGCATATTACCTGTCTGACTAACATTCAGCAGGGGTATGTGTGACATGTACTCATGGGGAGTCTTGCTTCTTAACACTGTGTGGTTTATTGCAGGGTATGTCTTATCTGTGGGTAGGAACTCTTACCTCCACATGTGCACTCTATTGCAGTGGCACGGACGACACACAGCAGACATTTAGGTTGTGGATGGTGTGAGGTGTTACTATGGTTGTTGGACATCTGTCATGGGTGTGACTTCCATATGTAAATCCGGGAGTGGTAACCTCTATGTGGGTAGCATATGTGTACTCTGTGGTGTTGTCAGTCACTGTGCATTGGTAATGTGTTTGAGTGCATTGTCACAGTGTTGTACATGTCACTGTGTCCTTCTCCATATCTGTAGCTGTCATGTGAGGTCCATACCATGGCATCCATTATGTGGTGTGGAGGGGTACACCGACCTACATGTCCATAGCTGACTCACCATGTCCACTGACACATACCATGTGCAGGTATTCCAGGGATAGTGTGCCACTGTGAATATCATTGGGGCCACTATTGTACACATTTATGACCCTGTTCACCCCTGACACATGCAGTGGTGGGCAGCCAATCACATATCTGGTGGTTACTGGTGTAGGTGATCTGGAATGTGGTATGGTACTCCGGATTTGACACTGGTGTTCACTCCATGCCTTTGTCACCAGGCACCTGTTGCAATACATCTGTACACATGTGCCTCACTCAGAATTTATATACATCTCTCTCTCTCTCTCTATATATATATATATATATATATATATGTATATAAATATATCTATATGTATATATATATATATATATATATATATATATATGTCCATATACATATACACATATATATATTGATGTACATATATTGTATAGATGTGGAGGGGGGGCACAGAGGGGTGTGAGTGACAGAGGGGGTGGGACAGGCTGTGTTGCAGGTCATCATATACAGTCATAGCTGTAGGTAGTCAGATCAGTCTGTCTATGTATATGTATCTACATATATCTATATCTGTATGTGTGCATTACATAGATATGTTTGTACAATATTCTATCTACATCTGTCTATGTATTCCTACATCTCTCTCTCTATGTATGTATACATATATGCATATCATATATATATATATATATATATATATATATATATATATATATATATATATATATATATATATACACATACATATGTTGACATACATACGTATCCATATGTTAGACAGGTATATCAACATATTTGTCTACCATACTGTATACACACACTAACATACTGCTAAACATACATAACTGTGTAACCTACTTTGTACATGGCACTACAACCTACAATCAAACAACATTGATATGTGCACATAGATGCTCTCACATACAAATGAATGTACAGCCTTCACTGATAGTTGCTGTATGTCCCCTGCCCTTTACACATCTTCATATACATATGGATACAGACCAATGACACATATGGAGGGTTCACAGTATGTAGACCTTTATAGTATTACTTTACATTACCTGTGTTTGTCACAGCTGCTTGTGTTGCTGTCTGGTTCTCTGTCCTGCTGCTCCACTTCCCAGTTGTCAGCTTTCAGGTAGCTGTTGCTGAACAATTTGTTTCTGTCTGCTTAATTGCAGTTTTCTCTGTCTCTGTCTCTGACTCTCTCTCTCTCTCTCTGTCTGTCTCTCACGTCCTTCTCAGGGTGCAATGAAAGTATTGCATGTGTGGACATGGAGTACAGCATACTTTTGTAGGTATCTGCATATGCCCATGTGATGGCCTCTGCACCAGTTGTTAGCCAGCATTTGCTAATTGCATGCAGCCAGTTGTGTACTGATTGCAGTTCTCACTGTGATTTCAGAACAGTGCTATAAAAAGGTATGTGAGATAGGCGTAGCCCTTTCAGATTTTAAGGGCAGGGACCATGCTGTTATGCTGTGGACAATGTTCTGTGAGTGTAAAGGTTGGTATCTCTCTCATATTTCCAGGTGTGTTGTAGATTAACATTCCTCCATTCATTTCTCCAGTTTCCTGTACTAACTGTGTATGTACACTGACACCTACAACTACTACTACTGTTAATGTGTGTGTGTGTGTGTGTGCTTTCCTTTCACTTTTGCTTGCACTCTGTTGCTAAGGCTTCAATAGTTGCCCTTTACAGTCACTACTTGTATGCCTGCTAGGTGTCTTGACTGTAGTGTGCTGCTGTAGCTTTCCTATTTTCCATGTACATTCACACCTTGGAATGCTTGCTATATCTGCTAGGGTGTTACAGCATGCAGTGTGGTCTGGCCATGGTGTGGGCCTTGACATCTATTAGGGTATTTGAGTATGCTGCTGAGCAGGCCCCAGAGACTTTCAGGTTCATCTGTTATGTGCCTCATGGAATGGTACATATCAGTGGGGTACACCCATTAAAATGTCTGGTATGCTGCAGTTGTGACTGTGGGTTAGCATGAGCATATGTATTACTACACTTTTTCTGCCATGCAAGTGGTGAATACTTTCGGACTCCATAGTTACCATTGCATGTGTTACACCTTTCTGCCTACTGTTTGTACATTTCACATGGGGTCTGTGGGGCATCCCTGTAAGTCATTCACTGTTGCTATGTCTAGGCTCTTAACTATTCAAATATGGTGGTGTCGGACCCGTCATGTGTACAGATATTTGCAGGTTGTCCACATTTCTGCCTCATATTTTGGTCAATATCTCATGCACACCTTTTTCTGGCAAGTCACTCTGGGCTCAAGTCAGAATATGGTGACAAACATTCAAGTTCCAGACTGCATACCCTTCCAAACATCCCACAAAGTGCAGACCCTGTTACTTTCTGAACTGTCTGCATTTGTTGTAACATTATTTGTAATGTGTCCCTGGTTTGGGGCCTTTGCTCCACATATTTTATTACTTGGTCCAGATGTGTTCCTGTAAGAGGTTGTGGGGTATGGGCAGTGCTTATCCTGCTGTGAGTATGTGTGTGTCTTGCAAGGTGCTATAGTGACATTATTACCTACTAGCTTCCAACTAGCATGGCTGTTTCTGTTCACACACTACTATTATGGAAATCCACTAGTTTTGATAGTAATTCTAAATGTCATGCTTTGTGTACTACACATCTATATTCCCTTTACATTCATTCCTACTATTACATGATATATTTACTTTAGCACAATGTTCTTGTATAAGAGTCATGGCTTAGTGGTAAGTCATGCAGACTACAGTTGCCAAGGTCCTGGGTTCGGGACTCACAGTGGGATTTTATTTTGCTTTTGAACTGAGTACAGGACCTGTCAATCAAAGTGACTAAGGCACTTTTAAGCAGTTGTAACCGGGTTAGCGCTGGTTTGCACGAAGCTCACGCATGCGCACTGGCGGTTAGCTCCACGCAAACAAGCGCACACCCGATTACAACCACTTAAACGTGCTTACTCTTGCAAGACACCGCTCTTTTCTTTGAAAGAAAAGAAAAATGGGGAGACAGGAAAGTGGTGAAAAAGGGGTCACAAAGAGGGTAAGACAGTAGGGAAACAAGCTTGGGATGTGCAGGAGGGATGTAGGTAAGGCCCATAGCTGCCCATTTCTTCATCAGCAACAGCTGTGCATATGTATGTAATTTGGTGTGACATTTGAAACCTTCCACCCCTGAGAGAGGTGTCAGGACAACAATAATACTTGTTGTACAGCCAATTGGAATTGATAGGTTCCATGTCCAGTAGACATGTGTGCGGAATGGGCAGCTATGTATGGGGCGTAATTTTTTTGTGGGTACAGAGTGCCCTTTTTTTTTTTTTTTTTTTTCAAGTGAGAGTGGTATGTCAGGTGAAGGTAGTCAGTACAGCTGGGGAAGTAGGTTGGGTAGGTAAACAGACAAGACAAACAAGACGCATACAGGGGCGGTGTATGACACATGTGGGGGGATTACACAATTGACGGGGACGGAGGTTTGGATATCCAGAGCCCATGAGCCCACAGATGGCAACAGTGGAACTGATATCCCCACCCATAGGCAGTTGCCACTGTTCCTTCACTGCCCAGGACGGGGCTGTGCTGGGGGCTGTGTAGGCGGGGCAACAGGCATGCCCGGTAGTTGCGCCACCCGTGCCTTGAGCTGGCGTAGGGGCTCAAGAACAGAGTCCCGAATCTCCCTGCGCACCACAGTCCGGACGCTACGGAGGGTGAGTGGTGGATCCCCTCCAGCCACACTTGCAGAGGTGGGGGCGAGCCCCATCCCCTGCAGCGCTTCCACCCGCAGGTGGCACAGGGCCACCGGAGGAGGGTCCAGACTCGGCACTAGTGCCAGGTGCACTCGCCAGCTGAGGTGGGAGAGGTGGGTCCGCTGGAACCCGCCTTCCCTGTCGTACTATGTTTTGCATTATGTCATGACAGTTTGGGTTAGTGACATATAATACCATTCACAATTAGTTGTAACAGCATACATTAGTATTCCCATTAACCAAACACCCAGATATTCACACCATTGAACAGTGTGCATAACACATGCATAATTTGAACAGAAATACACAGTCCAACAACATGCAGGGTTAATTGATGGCAACAGGCCATCAGGTGTGGATGTATGAACAGGGCAGATGCATCAACAGACATGCAAACATATATGACCCAACAGGACAAATGTCCAGGGGTTTTAATTGTGATTGCAGATACCATTTTCACATGGAATGGGTTATATGTAGTTATAGGGTGGGGTGAAGAAAGTAATATTAACACCTTCGAATAACAATACATATGCTGTACATTTCTAATAGCTACAGTTATATACACACTACTGTTCTAACTACAGTTTCCTATATGATAACTATTTCAACTTGGTGATAGGACTGTTAATGCAACATCAATATACATTTTATGGTTCTTCATACACATTCATATCTAGCTTTGTTCAGCTACATCAGGGCTACATTTGCTTTATATAGCTGTAGACAAGTGTGGATGTTTGGTATATCAGACAAACATCCTATCTGCATATTGCAGACTGAGAGCAACATATCCTGATTTTGGGATACACATTCCAGATGCAGCAACACTTTGAACAGATTTTGCTGTTTGGTTTTGAATCTCACATGCATTTCATTCTGTCTTGACTGCAGTATACTTTATTCAGGGTTATTACTACTGTATTGCTGGATTCATGGCACTTTCTCACACTCTCTCACTTGCTTTCATTTTACTATTCAGGATGGTACTTCTAGGCTTTATTGACATGTTTTAACAGTAGTTATTACAATCCTTTCCAGCAGTCTCACTTCTGTCATGTTTCAGTATTTCCACAGGGATATATTTCACACATGTGATTTCATCATCTTCTGCAGCTATACTTTTCAGCCTGCTGCAGGTTGTGTACTATTTTCTTACAGGCAGGGCATTTTTATTTCAGAATATATGTCGGACAGTTTCATGTTTAGGTTAAACTTACAGGCTGAAAACTCTTGTAATCAAGCAATACTTGCATACACTTTCACACTGTTACTTGCAGATTTTATTCCTTACTGACTACACTGCACTCTTTTGCTGACTGTCATACTTTTATATTTCTTTACAGTTACTGGTAGTGGATTACTGACCTGCCTGGTGGCGCAACCGCACCAGCCTATCGCCATAGGCTCTGCGGTTCGCAGAACGGACACCTGCAGCTGTAATATAAATGAAGTAATATTGGAATACACATCTCCATAATATCAGCTAGTTTAATTTTTTACATACATAATTAAATGTCACTTACTCAGTAGTGGGGCGTTGGGTGTTTGCCGGGCCTCCTGGATCCAAAGGTTCAGTTGGTCCTGCTTGCGTCTCTTCAGGTCCGTATGGTGGTGACGGACCTGCTCACCAGTCCTTGGAATCCCTGTGGCACTGGTGAGATCATGAGCCAACCGGTCCCACGCCTCAGCCCTGTATGCTCCCCAGAGGACCTGGCCCTGCATGAGTTGGGCCTCATGATTGTGGACTAGGAGCCAGGCCATGTACCTGGACTCCTCAACACCCCACCTCTGTGCTCGAAAGCGACTACCCTCTCCTACTCCTGACATTCTGCCTGCAGGTCTGTTCTACAATCGTTTATGCTGTGTATTCCCGCCTATGGGGCTTATATAGTCCGTTTTTCCACATATCTGTGATTGGCCATTTTGGAATTGTATCAACTTCAGTAAACCTGCATTGTCATGCTGTAGTTTGTATTCATTCCTATATATTAGCTATTATTGCATTTACAGGTACTGCTGTCGTGGCTTAGTGGTTCTGTACCTTGACTGTGGTGTATAGTATCCTGGGTTCGAACCTGGCCACTGCTTTTTATTTTTCATGACTGTCTACACATGCTGAGGGGTGTGTCTGTGTAAAGGCAGTTTTGATACGGCTTGCTCAACGTTGCCCGTTGGTTAGCTTGTTTGCATGGTGCACAGCTCTGCACAAACGGGGTATGCTGGTTTAAGCCTCATTTGGCTATCGGCACGCATATTATGCTCAGCTCAGCTAGGGGCACATAGATTCAGCATGTTAAACCACTGCTCAGCTATGGGCACTCATTTTGCACCAGTTAAACCACTGCTCATCTACGGGCACATGCACTCACTCTGTTAAACTGTAGCTCAGCTATGAGCACATCTGGCATTCTTTCTTCTTTTGTTACCTCACATGTCTTCAATATAAATGGGCTATTTCATTACATTTTACATGAATTGTGGTTTTATATGTACATATTTGTCAGGGACTTGTTTCCTGCTTATTTTGTAAAAAAAAAAAAAAATTGGTGTTGTGGGGGCTCGAACCATGAATGCCTGCTTTTCAGCCAACATCTCTACCACTACGCTATTGCTTCCTGGCTTATTTTGCATATTTAGTTCTTATATGCTTTCCCCACTGACTGCTAACTGTAGCTGTGCTACGGGCACGCCCGCGCAAACGAGCGCACTCACGGTTAAACATCTTTACAATTTAAAGAAAAAATATAACATGTTCATTTATATATCTTTTATGTTTATAGTCTGTAGTGGCATGTGTTGTGTTGTGTTTATTCACATTTCCGTGGGCTCTGTTGTGGGTGTTTACTTTGGGCACTTTTACACTTCTGGGGGCGTGTTCGCTTGCAGGGCTCGGCCTACGGACACGCTCCCTACTGTCTTACACGGACCGTGTTAGACTTAAGTGTGATTCAGCATGTTCTCATGAATATGCAAAGCATGCTGACATCACTCAGTTTAACTGCAGCCTCCGTGTAAGAGTTATAACTCTTACACGGAGGCTTCGTGAATCCTGGGGAGTATGTCTGCACATGGGTAGTATATCAAAACTGTGGACAGGATTCATGAGTCAGGGATCAAGGGGAGACATACCCTGCAATCCACATCAGATATTTTTTTTGGGGGGAGGTAGCAGTTACATGCACAACTTTTACTTAAGCATCCTTTACAGTTGAGAGGTACGTGAGGAGCTTACTAGGCAAATGCATGTGATACAACTAATGTGTCCAGAGATGAATCTTAAGAGGTCCCCATGGTAACAGCTTCACACTTTGGTCTCTATATGGAAATGCATCCTATGCATTCCTCCTAGCTTCAGCATGTGGGAAATAAATGTCAACTATGATCCTCAAGATGTTATGCCTCATACTGAAATGGTCCATTCCAACGTCTTGTATCACTCATTAAATTGTGGCATTAGTCATTACTGAGTGTTTTCAGGTACAACATCCATTTATTTATTCTCTCATACCCCTTTATCTCTGCTTCATGCCTCCTTATCACATCTTTTCATCTTCTCCTTTACTGCCTCTCATTCATCCTACTTCCCTCTTCTCTTTACATCTCTCATACTTCTTTCTACTCTTTTCCCTTTGGATGCATCTCTCTCTATTTCTCTGTCATCTCCCCATGGTATTTTTTTTCTGCAAATATTCTCAGTTGCATCTTATAATATCTTCATTCCTCTCCATATATATATCTATAACATAAGCCATCTCAGTCATCATGGCTACATCTTATCTAATAAAGCCCTGCTAAGCATAATTTCATTTTCCATCCATATTTGAATTTTGAAAACTACTGTTTGAACTACATGTTGTAGCATATTTTTGCATCTGTAAATATGGCTGTTTTATAGCCTATCCTTGTATTTGTAAATGCGTTATGTTCATTTCTTATGTGATCCTATTCACACAGGCTATACCTGCAAGTGGTCCACTGTGGTCAGTGCACTACCCTGGTAAACAAATATAAATGAATAAACTAATAAACTGACACTACTATTCAGAAGAATGAGACGAGTGAGTATTCTGACTGTAGATTTAATGGCATTACAAGGGAGCAGTCCCTTAGGGTCAATAGATGAACTACTCGAGATAACATATTTCTGAAAGATATAGAATTAACATCTAAAGATTTTTTTAATGTGAAGATATGGTAAAAAATGTTGTATATGATTAAATAATGCTGTTTGAAAGAACTCAACAATCTAAATGCCCTTTTTCCTGTGTCTCTGCAGATATGAATCAGAAGTCTATGGCAGCAAATACTGATAATAACTTTGTAATTGAAAACATACATTTTTAGCATCTAAGAGTTATATGTGAATGCTTAACAGTTTTATGTTTAGTTGTGGTTTGAAGCATCCTTTGCTGACCCTCCCAACTGAAATTCATTTCAGCTATGTTACTCACTTTTTTTTTCTTTTTTTAGTTTGGACATGAAATGCTACAAATGGTCAGCCCTGCTGGTAGTTGCATCACCCAATAAATACTTCCAAAGCAAAAGTTTGTTGCAGGATCTTAAAGTGTGTATAAAACTTTCAAGGAGTCCTTTGGCCTGAGGTCACAAGAACCTATATTTTAAAACCCAAATATCAAAGTCTGTAATTTTCTGACTACTGAATTACATTTTTTAGCAGTTCTTATGACATATGAGGAATACTAAACCGAAAATATTTTGTACATGACAGGATGACTGTGCTGGTAGATGTGGATGTTAGTGGTTGAATGACTGGAAATGCATTACAACCAAAGATTACAAACAAGTATTCTTTCATTAAAATACCATGGAGCTCTGCACTCAAGTTATGCTCTTGTCTATATGCTGGGAGTTGTGACACTTTATCAGGGACTATAGATTTGTTTTGCACATTGGCATTTGCTTGAAATGCTAGTAAATGTAAAACATAGCCCCTGAGTACTTCTGAGTGATTGAAAACCATATTTGTTCTTGTACTAATGCCATTTTGTTTCCTTTTCCCTCACAGGTTTCATGAGAATGTTATACATCTCTAGCTTTTACTAAGTTAGGTACAATTAGGTGTGGTTCTCTCAGAATGAATTCACCATCAGGCAAAACTGTTAGCTTGCTTTGACAGACTGCAAACATTATGAGGGTGGAAATGATAGATCATTAGTGACTTTGTGCCATTTGTTTGAATGAAAAAGTTATTTTACTTTCTGCAAGAGATGATCATTGCTGGTTTAAGCTTGAATTTCTTCTGATGTTATGCTTTTGGAATGTTATTCTCTACAGTGGAACTGATTCCTGCTATTAGCATGTTCACAGCTGGATGGGTATCTGAGCACAAAGTCAGATGGTTTTATTATAAACCCTAACAGCAGATGTAAAGGGCTGTAACCATATACTTATTCTTTGTATCCTTATGTACTATTTCTAGCTATATCTATTTTAAATGCTTCTTACTGAACTATAATTGGTTATGAGAGAAAACATATACCACAGATACGCATGTGGGACTGTTTGCAATTCCAGACAATTGACATCTTTTTTTCTGTCTGTGAATAACACTGCTCTATGTAATATGTAAGGCTCTACTTGTATATGGTTTTGTACTGCTTCCTGTATTTCTGTTAGAATGGAACCTAATAACACTAGACTGTCTTAAACTATGAAATGAGAGCTTTACCCGGATCAAAGAGGACATACCTTGGTCTGAAATGTCTTTTAATTTTATGAGGGTTTGCTTGTGTATGTGTCTATCTATACTCCTGAGGTAAATTTATTTCAAATTTCTGACTGGTTCAGGGGTAGTGTAAAAATGTAATACCTAGCACTGTGTTCAGTCATATAAGACTTCCAATTCCTGTGGGGTATTCAGACGGTTGTGCACTTTTTAACGCCTCAACCTTCAATGGATTGAGAAAGATTCCTTTCAGACAAAACATGACTGATAAAATTTCACTTTGTCATGTTTCCCTCTGTAAATTATAACATGTTTTATTAAGCTACCTAAACTACTGCCCTTACGCGGGAGTCATATTCTGTTTGTGACTTGCCAAACACATGGATCCTACTGAAATATCTCAACATTTGAATTCATAGCAACATTTCTTTGTATTTACTTTGACCAGAATGAGTGACAAAGTTGTAATATTCCTTCTCTCAGGTAAATTTCCAATTGATTGTATTCAGAGCTTTAAGGATTCTTCTGCATCATGCATGTCTCAGGTAATTCTACCTAGGCAGGTGTAATATGTATTTTTCTAGAGCTAGCAATCTTGGTTGGTCTTGTGTCAGCAGACATTTAAACTTCTGAGGTTCTTTGGGCTTGCTGATATAAATACTGTGTTTGCCCATTAACTCTTTTAATAACATCTACCACTTCAAGTCTTTTGAATTCATTTTCTGTGGATTCTGGTTGAAATTCCAAGAATTGCGCCTGTGATCCTCAGAACAGCAGGAGTCTAAGAGTGGGAATATATACTATGGGTGGCAAGTCATAGTCATTATTCTTTAAGTGCAGCGGTTATGTGTGTGGGTCACGAGCATGAGCAGCTGAAATGAGATTCAGAGATGCAAGCTGTGCAAAAGTGAAATATGTAAAAGATAATTGACAAAGTCTTATGCAAATGAGGAAATAATGAGATTCAAATGAGATGCGTTAAAAATCTGACTTCCATATGTAAATGAGTCTCCTTTACCACCTTCGTGATTCGTAGTTGTTTTTGATACGTATCTGCGCTGTTCACAGATGGGTTATAAAAAGTGAATCTGTGCTTTTATTAGCCTCTTTAAAATTCATAAAAATGGTCATTTTTTTTCAAGCCTATTTCTCAATTTTTAGTTGCTTGTTTGAGTCACACCAAAACTCAGTGTATTGAGGGCAGCTCTCTGGCCAGCAAGAACAAGGTATAGACAAAGAATAACTCACATGAACTGTGCTGAACAGAAGTTACTGGATAGGATTAGAATGTTCAGTGATATGATAAGTTATGTGGCAAGCCTGTATGGTCCACAAATAGGAGCAGGGGTAATCTATGGCCTTTCTGTACCTGTGGATACCAAGGTAAGTATAGCCCTTACTATAGTTGCCATGATTTCTATCTATGTAGACAAGATCCCCCTTCCAGGGGAATAAGGCAACCTAAAGTAGTTTTCAGAAGTGCTGTGTTTTCCTTGGATGATTTAGTGTCCTTGTTTCATATTCTTGGTATATACCTTTCCACTGAGCAATTCAAAAACAATAATGAGCCAAGTCCTAATTAGCATAATCATTGCAACCAGAGAGGTGACTCTACACAATTTAAGCATGATGAGAAGACCATAGCCTCATTGTGCTACAAAACAAAACACCTTTAATGAGTTTGATTCCTAATAATTGTGCTTTTGCTGAAATCTTATCTTATATAAGTAGATATCTTAGCAGAGTAATACTTTTTAGAAATCCATTCCTCTGTACAATTGATTTTGACTTCTCTCTTCCCTGATGCCTATAAGGGATATCATTTTGTCAGTACTTTTTAAATGTGCTGGCCAAAAGTGTATCAGAGAATACATTGCAAGTGTACTATAAGTAGAAGCCTGCAGGTTTGTTAAATTAGATGGGAAAGACACCCTTAGCTCATATTCAAAGTAACATTCAATACTACTTTAGACGTATGCCTTGGAGATATGTTAGTTGCCCCAGCCTTAGTAACAGTGTTATTGAAATGGCCATATATTCTTGCTCAGTTCCACTTCTGTACTTGTTTTGCTGGTAATAGGCACTCAGTACATGTAAATGCCTAACATTTACTTAAAGGCTATGGATACAGATATATAACTGTCATACAGATATATAATATATATATATATATATATATATATGTGTGTGTGTGTGTGTGTATATATATATATATATATATATATATATATATATATATATATATATATATATATATATAGCCTAGTAGGATGGTAGTAGTGTAAGGATTTGTAAGACCCATGCAGGAACAAGGTGCTCATTCCACTGTTTTCCAAATAGAGCTATGCCTAAAAAACAGGGCACAGAACAAAAGTGCTGCATCTGGTAGGCCATCCACCTGCAAGCAAAATTCATGAATAAGAACAATATGGGTTACTATACACCCTCCAGCTCCATGGCCAATGGCTGTTTGATATCTGTGCTGCTGACTCTTCCTACTATGACCATGCCTGGACTGAAATGGTCAGCAGTGTCAATGAGGTGGGTTGCTAGGACTGTAACTATGAAATGGTCCTCCAGATAGACACTGATATGATCCCTGCTGCCACCCAAACAGCAGAAGACATGGCACAGGAATGTAGGGCAACAGGTGGCAGACCATCGACCAAACCACAGCTTACAGAGATGGAAGAGTTCCTAGCCTCTGAAAGGCAGTACCACTTCCACAGTGTCCCATATCTATCTACTTAACTGAATAAATTATTTGAAACTTCAGCAAGACATCTTTATTACTCCCACAGTGAAGGTATCAGAGAGAAAGCTAACTAGATCTGCTAACTAAAGTGATGTTATATGGACTAATCTATTGCACTCTGTTTCTTGTTAGTCCCATTACCCTCTGTGTCACAAGTGGGATACCAAACTTGGTTCAAGCCTTCTGGATTACCTGTGTTTACATTGTGATACTGGATGTTGCAGCAGAGGTGGACAGGGCACAGAGAGCTTCAGCTGTGGATGTCCAAAGCATTTAGTCTTATTTCACTGTATCAATGGCTGCAAGTCCTCCTTACTTCTTATTCACTGTAAAGTTCATTAAATCTGTCTGACATATGGTGTAAAGTTACACTGGGGATCCAGCAGGCATCACCATCTGCATAATGTATTGCCAAAAATATAAGTTATTATCAAGTTTATACTTAATATCAGTTGCACGTGTAGTTGTGATGCTGGCTCATACTTACACTGGATATTTTGTGCTTTGCTGTATTCACAGCTGATCCATTATCCAGCACTGGCACTATGGATGTGCCCCCCCACACCTGATGTTTTAGGATCTGTAGCCTCTGATAATGAGGAGGAGGGTGAGCTGGAACAATCAGGTGGTGCAGTGTGTGTGTATTTGTCCTAGGAAATGTGACCACTGCATTCCCTAGTTAGACCACAGTCCTTCTCTGATGCAGATTCCCAGGATGATGGAAACACTGTAGATCAGGTAAGTGTGCAGGTTTCCATAGTCATATGTCTAAATCTGCTGCTAGCAGAGATAGCAAGGATGATCCAGGATGAGCATGCTGCCATATGGGAGTGCATGTCCCATATGTGTGATTTCTCAGAAACTGAATTACACATTGGGGCATGCAATGTTTTCTCCGGGCCATCCTCAGAGGGGGTCACCTTGGCCAATTTCCAGTGGTTGACATCATATTGAAGGATACTATTATGCACTTCGTAGAACTGATCATGACTCCAGCATAAGTTATTAGTCAGTGTCAGGTCTTCTAGGAGGATGTCTATGTCTTGTGGAGATTGAATGACTGCACCTAATTTGCAATCATCTGAGAATTTGGTCAGACAGAGGCCATTGATGTTAGCCTTGACTTCAGAGGAGTAGATGTCAAATAGGAGTGGTCCCTGCACAGAGTCCTGAGGGACTGAGCTAGTGATTGGCCTTTTGTGCAGGTAGACTCTAAGTCCTATAGGTGAGTCATTGGCTATCCAGTATGTGACATAGGGGTTTATACCCAATTCAATGAGCTTGTCTACAATGCCAGAGTGGGAAACTGCATCAAATGATTTGACCAGGTTGATGTAAGAAGTATGCAGCATTTTGCCCTCATTCATTGCTTTGCTAACCTTCTTTAAGTAGTCAACCATGTTGAGTAGGCATGACCTTCCTTGATGAGAACAAACTGAGCTGGATCCAGCATCTGAATGTTTCCTGTGCCATTATTTATGATGCAATGTCTTCTCTGGACCATCCTCAGAGCTGGATCATCTTGGTCAATTTGCAGGGATGGTCATCTTACTGAAGAATATATGCACTTCTTAGAATTGTGTTTAATACCATGACTCTAGCACAAGTTATTATTTGGTGCCAGTGGGTCTATATTAAAATTGCGAAAGCTTACTTTTGTGAATACAAAGTAATCAACACATAAATGTTGAACTCTGAATTCAGCGAAGGACAAGTAACGTGAAAATCACAACATCGAATGTATTCCCGGAAGCAACAGCGCCACACAGGTAAGGTAAACCCAATGTAACAAACCTAAAGCAAAACACTATTTAAAATGTTTTTGCAGGGGGGCAAGCCCCCCTGCACCACTCACGTGGGGTGCTGCGAACCCCACAACCCCCCCCCACTTAAATATATCAACTTCGAGACTGCACTACAGTGGGGAAAATGATTTATTTTCTCATCCCCACGATCACCTTGCTGGGCAAAAAAAAGGTCGTTCGACATTCTGGATTCGCTTTTTTTGCTCTGTGCTATATTTGGAGTTCGACATTTATGTGTTGATGAATGTGGATTCGCGAAAATAAGCTTTCGCGGTTCCAATATAGACCTGGTGCCAGGCCCTCTAGGAGGATGTCTGTGTGTTCGGGGGATTCAATGACTGCACCTAATTTGCAATTATCTTGGCCATGTAACTGAGACTAGTTAGATTTATGGGTCAGTAGTTTCCTGGAACTATGGATGGCCCTTCCTTATGTTGTGGGTTAACAGTTGCAGTACTGTATTCTCTTGGCACAAAGTCTATTTGGAGGCTGTGATTGAATAGTGTTTTGAGAGGCTCCAAAAGGTAATATTTCAAGCTATTAAGGAGGTATTCCTGGATATTACTGGGCCCCATCGATAGTGTTTTTTCCTAGATTTAATAATCATGACTACTGCCACTGTATGCCAACTATGTGACTTGAAGCAAATGTCTTAGACAGGCAGTGCTCTTGGGTCATCCCTGGAAAGAGGCACTTGTGTCTAATAGTTTTACTGATACTAGTGCCAGGTGAGTTTATGCCATTAATGAATAAATACAATAAAAACTTAACAAAACTGTAGGCTTTGGAACACTGAACTTATCAGCAACAAAGATACAAAGAAGCTGCCTTAATCAGTTATAACACAAAAGCTATACTAAATATTCTTACACAATATGTAACACTTATTTATTGGATACTGTCACCAGTGGTAGGCTCTTGTTTACCAGTTATCACCTTCTAGACAAATCAGCATGCATGAAAAGAATATATTGTATATCTCTATCTCTCTGTCTCCCTGTCTCTGTGTCTCTATTTTGGTCTATCAACCAGGTAATTGGATTTTTTTTAGCCACAATCCAGGCTATAAGACCAGGAGTAAATGCAACAAGTATATGGACAATTTTGTGTAGCTAGTCATCCAGAATATTTCTGGGGGGAAGAAACAGAGTACCCAGAGAAAAGCCACACAGAGATAAGAACAACAAATTCCACACAGAGAGTGAATGAAAGTCAGGATTGAATCCTGGACCCTGGAAATGTCAGGCAGAAACCTTTCCACTGGGAAACTGTCTCTTATTTTAATGTATTTTAAGTTCTCTTACATTCTAACTGGACACCTTGCACCAGATCTTGAAGAGTCAGCCACAAAGCATGAAATGGATCCCTGCAATTTTATAAGTGGCTCAAAGCTTGCTATAGCAGTTTGGCATTGGAAAATGTGTTTATTGAAGGTGTGGTAGGAGTTTACTAGCATGCAAATAGTATAGGCCCCTTACCCATTTTTGTCAATATTACTCAAACTCATCCACAAAAGGAAGCTATCATTAATTTTGATGACATGGACATTAGTTTCTTACCTCCATAATCAGATCTCTACTATGGTCACAAAGATCTCCTGTTTCTTCCTCTGGCTAAACTAGAAACACTTTATCTAAAATTTAACAAGGTAAAGAGAATAATTTTGGCAACTTATCCAAAATTTATAAGCTAACTCAATCTTATCACATCTGTCATTCCCCTTCTTAAAACGTATATAGGTTCATAGGTTCATAGGTTCATACTAGGCTATCTGCCCTAGGGCATTTATAAGCCTAGCCAGAATGTGTTTGGCTTTTGCCACCCATTTTAAATTTATTTTGCTATGCCCTTTTTCAAGGTTAGTATATTGTGCCTCTGTCTAACAGTGACACAGAAGTGATACATGGGGTAAACCTACGATCTCCCATCCACTCATCAAGATTCCTCTTGAAGAGAGTCAATGAGGGACTCTGCCTAACCTGGACTGGGATTTTATTCCAGAGTGAAGGGAGCCTCTGGGTTATGAATCTGTCCCTCCAGCATGTCCTATTTATTTCAGTGCTGAGGTTCAAGTCACTTGAGCGCGTAGCTCGATGGGATTTGGATTTTCTGAGGTGCAGCATGTCCATTAATTCCGGGTTGGACATGGCTTTATACGTCAGGCACAGATCACCTCTGAACAGGCGATATGCCACTGAGTAGAGCTGGTGTTTCTTTAACCGGGCAGCATATAGCATCTGTTTGAGCCCTTTGATCCTCTTGGTGAGGTACTTTTGGGGTCTTTCCAGTTGCTGCAGGTGTCTGGTAAGGTACATCCCAAAAGGGGCATTGTACTCAATTATGGGCCTGTTGAGGGATGAGTAAAGAGGCATGATGACCTCCCCTGATCTAGATGTGAATCCCTTCATGATTAGGTGGGTTATATAAAATGTTTTTCTAACCACTTTGGCCACGTGGTTGTCAAATGAGAGATTGCTATCAACTTGGGTCCCCAGGTCCATAATTACTTCTTCTGTACTTAATGGATTACCACCTATGTGGTAATTTGTGGGCACTTTATTTTTGCCAAAGGGGATGACTATACACTTTTTGGCATTTAGCTTGAGGCCATGGCTCTGGCACCAGTTGTCTGTTTCTATGAGGCCATTTTGGAGGATGCTTGTGTCGGCTGTAGAGTCGATTATGGCGCCCAGTTTGCAGTCATCTGTGGACGTGGTCAGCCACAGTCCTTCCATGTTGGCCTGTACCTCCGAGAAATATATACCGAACAAGAGAGGTCCCAAGACTGATCCTTGTGGGACACCACTTGTAACTGGTTTGGAGTCTGACATGGCTCCAGCAATTCTAACCATGTGGGTTCTGTTCTTGAGCCAGTTTGCAATCCATCTAGTGACATAGGGGTTTATATTTAAGCTGGTTAGCTTATCTATAATGCCCGAGTGGGGTATTGTATCAAAGGCGTTTGTGAGGTCCAGGTAGGCTGTGTGGACCACCTTCCCCTTGTCAATGGCCTTGGTGACTGTTTCAAAGAAATCAACCAGGTTTAAGAGGCAGGATCTGCCCTTAACAAAGCCGAACTGGGTAGGATCCAGTGTCTGTAGGTCCCCAATATCTTTATTTATGAGGTCCATGATGATCCTTTCCATAGCATTGCAGACCAAGCTAGTCACGCTTATGGGGTGATAGTTTCCAGGATCCGTTGAGGCACTACCTTTATGGAGAGGGACCACTGTTGCTGTACGCCACTCTTTGGGCACATATCCTGTAGTAAGGCTGAGATTGAACAGTAGTTTTATGTTTGGGTTTAGCTCTTCTTGGAGTTCATGTAGGACGCAGCCCGGGACACCATCTGGTCCCATTGATGCTGTGTTTTTTGCTTTGGAGAGGGCGGCTCTTACCTCAGCATCTGAGATGTCAGGGGGGCAGCACTCTGCTGGGATATATATTTGCCCTTTTGGTGGGGAGGGGGGGGGAGAAGTTTGCACTGAACCTGTCAGCTAGGATGTTGGCAATGTCTGTGGGTTCAGTGTATTTTTTGTCATTTTGGACTAATTCTGAGCATATCTGGGAATTACCACCCAGGTTCCTAACATAACTAAAGAAAGCCTTGTGATTATCCTTAATGTCCTGTGCAATTTTTCTCTTGAAGCTGGCCTTAGACAATTTTATGAGTGCCCGTAGTTTTTTGCTAATACTGATCAGTGATGCCTTCCCTTTTGGGATTTTGCTCTATCATTTATTAGCTTCCTCCTTCTATTGTATAGTTTGTTTATGGCTGCGGTCCACCAGACAGGACGTCTGCCTTTGGAGGATTGGGTCTTGGTTTTATTTGGGATCGCATGATCCATGCATTCCTGAAGGTGTTCATAGAATGCGTTTATAAAGGATTCTGCGGTCTGGGCTGTATTTTCCACAGGCCTGGGGGCTTTGAAGGATTCCACCTCAGTTTTGAGGAGTGTGAAATTTGCTTTAGAGAAGTTTTTCACTGTGGTTTTCTGGGCAGGGGGTGGGGTCGGGATGTGAATATCCAGTGAGATTAGTTTATGATCTGATCTTACCAGTGAGGGATACACTTCTGGTCTGGAGCATAGAGTCCCCATGTTGGTGATGATCAGGTCCAGTATATTTTCCCCGCTTGTGGGAGTGGTAACAAGTTGTTCCATATTCTAGGAACCTTTGGGCTAGGGTGTTGGAGCTAGAGTAATGCTCCCAGTCTATGTTTGGGTAGTTGAAGTCGCCCAATATAATGGTGTTTGGAGAAACCTTCATATTTTCCAGTGTTCTCAGAAAGGTCGAGTGGGGTTCCTGGGTTTGGGAGGGTGGTCTGTAGCAGGCTATAAACTGGAAGGCAGTTTTACCCACTGTTATTTGCACATGGATAGTCTCTGATGTTTCGTGCTTTGCCACCAACCTGTAGGTGTGGGTATCTTTGATGAATATCGATACTCCCCCTCCTTTTGTGGTTCGGTCCAAGTTTTGGGGCCGAAAAGCATGGTATGAGGTATAACCTGGTAGTGCTGGGGTGCTCTCAGGAGCCCTGAACCAGGTTTCTGTTACTGCACAGATATCGATGTTCTCCATGCTAAGGAGAGTTTCGAGTGCGTGCATCTTGAGGTTTAGACTTATGGCATTGAGTAGCATTATACTCTTAGTTTCTTATCCCTTGTGATACCTATGGAGGTGGGTTTGTCTTTTGAGCCTTGCCTAAAAAAGGCACTATGGGGGTAGCAAGAGCCTTTGCCAATATCCAAAAGCCCAGGGGTGACAGGTGCAAGCTGTCCCTAGCGAAGCATCGTGGCTTGTCAAGCATATCATCCCAAGCTGACAGGCATTGGCTCCCCTTTGAATGACACCAGTACTTAAGCCAATTGTTGAAATTGATCATCTTGTCTTCATATTGTGACATCATTCTTGGTGAGGGTAAGATGCTACTCAAGGTCAGGGTCATACCGGCCTGGGCTACATGCTCAGAGAGCTCCTTTATGTCTCTTTTCATGTAGTCCAGGGAGGTACGTCTCAGGTCATTCACACCAGCATGGACAATGACTGAGTCATATTTGTACTTGCCTTGGAGTGACCTGAGTGCTTGTGTTATGTGGCGGATCCTAGCGCCCGACAGGCTGCTCACCGTGACCGTCTCCTTGTTCAGCCTGGTGAGTGGGACGTCAGTGTGCCTGACGATAGAGTCACCTATTACAAGTGTATCAGGTGTGTTGTTTAGTCTTAAGGGCTGTGACTGTTTGGCACACTGGCTTTGTGAGATATGTGTTGCACATGTTTTGTTTTTGGGTAGCGGTTGCTTGGGTGTCTGCTTTGGAGGTCTCTGCTGCTTAGGCAGATCTTTATTTAGAGCCTCCGAGTATGTTTTTGTGTGATTATGTTTTTGGTTTGCTGTCGTGGTAGGTCTGTGTGAGACTGGAATTGTAGTGAGTGTGGTTTCCTTCTCCTCCTGACTGGTTATGCCAGTACTGAGTTGAGAGATCTTAGCCTCCAGTTTGGCTATATGGTTGCATTTCTCACATGTGTTGGAATTTGTTGGGAGGAGGAGAGGGTTGTCTGTGTACATGAGGCAGTTGTAACATTGCCTCAAGATTCCCAGATTCACCAGCTGGACTGGAGCAGAGATTGACAACTGACCTTTGGACATGCTAGAATAATATTGGGAATTCCTTAATAATTGAAAACAAGGGCCAGTGGGGAGTGAGGGTGTAGTGCTTTTAATTTTTAGTGCTGACTTATATAATTGCTTTAGCGTGCAAGTGCCAGGTAACTTAAGTGCAATGTGTTACAGGTAACTTAAAAATGACAAACAGTAACTTTCTTTCAAGTGAAACAAGGAAATAAGTACAGTAAGCAATGCAGATATCACTAGTGATCCACAGAAGCACTGAGAAGCCGCGTATTAGGTGGAATTAGCGTATCTAGTCAACTGTTTACATGCTAGTGCTTCGTCAAAATGATTGAAATAGGTGTTTTCAGGTTGCAACAACAAATCCATTTTGTCTCTCACAGTGTGGTCAGTGTTACTATCTCACAGCAGTTGCTTCTGTAGTTTGGTTCTTGTCTGGGGTGCCTTCTATGTGACATCTACATGCTCTCCATGTCCATGGGGGGGTGGGTGATTCACTGGGTGTTGCTGTTTCTTCCAACCTGTGTGAACTACAAGTCTCCAAACTGCCCACAGGTGTGTGTGCCTCCTCCAATGATTTGACACCCCATTCAGGATTAGTTGCCTGCTTTGGCCTGTGTTGCTGGGTGCTCTTTATCTCCTCTGTGGCCCTTTACAGTAATGTACCATTGCAAATAAAGTGACTATTTATAGAGGGGCACAGGGGGCTGCGAGCAACAATATTCCTGCAGTGTGGCAGTCTTCTGTGTCGGTCTTATTCTGGGTGATTTTCTTGATGTGTCACCTGAGATTCTGTATCTTCATATCGTCTTTCCTAGAGTATGACTTCAAAAGTTCTTGGCACTGAATGTGTGACAGGCCATTCCAATGTGTACCTGTGAGGAACATGGTCTTTTTTTACAGTCAAAATGAGGAACGTTCCTCGTTATGAGGTACGCTAAGCCCTGAAGGCCTCAATCGTTGTTTTATTTTTAACTGTAGAATTTCAAGTAGTAAATTCATCTTCCAAGGCTGAGAAAATAATGTACTACAATCTATCATACTTGCCTGGGGGTTTAGGGGAGTAAATTCTATTATTGCATTTAAAAAGTATTCTAATTCAAGGAATACAATGACCGTGGTGGATTACCTCAGTCATCACGATTTGCACCTGAATGAGGTGCCTGCTAGAGTTTATATATATTGATATAGAGTTGATATATACTGTATCATCTTTTAAATATCTGTTAAGATGCAAACTTTATGTTCCCAGCACATGTACGATAAAATGAACTGTGAAGTACACACATTGTACTGCATCAGAACTCTTCACTTCCTAGAAAATATCTGTAATTGCTAAAGGTGTCATTATTCCTCAGATAGTGTGTTGACTGTCATTTTTTTTCTGTCATTTTTTTGTAGTTTGCTACGGCATTTAGAATAACAAGACTATATCTCAAGATTTCTTCTAAGTTAGAAAGAGGAGTATCTTTTTTACTCCCTCATTTTTAAACTTGTGTGTTTAACCCATTCTCCTTATCTTACATGCATCTCTTTCAGTTATCATATCAGTTTTGCTTTATGCCTTGTATTAGGTGCAAGAACACGTAGTATCATTGCTTAAGTATTCCCTAGCCTCAACATTAGGGACTTGTATACAATTTTCCCAAAAATCTGGAAGAAGCTTTTCAAAGCAAGCCAAGACATACTCTAGTCCTTTTCACATTCTGCACTGACCTTAGAAGCCAACTTGCAGTGCAGAATGTGAAAAGGACAGTGCAGCATCTGAAAAGGACTAGAGTATGTCTTGGCTTCTAAGGTCAGTGCAGAATGTGAAAAGGACTAGTGTATATCTTGGCTTGCTTTGAAAAGCTTCTGCACTGACCTTAGAAGCCAAGACATACTCTAGTCCTTTTCACATTCTGCACTGACCTTAGAAGCCAACTTGCAATGATATCTTCATGGTTCAACATTTGCTCTGTACTGAAGACCTTCTTCCACCTTAGCACACCTGAGATGTTATGTGTTCATACTTACCAATACCTAATACCTTCCAGCCATTTCTCTTCCAGTACCCTTTTTGAACTAGTCTAAACCACAATACTGCTCATCTTGGGCACTGTTCTGTATGCTGTCCAGCCAGAATGGACATCTGATATTTCTGAATGTCTCTTTTCTTTAGGGCAGATTTATCTCTTCATATTCCTGTACTAAAATTGTTGCTAAGTGTTCCAATAGCTACAAAAGTGTTCTGCTGTGTCATATTCAACTTCTGAAAACATAAAACAAAAATTCATTTAATTGGTTATGTGGACTCGTAAGCAGTGGTACATGTAGATGCTGGTAACAGTTTGAAATGTCAGGACCCTTATGACCGAGTTCTGTAATATAGAGACTTCTTCTTCTGGCTTTTTCCTGGTTGGGGGTTGCCACAGCAGATCATCTGTCTGCTCATGATTGGCAGTGGAGTTTTACGGTGTCGAGTTGCCAGCCCGGCACCCAACCTTCTACAGAAGGCACACACACGCTGGCACACTCACACTTAGGGTCAATTTAGAGTGTCCAATCCACCTACTGCATGTCTTTGGGATGTGGGAGGAAACCGGAGCACCCAGAGGAAACCCACACGACCACAGGGAGGACATACAGACTCCGCACAGAAGGCACCCCAGCCGAGAATCAAACCGAAGAACCTCTTGCTGTGAGATGGCAATGCTAACCGCTGCAACACCGTGGCTGCCCTCTGTAATATAGAGACTGAATGGCAGAAAATATGGACTTAAATATGTCATGTCCAAGATAGCTGTTTCTTGGAATATTCACTTTTCTTTGAGGTATGGCAATCTCAGAGTTATCTATATGTTTGGGGGTTGGGGGTGCGGGTGCAGGAGAGAGCCTCCCCTGTAAAACAGAAGTTTAAGAGTGAAGAGCAGTGCTTTAGATTCACTCTTCTCCTTGACTTTTGATTTTTTTTTTTTTTTGGTGTGTCAGCACTCAGTGTTATGACTGCAGACATTTCAATAGTATGTGTCATATTAAAAGGATTTGTTCTTTGTGACTGTATTTAAAATTAACCTGCTAACATTGCTATGTGATGTCGTATAATAATGCAGTTTATAGTCACATGCTTTGTTGTAACTAAAAGTCCATATTATTGTTGTCCACAAAATACACACATAAAGGCTATTTTAAAGCCATAGCACAAGTTGGATACTGAGCATTGCCTAATGAATGTGTGTTTTCACACTAAACCAGCTACACATGCATAATACAGTGTAAATGCTCCTTTGGAAACATTTCAGTCTAATGAAATAACCAAATCACATAGTAAAAGGTCACTGGTCATAGGAACATCAGCTTTCATTGATGACCATGTAGTTATTACTGGTATGACACACAATGTTAAGGTTTTATATATTTATATGAATATTTATTTTACTGTATTCTAATGTGTCACTTTTAACAGCATAGGTGATAGCTGAGAAGGACAGAACAATCATCTTATGAACCTGATCAAAATTAGTGAATTAATGATTAAACACCTAATTAGGAATTTAACACAATAATAATTACTTATTATACTGCAAACACAACACAAAGACAATGTCACTAGTTTGTTTGTGTTTGTCTGGTAAAAAAATATAACCTACTCCATATATTGTCATGTATACTGCTGTTTCAAATACGAGCTTCTCATATGATTTTTATCTGTATGTTTATTAAGCACAATGTTATATGTAAAACTCAAATGGGATAGTTTTAATCAGAATCAAACCTAATACTTTAAGCTTTACTACTACTGAAAATTCTAATAATGAGACAATAACCACAGCCTTATTCAAGCTTTACAGCAAAGTACTATGGTATATACTTACAAACTTCTTCAGTTCTGCAAGTCACATGACAAAGACTAGACAGCTAAAATTACATTTAGCAGGTTGACAGAGTGCTGGCAATGAAAATCAGATCCATAGTTGTCCAAGGAACAAAGCCAGGGAACCAAAATGGCTATGAAAATTACAAAACCATACTCTAATTAATCATCAAAGTAAAGTTTTCATCAGAGTGCATTCTGAAGGGCTGGACTGTTAATGAAATGGATCTCAGCCAAACAGCAAGCTGGGTTCAAAACATCCATCTTGTAAAAGGAAGAAAGAAACACATTACCAGCTAGGAGATCTATCACCTTCATTGACTTTTGGGAGGCTCGTGACAGTGCATACCAAAAACTAAGGTATTATGGAACTGCACTGGTGCATCAGTTAAACTGGCAGGCATCCCATGGTATTCCTTCTCTACATAACAACACTGCCTTATATGGGAGATCATGCCAACAGAAAAATAATCATTTAGCTGCAAGGATATGGAGAGACAAGTTTAATAAGGCAGTAATGTATTTTCTGTTGTTTAAACTTTTATCATCCATTAAAGTGCATACAAATAGAAATTAGTTGATGTGAAGGAGCACCTTGAAAATCAAATCCCAAGAACATTTATAATCTTCAGAAAGAAAGCTTTTTAACATATATTGTTTGAAAGCGCACACACACAAAGTAATGCATATGTTAATTTGTATATTTTATGTAAAAATGCACATAATATTATTGAATGTCAGTTAAGCCACACACACACCACAGCTTACATGTACATTTCCTGTATCACACTGAATTAGTACGAAGGGTCTTTCATAACAGAAGTTATTTTTCTTACTGCCTGCTGCCAGTGAACAGCACACAAGATGCAGATGGGACTCATATTAGGAGGTGTATAGTTTGACAAACCACTGTTCTTCAAGACATTCTCATACAAATGTACTTTATTAGGAATAAACTGTGACATTGTGATTCCATTACAAGAGTAAAAGAGTGCATTTGCCCCAAGATGTGGGAGTTTTGCAGTGTAAATGCTTAGTTAGTAACTAAAAAAGCACAGCACAGTAACCTGCCATATTTTACTCATTTGATTGTTTCAGTGAGTTTTGTAGTCTTTGTTTTGAAAAATTCTTTTCCTCTCAACAGAGCTTGTTAAGTATGAACTGAGCAATAATTTAAGTCATACTAATCCCAAAGCTAGATAAGTGCAGACTTTTATTTTTTACATAAGTAAAAATTGCTAACGAAAACAGAGGAGAACTGGTGGCTATGCTACAAAAGCGAATTTTTGGATTTGTACAAAAACTTGCAGAATCTAACCCTTAGATTTTGCAGGTTTTTTGATGGCATGCCTTTTCCATACCAAAAAAAACCTGCTAAAATGTCAGGCTTAAGTACAAAAACAGTCTGGCAATCTGGAAAAAAAGGAATTTAACTTAAAGCACAATGAATATGTTATGGTTTTTTTTAAATTTTACCCAATCTCACAACACAAAAAGAAATGTTTTCCTAATTATACTAAATTAGACATGATATGAAAACATTGGTTAAGAAAATACGCAAGTTGTATGACAAAGATTAAGCCAGTATATAGAGAAATTAAATGTAATTTAGTGCAATCCAAACAGGAATTGCAACACAAAGTGAGAGAAAAGTAGACTAATGGTATATTTAGAGGGAATGCCAGGGGAGAAAATTTGATAGAAGTAAGTAAGTGAGCGAAAAAGGGAGAGTAAGGAGATATAAGGTATAAATAGGTATAAGGTAAGGTATAAATTTAGGGATACAGTTTATCCTGGTGTTGAACAAGAACAGAGACAGCTTTTGGCTAGGAAGTCTTTCAGAATAGTTTTCAAAGCGGGGAGGGGTATTGACTTGATGGAAGCAGGTAAGGAGTTAAGGCCTTAACAACACAGCACAAGTACAGACAATGCCCAGCAGATTTGATACATTTGTGGACAGATGGGGATTTTGGACATTGGATCATAATAGACGACTGCGAACATAGTTGTGTAAAATGTTTTTTAGTGTTGGACAAGCAGATGGAATCTGGATAATTCTCTAAGTGGCAAGAAGCTGTGTATATCTTAGTTGCTGAGGTAGTTTGAACCTGTTTAAGCTTTTTAGTGCTATACAGTAGTGGGTTCTGAAAGGAGTATCTGCTGCAAATTTAGTAGCATTTTTATGGCATTGTTCAAGTTTTGATTTTTGTGATGCCTGCAGCTTAATAAGGATGGGAATGCCATAAAGAAGGGTGGGAGGAGATAAGTAGTGGCAAGTGTACCTTTAGTTGTGTCAGTGAGAAAGTTTTTGACTCTGTAAAGCATCTCTAGATTTTTTATGAGTTTTTCTTGTGTGATTTTGTATATGCACGTCAAATTTAAGATCATCATCTACTATCATCAGTAATAATTTGCTATAAGAAGTGACTTCAGTGGTTGGATTATTAAGAGAGAGGACTTTAAATTTTGTTTTTTCATGGGAGAGGGATTTGGTAAAAAAAAGGAGTAGTTTGTTTTTTAGTGTTGCGCATGAGTTGACAGTTACAATGCCATACAGATGCTCTTAAAGCTTCTGGAGTAAATTTTTAGGGAGGCCTGCTGTGTAAAGGGTGATGTTGAGAATGCTAAAAAAGGAGGGGACCAAGGATAGAGCCTTGTGGCATACCAGTGGTGACTGGGAGGTATGGAGAGAGGGTGGAGCGAAATTTTACTGACTTGAAACCTATTGGATAGGCAGCTTTTGAACCATAAAAGGGTGGACTAAGAGAGACCTAATGAGGACATTTGAAGAAGTTTGCTGTGAAAAACTGTGTCAAAAGCTTTAGAAAAGTCTAGAAATAAGGAGAAAACTAGTTTGCTGTTATCTCTAGCTTCACCGATAGTATCTATATTGATTAGACAGGCAGTGTTAGTACTACAGGAAGGAAGGAAACCATGCTTTGTGGGAGTTAGGAGTCCTTCCTGCAGGAGATAATTCATAGGATCAAAAGATTATAGGATCATAGGAGATTACTAGGCTAATGGCCCTAGGGCCCTTACAAGCCTACCCTGGCACAACCCCTGTTCCCATGAATATCAAGGTATTAAGTGGAACTAAGTCAACTACTGCCCCTGTCCAAGAGGGACACAGGTGAAACTTCCGGGGTGAATTTGCAGTTTCTCATCCAGTCATCCAAATAACACTTAAATAGGGTCAGTGACAGGCTCTGCTTCACCTGAATTGCAAGTTTGTTCCAGAGGAAGGGTAACTTCTGTGAGACATATCTGTCTCTCTAGCAAGTCCTGTTGATGTCACATACCAGGTTGAGTTCTCTAGAGCGAGTGCATCTTATACCATTTGATTTACAAATGCACAGCATTTTCATGATTGCTTTATATGCAAGGCAGAAGTCACCTCTGAGTAGTCTGTAAGACACAGAGTATAGTGACAGTGATTTCAGTCTGTCAACTTATTACAAATGGTGAAGACCCTGAATTTGCTTTTTTAGAAACCTTTGAGGTGATTCCAGTTTCTGCAGGTACCTTGTAAGGTACATACCAAAGGTAGCATTGTACTCTATTAGCCTGATGAGTGAAGAGTACAGGGGGTTATAACCTCTTTTGTTCTGGATGCAGTGCCTTTACTTATGAGGTGGGCAGTATAGAAAGCCTTTCTTACCACTGTGTAAATGTGGTGGTCAAAGGAAAGGCTGCTGTCAGCCTGTGTGCCCAAATCTCTCACCCCTGATTCCGTGCTTAGGGTGTTGCTATTAATGTGGTAGTCAGCAGGGATGTTACCCTTGCCAAAAGGGATGATAATGCATTTTTTGCATTGAGTTTTAGCCCATGACTTTCACACCAGTTGTTTGTCTGTATAAGTCCCTTTTGTAGGATGTTGACATTGTTTGGGGTCTCAATGACTGCACCCAGTTTACAATCATCAGCAAACTTTGTCAGCCATAGGCCTTTTATTTTGGCCTGTACATCCGAGAAGTAGACTCCAATTAACAGGAGCCCCAGCAGAGATCCCTGTGGAACACCGCTGGTTACAAGTCTGCTAGTGGAGGTAAAGTCACCTATTTTGACTGTGTGCATTCTATTGGTGAGCCAGTTTCTGACCCACTTGACAATATACAGGTTGATCTCCAGCTGGGTGAGTTTATCAATGATGCCTGAGAGGGGAATAGTGTCAAAGGCCTTGGCCAGGTCCAGGTAGGCCATATGCATGGATATGCCTTCAACCAGGACTTTGGTGACTGTCTCAAAGAAGTCACCAAGTTTAAGATGCAGGATCTCCCTTTAATGAGGCCAAACTGGGTCAGGGTGAGGGTTTTAAGGTCTCATATATCTTTGTTGATGAGGTCCATGATTATTCTTTCCATAGCCTTTCAGATTAGGCTGGTCAAACTTATTGGTCTGTGGTCTGCCTGTGCAGTCACCTCCTTTATATAATGGGATGCCGGTTTCTGTTTTCCATTCAACAGGTACAAAACCAGTGCTTAGACTTTGGTTAAAAAGAGTACCCAGAGGTGCAGCTAGTTCTTGTCTTAATGCATTTAAAATGCAGCCTGAGATATTATCAGGACCCATAGAGGCTATGTTTTTGGCTTTGGAGAAAGTGTTTATGACCTACGTCTTGGAGATACTAGTTGGAGGGCAGGTGGTAGGCTTCCTTTGGGGGATATGTGGCAGGTACATGGGAGAGAAGTTTTCACTGAACTTGTCAGCTGGCAGGTTGGCTATTTCTGCTGGTTCAGTATAGGTGGTGCCATGAACAACTAATTCTATGCAGATCTGGGTTTTTCCTTTAAAGTTTTTGATGTAGCTAAAGAAGGCCTTATGGTTATCCTTAGTGAAGGAGGCTAGATTGGATTAATGGTTAGCTTTCCAATAACTTACAAGGTGTCTTATTTGCTTTTATAAGCTGAGGAGGGAATGCTTCCAGTTCAGAGACCTTTCCTTCTTGCTCTTGGACAGCAATTTCTTTCTCTTATTGTATAACCTGTTAATCATGAATGTCCACCAGGCAGGCTTTTTCTTCCTTGAGGATCTTGTTTTGATCCTATCACTTATGGCTGAGTCAATACATTTGTATAGATGCTTATACAAAGCATTGGTGTAAATTCCAGTATAGGTGTCCATGCCATCAGTGAGGGCATGATCTATGAAGCTATTAATGCCATCACATATTAGGTTGTAATTGTCTTTGGAGAAGTTTTTTAGTCTAGTTGCTGCTAACAGGGGTCAGATGTTACTGTTACTTTTAATGAGACTGATCAGATCTCCCTAGGGAGGGCCACACCCATGGAGTGGTGCAAAGACCACCCATGTTAGTGATCACCAGTTCCAGAATGTTTGGGCCCCTTGTGGGGGTGTCAAACAACTGGTCTTGGGCATTGGAGTTAGTGAAGTCCAAGAACCTTTGGGCAAGTGTGTTAGTACATGTATAATTTACCCACACTATGGATGGGTAGTTAAAGTCACCTAAATTCAGGGTGTTTTGGTTGTAGCTTCAGTGATTTAAGTAGATCCAAGTATGCAGTTTGGGTATCCTGGTTGATGGAGGGGGGTCATATAACTGACAATAACTTGGAGAGCGGTCTTACCTACAGTCAATTGGACCTGGATTAGTTCAAGGGAATCATTTTGTTTAATCAATCTAGAGGTAGATTTATCTTTGATGAATATTGATATTCCACCATAAATACTCTCACTTTCAGTTTGTGGTCTGAATGTGTGGAAGGCATTATAACCTAGTATGGCCAGGGTGCTTTCCATGTCCTTAAACCAAATCTCTGTGACTGCACAGATGTCAGCATCTTCTAAGGTGAGGGCTGCTTCCAGTAAGTGCAGTTTCAGGTTTAGTCTCCTAGGGTTTAACAGCAAAACATTGAGGTTGCTTTTTAAAAATACTTTTATGTCGGGAATTTTTTTGTTATGACATTGCTTAAAAAAGGCACTATGGGAGATGCAAGAGCCTTAACTGGTAAGTAAAATCCCAGAGATGACAGCTGAAGACCATCTCTGGCAAAGAAGTGTGGTCTATCTACCATGTCATCTCAGGCTGACAGGTACTGGCTCCACTTAGAATGACACCAGAAACTAAGCCAATTGTTGAAGTCAATCATTTTTTTTGTTTATATTGTGGCATCATCTTAGGTGAAGGTAGTATGCTGCTCAAGGCTAGGGACATACCTGCCTGAGACACATATTCAGAGAGCTCAGTCATGTCTCTCTTTATATAGTCCAGGATCGTATATCTCAAGTCATTCACACCAACATGAACTATGATGGAGTCATAACAGTACTTATGCTGGAGAGACCTGTGTGCTTGTGTGATCTTGTGGATCCTGGCACCCAACAGAAAGCTGATTATAACCTCATCCAGCCTGGTGAGTGGGACATCTGTGTGTCTCACTAAAGAGTTGCCCATGACCAAATAATTTGGTTTAAACATGCTTTGTCTTAGGGGCTTGTTTGGTGAGACACTTGTGGTTGTGGTTTTATGTGCATTAAGTGGTGTATATATTGTATTAGGTGTAGCATGTTTGTGTTTTAGAGGTCTCTGGTGCTTAGGTAGATTTCTGGTGAGTATCTCCGCATATGATGGTTTATGTGTTGAGAGTGTGGTTTGTGCAGGAGGTGTAGTATGTGGGCTGACAACCTGTTCAGTGTCACTGTTCTGTGAACAAGAGAGCAAAGATTCCAAATTCTTTGTGTATATGCCTCTCTCACAAACTGAGCTTAAGTGGTTTAGGAGTAGTGGATTGTCAATGTACATGGGCAATTGCTACACTGCCTCAAGATACCTGTGTCAATCAGGCTGGCAGGAGAAAGAGAGGAGAACTGACAATCCATAATACTAGATGTAAATTTGCTTACGTAAATGAGGATATTTGCAAACATGCTGGCTAAACACAAGCCAAGTAAACCAATTTTCAAACAAGTTGGCCAATGGAAATGCTCAATACTGAGCAATATTCCAACAATCTCCAACTCAGATGTGTCCTTTGCTACACTCTTCTGCCACAAGGATGCAGGGGACCTCTTAATATAAGATGGCTGGTTTTAGTACTAAGATAATGCCAAACTGTCTGCATTCAGCAAATCTCAATCTAGCCTATGTTATAAAATATACAAGTACTAGAAAATGCAAAGTGCAGGAAAAGCAGTCTCAATCAGCAAACAGTTGAAACAGTGAAACAGCAAAACAGCTAAAAGAGTCCATGTTTGGCTTGCTTGCTTACCTCTGCCTGAATATTGCTGATCTCTGTCTGCATTTTATTTTGAATTGAAGTTTTTCATTTAAGGTTTGGTTACTTCTATGTTGTATCTTATTCTTATATTACATTTGTTTTGTTTTAATTTTTCTGTTCTGCTGGAGTTTTAAGAGGTCTTGGCTAGGGTCAGTTAGAAAAGTTAAATAATTCCTTTGCAGACAGTAAATAACATTAGCTAATTAGTGGGAGGAGCTAAGAAATAGCATTCCTCATTTAGCTATAAATATCTCTGTTTAGCTCGAGTGCTTGTTTGGCTTGCTTGCTGTATCCCCCCTGAATATTGATGATCTCTGTCTGCATTTTATTTCTCACCAATCTGTACAACTGTTGTTGTATTCTTAAAGTTATTGGCTTTTGAGTTGCCCACCTGTACTATAAATCTGATTGTGGACACTCTTCCCAGTCCCATCTCATCAGCTTATAGTACTGAGTACAGAAATCATTTGGGAAGACCCACTCACTTAGTTTCTTAACCTTGAATTATTTTCTATTTCCTCCCTTCCCTTTTAATTAAAACAAATTGCACTCTATTCAGCTGCTTTTACGGTATTTGTGTTTCTTCCTACTTTATTACTTTATTTTACTTTTGCTGCTTGTTCTTAAAAGTGTTCAATTGCATTTATTCTGCTGCATTTATTACTGCTTGTTAGTAACCTGATTAAAGTGTAACAGTTATTCTCAGCATCTTAGTTTTGGTTTAAGCACTTGGACTTCAGGCCGGTTGTTTTCATAAGGTTTGTGGTCTACACTCTTGTGGCAGGAGAGGTAGCTTACCTCCTTCTAAGTTGGGAATTGCTTGTTGAAGGCTAAGTGTGTCTGTTATTCTAAAAGTCTCTTTGTCCTGGTTTAAGCACTTGGGCTTCAGGCCAGTTATTTTACATAAAGAATGTTTGTGGTCTACACTCTTGTGGAAGGAGAGGGTAGCCTCTGCCCTTCTGAGCTGGGAGTTGCTGGTTGAAGGCTTACTGTGCCTGCTTATTTGAACAGTTTTTTTCTGAAATTGTTGCACTTTGTTTGCTGTAGCATAAACTAGATTCAGACCTGCTGAATTTAGTTCTGTTTGTATAACCTGAACACTAAACCAGGCCACCTTTTTGTTGGAGAAGGTTCCCCTGCATCCTACTACTGCTTATTTGAACTGTTTTTTCCTGAAATTGTTGTACTTTGTTTGCTGTAGCATAGACTACATTCAGACCTGCTGAATCTAGTTTTGTAACTTGAACACTAAACCAGGCCATCTTTTGTTGTAGAGGGTTCCCCTTTTTATTGGTTAATCTGTTTAAATCAGTTTGCTCTTGTTTGCTACATAAGCACTGGGTTTGCGCTTGTTTGTGCATCATGCACTGCAGAGCAGTGGTGGGCACAGTTGACGGTTACAGACGCAAACACTTCTGCCTGCAAATTTTACCTTGGCACTCTTCTGGTGCTCCAGTGGTAAGTTCTCACAATTGTTCCTCATTGACAGGTGATAAATTCAGTGAAGCTCCTGAGGTACCAACAAAGATCCTACCCACTAGCCCTTCATAGTTTTTGCCCACTTCTCCTGTCCTCTACTTTACCTGGTCCTTCCTGTCCTCTCCCTGTTTTCTGACAACATCAACTTACCTAGCATTATGGACAGACAATTTCTCACAGTTTCTCCAGCCAGCTTGGTCAACATGGGTGTCCTGTTGCAATATAGCAATTGCATCATGTACACTGACAACCCACTTATTCTAGTCCACATGAATTCATTATGTGAGAGATGCATCTATATCAAGAACCTAGAATCCAGGCTCCCTCACTCACCAGTCAGTTCATCTGATACTAAGCAGGTTATCAGTGTGCACACCTCACTTCCACCTACAAAACCAACAACACATAAACCTACATATGCAGAAGTCTTTACCAGTAGTTTAATTAAACATCAGAGACCTCCCAAACACAAACAGAAGCACAATTCACACAATACATCCTATGCAGAACATATTGCACATAATATATCACACACCAATGTCTCCTCAGTCAAAACATAAGGCATAACACAAAAACAAACATCTTAGTCAAAGGCAACTCAATTTTGAGACACACCAATGTCTCTCTCACCAGGCTGGATAAGGGAAAAGTCATGGTCAGCTGTCTGTCAGGTGCCAGGATCTGCCACATACCACATGCACTCAAGTCTCTCAACAACAGGCACTATTATGACTCTGTCATAGTCCATGTTGGTGTGAATGACTTGAGACATACATCACTGGACTATATGAAGAGAGACATGACTGAACTCCATGATTATGTGTCTCAGGTAGGTACATCCCTAGCCTTAAGCAGCATTTATCTTTGCCTAGGATGATACCTCAGTACAAACAAAAATGATTGACTTCAGCAATTGGCTTAGTTTCTGGTATCATTCAAAGGGGATCCAGTATCTGTCAGCCTGGGATGACATGGCTGACAGAGCTCGATGCTTTGCCAGCGATGGTCTTCATCTGTCAGCCCCTGGAATTTCGGTTACTGGCTAAGGCTCTTCCCACCCCCATAGTGCCTTTTTGTAGGCAATGTCACAAGAATAAAATTCCTGATGTAAATATAACCCCTAAAAGTAACCACAAGGTTATGCTGCTAAAAGCTAGGAGTCTAAACCAGAAATTGCACTCACTGGAGGCAGTCCTCACCTTGGAAGATGCTGACATTTGTGCAGTCACTGAGACCTGGTTTAAGGCTGTGGAGAGCACCCCAGCTATACCAGGTTAGATTTCCTTCCACATGTTCAGACCACAAACTGAATGCATGAGAATTAAAGGAGGTGGTATAGCAATATTCATTAAAGATAAGTACACCTCTAGACTGGTAAAACAGCATAATTCCCTTGAATTAGCTCAGGTGCAATTGACCATAGGTAAGACCCCTTTTCAGGTCATTATTATTACAGATTTTGTTGGAGAGGGTCAGGACATCCACTCAGCCTACTTGGATCTATTTTAGTCAATCAAGATACAACCAAACATCCTGGTTTAGAGTGACTTTAATTATCCATCCATTGACTGGGTAAATTATACATATTCTAACCCACTTACCCAAAGGTTCCTGGACTTAGTTAACTCCAGTGCCACGGACCAGCTGGTTGACACACCCAGAAGGGGCACAAACATCCTGGATCTGGTGCTCACCAACATGGGGGACCACTGCACCACCCTCAGTATGTGGCCATCCCTGGTGTGATCTGACCACAAATCAGTCTCGCTTGAAGTAACGATAACACAAGACCCCCTTAGCAAAAACTAGACTAAAAAAATTCTTAAAGGCCAGTTAAAAACCTCTTACCTGACATCTTAAATAGCTTCATAGCTCTACCCCCCCACTGATGGAACAGACACCTATGCTCAGTTATACACCAATGATTTATATGAGCACCTGTACAACTGTATTGACTCTGACATACCTGATAGAACCAAAGCAAGATCTTCAAAGAAAAACAAACCTGCCTGGTGGACAACTGCCATTAATAGGCTATACAATAGGAGAAAGAAACTGCTGTCTAAGAGTAGGAAAGAACAGTCTCAAAACTGGAAACACTCCCTCCTCAACTTAAACAAGCAAATAAGATGCCTAGTGAAGTAATTCAAAGGTAACTACAAATCAAATTAGCTTCCCTAACTAAGGATAACCACAAGGCATTCTTTAGTTAGATCTGTAACCTCAAAGGTAAGGCCTAGATTTGTGCTGAACTCATAGTTAATCGTACTACATATACAGAACCTGTGGATATAGCAAACCTGCTGGCTGACAGGTTCAGTGAAAACTTCACTCCCCTGTCCCCGCCACATATACCTCAAAGCATCCCTAATACCTGTCTCCCACCTAGTATCGCCAAGGAACAGGTCTTAAACACCCTCTCCAAGGCCAAAAACACAGCCTCTATGGGATCAGACAACATCCTGGTTCTACATGGGTTAAAACAGGAATTAGCATCACCACTGGACATGCTTTTCAATCACAGACTAAGCATTGGCTTCATCCCAGCGGAATGGAAAACAGCTATCTTCATCCATTTGCACAACAGGGGTGCATCCATTAACCTCAGGAACTATAGACCCATTAGCCTGACCAGCCTTATCTGCAAGGCCATTGAATGAATCACCATGGACCTGATTAACAAAGATATAGGAAATCTTCAAATGCTTAACCCACCCCATTTGGCTTCATTAAGGGGGGATCATGCCTGTTAAACTTGGTGGAGTTCTTCGAGACAGACACCAAAGACCTACATGAGGGCATATTTGTGCATACAGCCTACCTAGACTTATCCAAGACCTTTGACACAATCCCCCACTGAGGCATCATTGATAAACTCCCCCATCTGGGTATCAACCCATATATTGTCAGGTGGGTTGCAAACTGGTTCACTGATAGAACTCATATCATCAAAATAGGGAACTCCACCTCCTCCAGCAGACCCATTACCAGTGGTGTTCCACAAGGATCAGTTCTGGGATCCCTACTGTTCGGAATCTACTTCTCTGAAGTTCAGGCTAAAACTAAAGAATTCTGACTGACAAAGTTTGCAGATGACTGCAAACTGGGAATGATCATTGAAACCCCTAGTGATGTCAACATCCTGCAAGAAGGTGTTACGCAGATTAATGACTGGTGCCAAATCATGATCTTAAACTTAATACAACAAAAATGCATTATCATCCCCTTTGGCAAGGGTGATGTTCCTGCAAACTACCACATCAATAGCAATACCCTAACCACACAGCCAGTGGTGAGAGATCTGGGTGCACAGGTCGATTGTAACCTTAACTTCAATCACCATGTTTTCACACTAGTAAGAAGAGCATTTTATATTGCTCATCTCTTAAGTAAGGGCATTGCCTCCAGAAAAAAAGAGGTTATAACCTCCCTGTACTCTTCCCTCATCAGGCCAATAATAGAGTACAATGCTCCCTTTGGTATGTTCCATTCCAAACATCTGCAGCAATTGGAGAGACCACAAAGGGTAATTACGAAGCAAATTCAGGGTCCTCAAGATCTGTGTTATGCAGACAGACTAAAATCACTGTCACTTTACTTTGTGTCATACAGACTGCTCAGAGATTACCTCTGCCTTGCATATAGAGCAATATATGACCATCTTTAATGGAAATGCTGCATATTCGCAAGTCAAATGGCACACAGGTCGCTCGCTCAAAGTACCTTAACCTGGTATGTGACATCAACAGAACTTGCTGGACAGACAGATTTGTCTCAGAACAGTTGCCCCACCTTTGGAACAAGCTTCTTATTCATGTTAAACAAAGCCCCTCATTGGCCCTATTTAAGCATAATTTGGATGATTGGATGGGTAACCGGAAATTCACCCCAGAGGTTCCACCTGTGTCCCTCTTGGACAGTGGCAATAGGTACTGATTTTAGTGTTTCCTTGAACCAGGCATCCTTGGGAACATGGGTGAACTTGGTTGAGCTTATAAGAGCCCTGTTGCCATTAGCCTAGTAACTTCCAGTGGTCCTATGATCATATAAAATGGCTAAAAAAAGTTAAAAGTAGGCAACTCTTCAGTAATTCACAGTTTAAAAGTGCAGTACAGTGAATAAAAATACATATTTTCTTGTAGATTTCAAAGGATGCCTTGGATTTCATTTGAATTCACTCCAGAGATTAGAGAGATCACACGAATCCTAGAGCAGCTCCTGTAAAGCTCAATTGTTTTTGAATACATTTTTCAAGTATTTGGTTAGTGGGGATAATATTGCTATAGGTCTAAAGTTAGTAATGTGTATTGAATTTCCTCATTTGTGCAGAGGTCAAATTATAACAGAGAGTAATCAATTTAATTAACAAAGAGGTACAAAGAAGAACAGGTTTCCTTTCATTTCCTGAATGCAGAAACCTGTCAGCCAGGAAGACTAAGCAACTGGCATATACAGCATAAACTACTAGTCAAGAGAAAGTACAGTAGCCAACTTAGTAAGTGGCCTTTAGAGTGCAAGGACTACTCATTTGGAGGGGGGGATTTTAAAGTCAATTTCCAGCACAGGTAGGCATTTGACTAGTTAAAGTTAATGCACAGCAATGTTCTCCAGGTTAAATCTGCTTATGCTGTAGAAAGACATTTTCAGTGAAAACATTAGGGAGCTGGCCCTTTTGCCAGAGCTCCTGCAGTATCAGAGATGGATGTCGTGAACACAGGCTATTGTACAAAGACAACATTCTCTGTGAAAAGTTTTTGGAGTTGGCCCTTAGGCAGAGCTCCTGCAGCTTTGGGGTTGGATGTAGTGACCATAGACTATTACACAAAGACAAAATCCTCAGTGAATTTGTTTGGGAGTTAGCCCTTATGGCAGAGCTCCTGCAGTATCTGGGTTAGATGTAGTGCCCACAGACTATTATAGAAAGACAAAATTCTCAACAAAAATATTGGGGAGTTGGCTCTTATGACAGAGCTCCTGCAGTATTGGGGTCGGATGTAGTGACCACAGGCTCTGCACTGTGAAATAAGTTGGTGACTGAATGACTTGCTGACTTCTTATTATTTAATAGATATTAAACTGGAGCAGTTAGGTCATTTTGTACTTACTGCATTTGAATCTCCTGTAATCTTTAGGAAGCTGAAATGATATTTTCAGGATATAGTGGAAATGAACATTAACACTGCTTTAGAAACATCATAGTTAAGATGGTAGTATATAGCCTATATGCGTGGCATATGTCTCAGTTACACAGGTGCAAATGCTGATACATAAGCAGAATTAGGAGACTGTATACTTGCATGGTGTTTTAATATGCCCAGCTGCACAGCACTGTGAAAGACCATGCAGACATAAAGTGAATATGTAGGGAAGCAAGCAAGAAAATATTGGCAACAGTATGATGCAATACACAAATATTCACAGGAGAATGTGTTTTACCTGGTGGTATAATGAAAAAAATACACAGAATAGCTCCTCCAAATATCTGGAATTATTGTTGGCCTACTTTGTTTACATATCAGTAGAGGCAAAAAGGCTAACTTGTAAGGTAAGTTAGGTGACAGAATTTTGATCATCCACCATACTACATATCAGCTGGGTTGATGAGTATCACATTTGTTTCACAGTTTCATAGCTAGTTACTAGGCACGTGGTCTAGAAGACCACTGAAGAGTCCAGTGTAAGATCTTAAAAGCCTCATAACAGCATCTGGTTAAATGACTTACACAATAGGCAAATGGAGGTGGGGAAATCAAACAATAGATAACATGAAGCCGCTTGCTAACAGTTTATAGCCTTAATCCTCTATGCTAATCACCCCCTTCAATTAAATTTCTCAAGCTATTTAGTTATTCTTCAGAATGCGGGGTTCTCACCAAGGACAGGAATTTCCATTCAATTAAAAAAAACAAAATTATTGATTACTTGGTGTACATAAAATGCCATCTTTGGATGTTCTTATTCTAATCTGCCATTTACTAGAAAGGTTATTGAGAAGAATTTCTGTTCAGCTCATATTTCCTATTAACTTCTTAAGATCGTAATATCATTAGCTGTACAGGTTCCAGAGATGACAAGGCACTGAAACTGCTATCCTTAGTTTAGTTAATGACTTCCTACTGATAACAAATCAGTGATCTTTGTTGTTTCAGCAATGTTTGCCACTGTTAATCCCCGGAGTATCTGCACAACTCCCACTCAACCTAATCCTTCATAATCCTGAAACAATGCAGACATCCTCTTGGCATACGCACAGAGGTTTGTCTCCATGGGACTAATCCTTTATTGAGCTATCCTCTGCTGTATGATGTTTCACCAGGGTCTATTTTGGTACCATATTATTCACTTGTTTGCAGAGTATATGCTCCCATGAAAGATATTAATCGCAGGAGAAGCATGTGGTATCATCCTTATGCAGATTCTACTCAGCCTTACATCTCTTTGTTTTTCATACTCCTACTAAGAAGGAATTGGATGCTATCAAGTGGATGTAGTTAGCAAAACCAAGGATATAAACATTCATGGGATACTCTCTATTACAGTTTGAAGGGGAAACAGACTTCAGTGTATATCTGTCTGGACTGAGTAGTTTGGTTGCATTCCTCAATAATCACCTGCCTCTAAGGGACCAAACTATAGTAAGTGTAAAAATATTTTTTTATTATTTGAGGAGCATTGGCCATATTATGCAGTTTCTGTAAATTATGATCATTCTACAGTACTGTTTACTCTAATTTCATCAAGACAAGACTAGTCATGTCTAATGTTGCATACCCTCAGGCTGTGCAGAAAACCCATCCCCATTCTACAAGGTCTGTACTGATTGCATAGAGCTATATTGTCAATTTGCAAGGCTTTAATACTTAAATAAATAGATCTGAGAGAGTGGTAGTGATTTACAAGATTCATTTGGAACACAGTCTGGTTCAAACTCTTTCAGAACTGTCATATTCTTGTGGTATTGCTGCCTTTTCAGCTATGACTGGAGCCCTGTATGGGGAATCTTCAGAATCCCACAAGACACTCAAAAAAAACTATTTTTTTAAAAAAAAAGTTGTGAATTTTCCAAAATTGTATTGAAGGCATTAACATGTTTATTTACTGTAGGATAAACTTTAACACACCTTATCTATGTTTTGTCTCTTTAAATTGTTTAGGCTTTTAAGCATGTCAGTAAGACTGATAGACTATTTGTATTTGTGCATGTTCCTGAACAATTCTCTCTCCAAATGATCATACATCTGTACAAGAAGTATTACTTAGGGTTCCTTTCCTAGCACCCTCTGTATCAACATAGTTTGCCAACATAACATCCAGGACTTTAGCTACCTCTTTCTGTCTTAAAGTTCCCCTTATTGTTCATTACTCATTTCCTCTCTTTTTCCTTCCAGTGACTAACTCGCTACTGCTCTGTCCCTTGTATAGCTTATATTTCCCTAAATGTTTTTGATTGCCATCTATACCCTGTCCCCCTTTGTTTTACCCTCTTTCAAAGTCTGCATATTACTTCACTCATCTCTGTTATCTCAGTCTATAGTCTCCTTTATCCTGTACTTCTTCCTCAGTCACATCTCCTATCTTTCCTAGTATCTATACCCTAATTATCTCTGCATGGTCTTCCCTCACATCTGTTTTCTACGCTTAAGTACCATAATTACTGTGTCCAATACTATAGATTGTTTTAGCTCTTATACTAAGCCTGTGTTACTACACAGTATACACACTCTGTCCTTTTTTTAAAAGTAAGACTTCTATTTAATTTTTTGCATATCAGTAAACAGGGATTTCTGCAACAGGGAATTTTTTTGAATGTTTTGTAAATGTTTCTTTCATAATCACCCTTCTTAGTGGCTAACTATAATTTACTTATATTATGTTAAGTTGCAAGATTATAGTTATGTAAATGACTCTATTACATTTATGATCTTGACCCTTCATTGTGTTTGAAATATGAATTTATGAGTAATCATAGAATTAAGGTTCCATGAAATATCCATCCATCAAAAACACACATTACACATCACTATTAGACATACAGACACACACAAAACAACATTTTTGAAGGAGTTAAGCCATCACACCCCTAGAGCTTTAAATAGGCTAACTCTGAGATCAGACAACCTTGGTGTAAAAAAAAAAATCCTTACTCACACTGTTTTGCAATTTTCCTTGACTACATAGACTTTTGTTGAAGAAACACTGAAATTTATTAAACTGTTGAATGAGTTACATTTTGTCACAACAGGCTGCACTGATTAATAGGGATGTGGGATGCAGCTAGTATAATGGTTAAGGTCTTCACCACCCATGAACAATCTGCAAGGTTCAATCCTGACTGCTGCCCAATGACTGTGTGAAGTTTGCATGTTGTTCCTGTGTCTCTGTGGGGTTCCTCCCTCCACCCAAAACATACTGGGTGTTTCCCACTCAAACTTAACCAAAAATAATTGAAGGGAGTTATAGGCAGCAGCATAGACCCTAAGTGGTATCTATCAGAAGAAGACTCATATTGACCAACTGCTTTAGGCAGTTATGCACAGTACTTTATAGATAGGAGAACATGGATCAAAGACTGCTCGCTGTGTTAGGTTTAGCCATTCAATGTTATAACACAATTAGCTTTAGATGATTTAGACACACTGACAAATGTCAATAAAAAAGGGATATGGTTATCAGTATTTGCTGGTGATAACTGAGATAAGGATCTGACAAATGCCAGGGATCCATGGTAATGGTGGGAGGGAGTCAATGCACCTTTATTGGCCAGTTTGTGCCTGCCATAAAGCCAAACAGCCATGGGTCAATAAGCTACTGGCTGGTTGGTTTCTAGTTGCACAGCTTGGATTACCTGGGATTGCTCTGTTGTGTGAAAGCTGGACGTAAGATGAATTAATCTGCAAAAAAATGAACTAAGGAATTCTACACTCAATATAGATTCACTGACAGGATGTAGCTTGAGAGGATTACATGATAAGGAAGAGACTGGATAGCCTGTGTATCCAGGAGAGTCAGTGAAAAGTGCAGCAAAGTCAGTTCGTTTGAATCTAGAGTCTTCTTCTCACAGGGAGGAGAGACTAAAGCTGGTGCAGGAATTATGGAGAGTGAGAGTCTTCAGAAGACAATGAGGGATGTCATCAGAATTAGTGACAGACTCATGGCAATCAGATCCAGCCTATAGCTAGGGCAATATTCATAATCTCAGCCTATGCCCCACAACATAGTTGTGATAGCTAGGAAAACACTGAATTCAGGGCAGCAGCTGCATGACCTACTAGATAAAGCATGATAACATGAGTTAGTGCTGATATTGTGTGACCTAAATGCTCATATTACTACAGACAGAAAAGGATATGAAGACTGCCTGGGTCCACATGGGTGGGGCAACAGTAGTAAATGAGAGGTCATCCTAGACTTCTGACTGACAAATGGATTGACAGTGGACAACACATCATTTTGCAAAAGACTGAGTCACAAGATCACATACAAGAATGGCCAATATGCAATTTGAGCAGACTTCTTCCTAGTAAGGAAAGGGCATTGGTGTAGTCTCAGAGATTGCAAAGTCATCCCAGTGAAACAGTCAACTCACAGCATAAATAACTGTTGGTGACAATCAGCTGCAAAGAGTGGTTAGAGAAGGCTCTAACGTCAACAGAGATTAGACCGAAGACCGGAAAGTTTATTGGAATGAAAGCACAGGAGGTAAAAGAAATACTGTGGGCTCTACCAGAAAGAAAAAGAAATAAGTGGAGCTGAAGAAGAATAGCAGCATCTCAAAACAGAATGTATGAGGACTACATATTAGATTTGTGACTGAGCTTGTTATGGAAATAAGGTACGTTAGGAAGTTTGGTTGGGGAATGCAATCCAGGAAGTAATCAAAAGGAAAGACAGGAGTACAAAACAAAGTGGGAGATAGAAAAGATGGACCAGGCTAAGAAGGAATACTGGTTGACTAATAAAATGACCAAGACAGCAGTTGCAATAGCAAAGGACAAGGGATCAGAAACAATCCACCAGCTTCTAGAAAGCAAATGAGCAGGCAACACAAAGAAACACTAACAGCTTGCAAGACAAAGACAGAGAAATAAAGACAGTCATCAGGCACCCTTCTTAAGGGATGTCAGCAACAACCTTTTCACCAGTCCACTGGACATTAATGGAAGGAGTGCTTCCCACAGTGTCTGAATGAAAACAACTCCACAGAAGCTGTACTGTCCCAGACACAGCCTACAATGAAACTGAAAAAAGAACCCACCCGAGATGAAATGAGAACAGCAGGGGAAAGTGATAGCATCAAATGAGGTCATAGCAGATATGATCATGATGTTAGGTGAGTTTGGGAAGAAGTGGATCTTGAGACTACTAGCAGTATGGAGAGAAAGGTGTATCCCAGATGACTGGAGAACAGGCATTTTAGTACCAGAACAAAGTGGCCATTCACAACTGTGGGCAGTACAGAGATATCAAACTCCTGTCACACTGCATGAAAGTGCTGGAGAGTGTGATTGATAAATGAATACACAGAGTAGTAGAAATTAAGATGAGAGCTGATCAGTTTTGATTCAGATCACAATGTAGCAGAACTGATCCAGTGTTTGCAGTAAGACAGATAGTTGAGAAGAAGCTAGAGGAAAGAGTCCAACTGCATTCCCAGACTTTGAGAAAGCATATAACGAGATCCCAAGAAAGCTGATTTGGGCAGTCTTGCAATAGTTCCAAGTTCTGCAAACACTGATACAGTTAGTGCAGGCTATGTTATTATACTCAGACAAGTACAAACAGTGTTCGGACTCACAGAGGAGTTTCCAGTGGGAGTGGGTGTATGCCAGGGTTCAGCTTTGAGTTCACTGTTGTTTATACTGGTGATGGACTACATTAGCAAACAGGCCATAGGAGACAGAGTAACAAAGCTCCTGTATGCAGGCAATGTGGCATTACAAACAGACTCAGAACAAAAACCTTTACAAATGTTATGGAAATGGAATGCAAAATTAAAGGCGCACATGATCAAACTCAGTACAGATAAGAAAGTTATGGCAGAAAATGGGGAAATCAGAAAAAGCTAAAAATTGAGATAGAAGGGAAATAAGTAGAACAGGTTAATATCTTAAAGTATCTGGGAGGGGTAGTTGAGGGGAAGGAAAGTCTTAATGAAGAGGTCAAAACTAGAATCAGAGGGTCTTCAGACAACTGACACAGTGTGTCAAGGTACGTGTGTGAGAGAAGAATAACAAAGAATCTGAAATTTAATGCGCATAAAACAGTTGTGTGACCGGTACTACTGCATGGTATAGAAACCTGGGCAGTGAATGCAGAGCAGCTGAAGACGCTAGAGGTGATGGAGATGAAGTGCCTGAGATAGGTGGTAGGATGCATGCTGTGGAACAGAGAAAGAAATGAGAACATCAGAGCAGAAGCCAAAGTAGCTCCAATTGGGGAGTTCATCAAAGAGAACAGATTACAGGCATCAACACACATGTGTAGGAAAGCAGAAGGCAATTAGGTGAAGAAGATTTGGGAGAGACATGAAGAAGAAATGAGGATGTCAAGCAAATAAACTGAGTGTGTGTTAGAGATAATGTGTGGCAGTCAGGCATGACCACTGAAGAAGGCAGCAGAGGGGCACTGATTTGAGAAAGATGGCAACAGTTGATGTGGCACCCTGACTCCATGTAGAAAATGGAAAAGGGGGTTGATGATGAGGATCCAATGATTCTAGGTATATTTTGTATTATATCAATGTAAAGGGACCCTTTCAGTCTCAACATTCACTGTGAAAGTACTCTGCTTGTTAGGTCTATTCTAGTCAATGTAATGCCGAAGAATAAATAAAAATAAAATAATTGTTTAAGGAGTTGATATCATCCTTAAACTTCTTGAACTGATATGTGGCCCTCTTCTTTCATTTCTCCTTTTGGTTGCCTCTTTTTACTGTCTTCTTTTCATTTACTTCCTTAACCTTTCTCTCATAGCTATCCTTCTCCATGAACTGCGTGAGTAAACCCCTCCCCTATTTCAAGTCTTTCCACCTGTGCTCAGTCCCCTCCTCTTACTTGGGTAACTAAGTGATCATCACCTTGTAATTCTATGTAAAGTATTTTAGTGCACCTCTCCCTAGAGACAGACACTTTCCTTTCTCCTGCCATACCCTTTCCATAACCCCTATATTCTTATACTCCCTCTCCTAAGACCAGTCTCATTCACTTCTCTCACCCTTCCTTTAGTTCCCACCTTGCAGATGCTGTCTTCTCCTTATGACCTTTTTTATCATTTTGGATACATGCAGCATCTTTACTGATCATTTTTCTGTATATTTAACTTGCATTGTATCTATTTAAAAAGTTTGCCCTTTTTCCAACCTGTATATATTCACTGACCATAATCATTATATTGACTTTATTAACCTTCTAATAATCTACTTTCTGTCCTTCTTTTTTCTTAGTATAATCTCTGGGTTGCATAGATTTTACCAGGGAAAATCCAGTGGGAAACACTCATTATGCTTGCTAGTACAGACGTTACCTATATTGGTCACAATAACTTTGCTTCATCCTGGCAGATGAGCTTGTTTTCCTCCCGTTTCTTTCATCACATCACAGTGCAGAGATCCTTTCTTTCTTGTCCTTGCCTCCTACTCATTATAGCCTTTTTTAAAAGCTGCATATATTTAGGATAGAGTTCATCTGCTCAAGCAACTTTTCAGCAAAAATGGATCAAATGTACTTAACTTCTTGAACTGATGCACACTAAGGTTTTTTTTAACCCCCCCCCACCCCCTATATGAGCAGATTCATTGAACTCTCTTAATTAACGTTACTAACTTCAATGTAACAAAACCTTAGGGTGAGTTAGAAGAACATTAATTGTCAGTTTAATTAGCTGGGTTCATTAGCTTGGTTTCACTGAAAAGACAGCAAAATATCATATGCTTAAACAGACAAAAGAAATGCATTCCCCACAACTAATTAACTGAATATTATAAGTACAAAACATTTTCTATCATGTGTGAAATACAAACTAAATGCAACCACCATTTCAGAGACAAGAAAGAAACAGCTGCACTGGTAATCATGTATGCTCTTCTCCAAGTTTACTTACGCACCTGATGAAATGGAATTGGACTTGAGGCATTCTGTCAATGTTGTTTGTCTACAAGATCATTTCTTAGTTCTCATCGTTGTACACAGTGGCTGGGCATTAGGGTTGCCACTGATCTGTATGCTTTTCTTCCAAACAATCCAAAGTCCATCCATCCACCTCTCATTGAGCTGAATTTCTTCTTCTTCTACTACTAATTTAGTCTTTGTAACCTTTCAGAGGCCGTCATTTCCTTTTTCTGCTTACTTCCCCAGTGGTCAGTCTGTCCATTGAGTCCCTTAACATCTAGATTGCATCTTTTTTCTCCATTATGTTATTTCACGGCCAGTGTTGGACCCAATAAGTTTTTCTCATCTTCTGAGTTCCCTTTACAAAGTCTTCTTCCTCTCACACTTTGCTTAAAGCTCATCGTCTTCCTATGTTTATTTTTGTTGCCTGCTTACCTTCCCTGTCAGTGTTGTTCCAACTTCTCTCTATGCCCTTGTTCAACCTTTGTCCTCTCTCATTGAATATTTTATTCCATGACAGGGTTTTAAGTAGCTGTTCTTGAACTCTACCATTTTTGCTTTGTAATATGCAGTAATAAAATCTGACCGACTGTTACAAATATTGGTTAGCAATTAGAGAAAGCAAACAATTTATTAACAAAATAAATCAAGCAATGAAAGAATATAAATGGAACTTATCATATTAAAATATAAACCACCGCCAGCATCAGGTAAAGAAACATAGATTATTACCTTGAAAGATGTCAAGTAAATCAAAATCCCTGGATACATAAATAATTTGTTGCAGGAAGGATACACGTAAGGGTTTTGTAGCATTGGTTATGGATGGTTTGTATGAAATGAATATTACGGACAGAATTTAAGAGAAAACCAAATGAGTAGGAAATAAAATAAATTCAGTAAGTGTCATGTCATATGGCAGTGCAAGACAACTTTCATATTGTGATAACTTAATATATGCCCTGTTAAGACAAGTGTGGCCACCTGTAGCTAACGGGCAAGGGGCTGTTTTAGAAAAATAACAAAACAGAATTATTTATATATTTGCCAATTCATTTTGGTGAACTGATAATTCTTGTTGAACAAATGTTCCTTTATCAGCAGACAGCCAGGGGAAACCTTCTTGAAGAGATATTATCAGTATATTCAAAGATACAGATGGTAAACCTTAAGGTGAGATATTGTGTGTCATTTACAAAGGATGCAAGCTAGAACAGCACTCAATTAAAAGTAAATGTGTAAATAATATTAAATGGACACTGTGTACTGACAGTGAAATGTGTTAGCTTAAAAACATCATCAGTTTTCATTTACAGAGGATATGAGACTGAACACGTCTAATGGATCAGTTCATAAGTAGTTTGTGCTGGGAACAGTGAGCACATCTGTCAGATTAAAATGACTAAAGAAATTGTGCAATTAATACATCTTTAGTCAGTAGATACATTTGTTGAGGGGTCACAGCTGGAGAAGTACATTTAGTTAAAACATTTTACAAAGCACTTAAAAAGTAAGAGTATATCTAAAAAGTTATTTTTATTTTTTTATTTATTTTTTCATTTTAAAGTTGATTATCTGGGCTACTCTATAGATGTATCTCAACCATGACCTAGCCAAAGGTAGGCAAAATATTGAATATAAAGTAACATGAAATGAACGCAGTGACATTTTGAAAAAATAAAGTGTAATATGTGACTTTGTAAAATAGTACAAATTTAACAATGGGCGGTTTTGAGAAAAAGAATTGCAATTCAGATTATTAAATATAATGGGATTTAGTTAGGCCAGAAAATGGTTGTAAAGCATCATATTATATGAGAGTATTATGTTAGCCATTTATAATAGGTGAAGATAGTAAAATAGGGCAGAAAGGAGTGCTTTAATAGGGAAAGGTCATGAATGTTACTTCTGTAATTGCAAATGGAATTACAGACAGGTGTGCCAAGTTTAGAGATGGTTTGTCAGTAGTTTATAACAGAAAAAGTGGTTCTCTAAAGGTTAGAGGACCCATTTGTTTTACACCGAATAAATAGTAATAACTAGAGATAATACAGTAGAATGAGGTGGACAAAGTTTGCATTAATTAGCTTATAAATTACGGTTACAAAAAGAAAAGTAGACATTTTTGTTAGTGGTGGTGTAATTATACTATTAAAAAGAGTACAGTGGTATGTTGTAGTACCTGAGAGATTAAGAAAAATTGTAGTCTTTTCAGGGCCTTTTACAATTTTGTGTGTTTTAAGTGTTGCACAAAGTATGAAGAATGAGGTTCTACTCAGTTGTGAGGAAGGTACATTTCTGTCTAAAGAATCATTATCTTTCAGTGGTGAGGTGACTGAAAGTTTTGTTAACTAATTTGGGCTGTGTCAAGACTTAGCTGGTACTGAGCTCAAAATGCTTGTGAAATGAAAGGTTTAGACGAAGATGAATATCTAAGCACTTAAAGCAGTCACTCTGTAAAAAGTGCCACAAAGATCAGAAATGTGGAATGAGGGAGTACAAGTGAGTTTTTGACAGCTAAGGGATAGCGTAGCATTTGTTTTGGTGGTACTAATAAGTAATCTGTGTGGAACAACAGGGAAAGACTATTCAAGTCAGACTGGGAAAAGTCTTTGCAGGATATTTGTATGAGAAACAGATCATCAACATAAGGAATAATTTTAAGATTTCACAGATCTGATGGACAATTATTTACAAAGACCATCATTTCTGTTTGGAAAAGACACAAACTCCTATAAACAGATGGCACTGTCATTTGGAAGTCAGGAAATTTCCCAACAGCAATCTGTAACTCACTTAACTCTACCTTATCCCACCTTTATTTAAGCTTTAAAAGGTCTCAGCTTAAAGTCAACATCTGTAAAATGTGCTCACTGAAAACTGAGACTCACAAGTATCTTAGCATACACAAAAATGATTGGAAGCTCAATAGAGCTGATAGGTGTCCTTTGGAAAATGCTTAACCCTGTAAATATCTTAGAGTTTGGCTTGACCCTGCACTCAACTTTCTCTACACATACAAAGTACAGAGCCAAACTCCTTCCTTCAAGTCCAGTCCTAATGACTACAGTCTTTACCCTTGAGACATGGTAAGGCAAGTTCAGAGATTGCATTTGCTTGTGTATCTAGTGCTCAATTTTTGTTTGTTTGGGTATATTATGTGCAAATGTTGATTGCCCTATGTCACAATAGTATGAGTGTATATCATAGGATCTCAGTGATGGATAGAAAGAGTATTATAGAAAAGCACACTTTAAAGAGTAGTTTGCTCTTTCTCTGTGAGTCAGCACAATCTCAGAATAAGTACATATATGAACGGTGGTATGCGAACACTCTTCTGTGGAGTTTAGATGAATTGTGCTTCATTCATTTTTAGAATGAGAACTTGTGTTCTTGCAGTATTTCTGCTGTGCATTCGAGATACAAGCATCGGAGTTTCAGTGATGTATAATAGAAGTGACTAGACAAGTTATGCTCTGAACTGGTAAATGATGTTTGTGTTTAACGTTTCAATATGCCCTTCTTGTCTTTTGGCTCCATATCTGAATGAAACCATCAAAATCTTTCAAATATGCAGAACAAAATTTGTTCAGGAGAAATCTTCACTAGCTAGCTATCAAAGAAGTGGGAAGTTATCTCCCTCTCTTGAGCTTAGAATCACCTTCTTCACCATCACCTTAATTTGCATGCTTCTAAATCTGGTCCATTGCAAGTCCCGCCAATGTATGATCATTGTTAAACAGCCTGCTAGGTTGCTCATATCAGCTGACCCTTCAACCATCACTGTCACTAGCTCTCATTTTTTTATTTCCTGCTTGGGTCTTCATCACTGCTCCATGGGTTTGGAACTCCCTTCTCAGGAAAATCTGTTAGTCATTGTTCATGAACATCTTATCTAACCAACTGTATTCCTTCCTTACCACCACGGCAAACTTATATAAAATGGAATCTTGGACTTAGTATATATAAGTCAGATCTTTTTGCCATTCAATCTCCATATTACAGGACTCACTCTCTAGTGAGTCCTGACATTTCAAATTGTTACCTTTAACTGCACCTTAAGTAATAAGTACCATTATACATGTCATATTTTTGTAACATAACCTAATTAATGCTCTGTAACTTTTTGTATTTCTTATCTCCAGTACTCTATATTACCCCTTTATTTTCCTGTATCAAACACATAGCTAACATGACCCTATATGGTTCAGTTCACCTAAATAAACAAACAAAATAAAACAAAAATGAAAATAACATAACTAAATAGGGAGAGGAAAAGATGCATTGCTTCTGAACACAATCTTAGAGGGTCTCCAGATTTTAGCATAGAAAGGCTGATAGTGCATTCTCAAAGCATATTGTAACAGGACGATCAGTTAGACAGTTTTTAAATCAGAATAATGGTGCAGCATTCCCTTCTTTGATGCTGGGCTAAACTTTTGCTGTGGTAAATCAGTAATAAACTATACAGTATAGGAATGACATATTAAAGTAGTATATTCCTCTTAAAAAAGGGGTCTATGAAATGTGTAACATACAGATAGTCAAAGGAAGGGATATGTTGCTGTCCAGTTTTGGTCCTCACTGATCTAGCTGTGGTACTGGCCTCAGAGCTCCATGTCATCCCATATGACCAATGGCAATCACATTATGGTATTGTATTATACTCGTGATTGGGCTGCCTCATATCTTATTAGATGATCCCTTAAGGCCATAGAAGGACTTACCTATTTCTCATTGTCAACTTACTTATATCATCTAGGGTGCTATAATGGTCCATTTTGGACCTCTGCTTCTCACCATGTATATGCTTACATTGGGAGATATCATTGGAGGGAAGTGTTTATATTATCAGTACATTTCATTTCCCACTCCTTCCTTCAGAAGATGGCAACTGTTAATTTCCTAATGGATAATCTGGATTGCATCTGTCAGTAACCAAAGAGCTATCTTTAAAAGCTAAGCACCTACAAAACAAAGGCCATGGAAATTGACATCACACTAAGGGACTCCATAGCTCCAGTCCTTGATCTCAGTATTGTTCATAGGGATGAAATACCAGTTTTTGTTCAACCTAGTTGAGATCCTATAGGACAAACTAACATTCTGCAACCAGGTATAAGACACCATATTAGCATCTTTGCAGTGTCATCTAGATTAAGTGTCTTATTCTATCAGTCAACTCTGTGACTAGTACCATTTTTTGGGGTCTGGGTGTGGCTGCATCCCAGCAGCCAGTACCATGCACTATACCGCTCATCTCTGACTGCTAGAGACTGTTGTTTTCTTTGACATCTTATTATAGTATATTTGAACTTTCCATCCTATAAAATGTCAGGAGTTCTTAAAAGGCTGAAGGATGCTGCATTGAAATTTGGAGCTTGCAGGGGATTTTCAATACTCTGATGTTTCCTTTGGAAACTAGCAATATTACTCCTCAGTGCTTGACCAAGGGAGCTAATATAGTTAATAGTAGATGCCTGGATTTAAGCTTGGTAAGTCTGGGCTTTGTGTACACCACAGGACAAGTCCATCACATCCATTATTCCACTCCACACCATGTCATTTCTAGGCTTGACTGTATATATTATATATGTGTATATATATATATATATATATATATATATATATATGTGTGTGTGTGTGTGTGTGTGTGTGTATACACACACACACACACACACACACACACACACACACACACACACACACACACACATATATATATATATATATATATATATATATATATATATATATATATGATATAAAGGTCCCATTCAGAAGCTCAACTCAACAGAAAATCAAACTTCATATGGTCTCGACCATTTGATTGACTTTTTCGAAATGTCGAAGCTTTTGAATAGAGATCGGGGAAGTTACCCTTTTCTCCACTGTAGTGCAATCCTGGATTTGGTATATATAATATGCAGCTGGTGTGTGTGTGTGTGGGGGGGTACAGTCTACCACATGACTGGTACAAGGGTGCTTGGCCCCTGCAAAAATGTAGATTTTTGTTTTCTGTAGACTGACTTTTTGGGAAAGTTGATCATATGGTCTAGACCACATGAAGTTCAACTTTCTGATGAGTTGAGCTTCTGAATGGGACCTATATATTTCATTACACTTGGTGCTATGCATTCCATGTTGGATATCTGTATTATCTGGTTATTGTGGTCCTTCATTCTCTTTGGTGATTCCTGACTTTTTCTTTATTTCGTTCTTCTTCCCAAGGTACATTGAGCAAGTTGTTAATGCGTATTGACAGAGGCACAACAGGTTAAAGTTACAGTCATCCACTCTTTGGGATGGGTTTAAATGCCCCACTAGAGAAAAGTAATATAAGGTGAAGAACATACACTTTATAGGGCATACAGTAAGGATGGACAGTTTTTCTACAGGCCTTTACTTTAAAGAAAGAACTTTGATATTCTAGGGCATTGGTTAGTTTGGGAGTTGCAGACCACACTAAGAAGAGAATGACTAGAAGGCTGAGCAGCAAAATGCTTGTAGTGAGACATGCAGATGGAAGATAAAGGTAAAGTACTATACTCTGAGGAAAACATAAGAACATCTGGTTTAGAGTGAATTACTGTTCATGTTATGGCACAGTGCAGTCTAACATAAGTACCCTCTGATATCAATATCACACTCACGGAATGCAGCGGTGGTCTTGTGGCGTATCAATTATAAATATGTTGCCTGGTATCTGGTGGTGACAAAGAAAAACAAATGTCCAGTTTCAGAAATGTATAGGGTCTGGTGGGCAATTAGATTTCTCTGTCATCTTCCTTTAAAAAAAAAAAAAGAAAAAACATGCACTGAAGAATGACTTGGAGTTGGGAGGTGTTATGACATGCTTTGCTGCTAATGGCACCCTCCTCTTTTACCTGGGCAGTTCTCATGAAGACATTTGTTTGATTTTTCTACATATGTCATTCTGCAATCCAGAAAGAAAACATAGGTCATTTTCAGATCAGCCAGACCAGTGCTAGGGATGTCTGGTGTGAGTGTGAAGGGACGTACTTTTGCCACTTTTGTCATTTTCAATCTTCCATAGAATGATGTGCAAAAGGTGTGCAAAATGCTGTGGGCGATTATGTCCAATTCATGGCAAACGTTAAATGTTTTACTGTCACACTGCCACATCTAGACCCTTTCCTCCAGGTGGCACTGATTGAGGTTGTCTTGACACACATCAAGAAAAGAAGGTAATGGATTTGCCAACACTAGATGATTCAATATTCTTAAGAAATTAGTATTTGGCTGAGGTGGCTGAAGTGGTCATTATAAAATGTGGAACAGAGCATCTTCTGTTGTAGGTCCAGTTTAATGGACATGGGCAATAATAAAGTCAGAAAATGCATGATAATAGGGAAGTTAGGAAATGTATGACTTCGGTGAGGACATGGATAATAGGGAAGTTAGGAAATGTATGACTTCGGTGCATATTTAAAGGTTTTCCAACCTAGAATTTGACAGATCATATGCATTTGCCTGAATAATTCTGTGTGTAGAAGGGATCTTCTGTTATATCATGTGTAAGGCACTTGTTGAGATCACTTTCAAAGTCTGGATACAGAACTGTTATCTTAGGTAATGTAAGAATTCCCTCATGTTTAAAGACAATATTATTTTATGAAATGGCCTTAAACATCCATGATGTATAAACCTACAGTCTGCACCATTAATACTGAATGCTTATCCTCTTCACTCACTTTACCTAGTCAAATTAAATAAGACAAAACTATTTCAATGCACACTAAAAGGAAATTTGTTTGACTAAAGCAATCTTTAGTGGCTGTGATAATTTGGCCATTGTTTTCTGAATTTCTTGCCTACATGTCAGGTCTCTTAAGTTGGTGAAAACAAGTGCAAATATTTTTTCTTGCCTGCATTGAAATAAAAATGTAACAAAGCATAGCAATATGAACTAATGTTTAACAAGGGGGCTTAAAATGACAACTGTCATGGCTAGTTGATACCTTTTCACTTCTGGATAATCAAAGTATATTTAAATTGAGAAAACCGGGACTGCTATTTTAGTGGCAGTAGTAAGGTAGCCTGGTAAGTCCAAGTTTGAAAACACACAGAGAGGTTTAAAGTGAGATTGTTTCATCAGCTACATGGCCTTTTTTACTTAGTTGTTTGCTGTTAATTAATGCAATTGAGAGCTATTTTTTGCTGTGCTTTTACATTAAGAACTTCCAGGATTATCCATCTTTTGGCAGAAGGTGTTTACCTGGTCTGTCTGAGTCGGGAGCTCAAAAGGTAGCCATTTATTGGCCAAAGGGCAAGAGAGTTAGTTTTAAAATTTTTTTCTGTCTGCTATAAATTAGGTGCATTTGGTGGAGCTGTTCACTACACAGCAGAGTTTAGCAATACTATAAAGCTAGTACTTAGGACTTTAACCTATAACACACAAAAGATTTGCATGGAGCTAAGTTTAGGGCAGCTGCTCTGTGCATCAAACAGTACTAATGTCAGATCATAGCACTATATAACATCTGTCCTTAAACCTAGATGGCAGTTAGGTGACCCCTGTAAAACCAAGTCCCTAAACCATAATATTACAACCCTAATACAGGTCCTCACAACATGGATTGGCAGTTTCCTAATGTCTCTGTGGACAGCTTTGTAGATATGGGCATCCTGAGACAACTTAGCAATTGTCTCATGTACTTAGACATTTTAATCCTTAAAAAAGCTAACAGTATTTGAGAGATGTACATAAACAACTTCCTTGGAGGCAAAAATCTCTCTTACAAGGTTGTCAAGAACACATATGCTACATCCTTCACACATACTGCTCACTACACACATAGCTCTTCTTATGCTGAGGCATTTAAAAGAAACATTTCCAACCTCGAAAATCTCGTAAGCCATCAAACAGCAGGAGCTACTCTTATCTATTACTAAAGCACAAACCAAAGCAACACCTAACACCACACATAAGCCTGCACCCAATGATCCACCAACAGCAAAGTCCATAATGTAAGCAAACACATTACCTAGAAATGTTGTCCTAGGGAATATTATTGTATGACACACATATGACCCCCCCCCACACCAGACTGGACAAGGAGAAGATAACCGTTAGTTGCCTATCTGAAGCTAGGATCTGCAATATCATGCACATGCCCAAATTACCGAACCACAGGTACCAATATGATTCTCCCATAGTCTATGTAGGTGTAAATGACCTAAGATGTACGTCACTGTACTATATGAAAAGAGACATTATGGCTCTCTCTCTGAATATGCGTCACAGACAGGTATTAGCCTCGCATTGAGCAGCATTCTACCTTTAACAAGGATGATGCCATGGTGAACAGAAAATGATTGATGTTAATAAATGGCTTAGTTTCTGGTTTCTAGTTTCTGGACTCAGTAGGTAGCACTATATCAGGTTGCAAGGTAAAGACAGAAAGATAAAGAAGATAGTCAGACACCCTTCATAAGTGGTGCCAGCAAGAACCTGCTCACCAGTCCAAAGGACATCAAAGGTAGATAGAAGGAATATTTCCAGCAGCTTCTGAATGAAGAAAACCCCACAGAAGCTGTAATCTCCCCAAAACAGCCTACAATGAGAGAAGAAGAGTAGCATACTTAGAAGAAGTAAGAATAGCACTAAGGAAAATGAAGTCAGGGAAAGCAGCAGGCTCAGATGAGGTCACAGCAGATGTGATAAAGATGCTGGGTGAGATAGGGGAGAAATGGCTCCTAAGGTTACTCATAGCAGTGTGGAAAGAAAGGCATATCCCAGATGACTGAAGAATAAGCATACTCATTCCAGTGTACAACAAGAAAAGGGACAACCACAGCTGTGGGCAGTACAGTGGCATCAAACTCCTATCATGTTGCATGGAAGATCTGGGGAGGGTGATAGATAAATGGATACCCAGAGTAGTAGAATGCAAGATGGGAGATGAGCAGTTCGGATTCAGAGCAGGATGCAGCACAACTGACCTAGTGTTTACAGTGAGACAAATAGTTGAGAAGAAGCTAGAAATGAGGAAAGAGTCCAACTGAGTATTCCTAGACTTGGAGAAAGCATATGACAAGTTTCCAAGAAAGCTGATCTGGACAGCACTGAGGTGCTTCGTAGTCCCAGAAACATTGGTAAAATTAGTGCAGGCTATGTACAAAAACCCAATGACTCAAGTGTTTGGCCTTACAGAGGGGTTCCCAGTGGTCATGGATGTACACCAGGTAAAGCTCTGAGCCCACTGCTGTTCGTACTGGTAATGGACTACATAAGCAAACAGGTTGAAGGGGACAGATCAAGAAAGTTGCTGTATGCAGATGATGTGGCATTACAGGCAGACTCTGAGCAAGAACTTCATCAAAATATGGGGTCATGGAATGCAAAACTGAAGGCACATGGGATGAATCTAAATACAGATAAGACAGTGGTAATGACAGCAAACTGGAGAAATCAGAAGAAGCTGAGAATTGAGATAGAAGAAAAGATAGTGGAACAAGTAAATAGCTTCAAGTATCTGGAAAGGGGTGGTTGAGGAGAAGAGAAGACTTCTAAATGAAGAGGTCAAAGTTAGAATCAGAGGGGCTGCAGCCAACTGGCATAGAGTGTCAGGTGTAGTCTATGACAGAATAATGCCAAAGAAGCTGAAAAGTAAGGTGTGCAAGACAGTGGTGTGACCAGTACTACTATATGGTACAGAAACCTGGCCAGTAAAGGCAGAGCAGATGAAGAAGCTGGATGTCATGGAAATGGAGTGTCTGAGAAGGGTGGTAGGATGCACTCTGTGGGACAAGCAAAGAAATGAGGACATAAGAGCAGAAACCAAAGTATCTCCAATTGTAGAAAATATTAAAGAGAACAGATTATGGTGGTTTGTGCACGTGCGCAGAAAAAAAGATAATCTGGTGAAGAATATTTGGGACACACAGGAAGAAGGTAAGAGGAAACAAGGACGTCCAGCAAAGAGGTGAATGGATTGTGTAAAAGAAGATCTGTGACAGTCAGGCATGCATGTCGAAGAAGGCAGGAGTGTGGCATTGAATCGAGAGAGATGGTAACAGTTAACATGATTCCCCGACCCCATGTAGAAAATGGGAAAAAAGGGGCGGATGATGATGATTAGTTTCTGGTTTCACTCCAGGGAAATCCAACATCTATCAGTATGAGAAGACATGGTTAACAAACTATGTTGTTTTGTCAAGGAAGCTTTGGACCTTAAAACTTTACTCAGTCTCACTTCAATAACCTTTGTCTATTGTTCCACACAGGATATTAGCTAACACTTTATCCTCCCCTTAGAGTCTTTTTCAGGCAATGTCAAAATGACAAAACTACCAAAAAAAAACAAAAAAAAAACCTGAAAGCAACCTTAAGGTGTTACTGATTAATGTTCTCTCCATTTTGGAGAATATAGACATCTGTGCTTTTCTGAGACATGGTTTAAAGCCACAGAAAGTACTCCAGCAGTGTAAAGCTACAGTGCCTTCCTCACATTTAGATCAACAGCTGGACAGACATAGGCTAAAGGTAGAGGTGTCTTTATCTACATTAGTAACAGATGCAACTCCAGATTTGTTAAACAGAATGATACTCTGGAATTCATCCAGGTCTCCATAGACAAGGCTCCTTACCATGTTCTGGACAGCTACAAGTCACCATCTATGACCCACATAGCTCACAAGTCTTACCTAGACCAACTAGAGGTGCACATCCAATCAAATACGCTATTCATGAGAGACTAATGGTCCATCTATAGAATGGGTAGAATGGGAAACATAACTACCCCTCTATATACTGCCTCTAACTCACACTTACAATGTTTCCTGTACTTTAACACAAACACCTTGGACCAGATAGTATGGACTCCAACCAGAGGATCAAACATATTGGACCTAGTATTCATGAACATGGTAGAGCATTGCACCACCCCCAAATATGTCACATCCTCATTTGTGAGGTTGAATACAAAGCTGTTTCTTTTGAAATAAAAATCAACCCAGAAAACCCAACTAAACCTGAAACAGTTAGGAACTATTTGAAAGCAAACTACATCATATTAAGTGACAGTTTGTCAAAATTCATGGCTCCCCAAAACCCCAAGAACACAGCTACTTATGCAGAATTACTTACAGAAACCCTATACAAACATGTAAATGGCTGCACTGAGGCTAACACCTAAAGCAAACCACTGGTGGAATATGTAACAAAAGAAAAAAAGTCATGGCCAGAAACAGAAAGAGCAACTCTTATAGAGACAAGAGCTCTCTGATTCAACTAAACAAGGAATAAAGAGGTCTAAAAATCCAACAAGGAGAATTATAATGTCAAGATTGCCTCCCAGTCCAAGGACAATCATAAGGCCTTCTTCATCTATGTCAAGAACTTTGAAGGTAACACACTCAGCAGTGTGCAGAACTGGTGGTAAATAGCACAACTTTCACTGACCAGGGTGACACAAGGAGTCTACTAGCTGATAAATTTAGTTCTAACTTCAACCCCACTCCCACCTGTGAAACCCCTTCTAGAACCCCCCCCCCCCAGCAATTATAAACAGGGAACAGATCCTGGTGATGATCTCTAAGGCCAAAATCACTACTTCAATGGACCCCAACAATATCACTGGTTGCCTTCTAAATAGCCTAAAACATGGCCTAGTGGGACCACTTGTTTCACTCATTAACTACAGTCTCAAAACAAGTTAAGTGCCAGGTGAATGAAGGGCTGCAAGGGTCATCCCTCTACATAAGGTTGGGCAATCACAGACACCAGGAATTACAAGCCCATCAGTCTGACAAGTCTAATGTACAAAGTCATGGAATGAATTATCAGGTAGATGGTTAATAAGGGCATTGGCAACCTACAAACACTGGACCTATCCCAGTTTGGGTTTAAATGAAGGTCTTGCCTACTCATCCTAGTATACTTCTTTGAGAGAGTCACCGAGGCTATGAATGAGGGGAATACAGTGCATAACACATACCTTGACCTGGCCAAGGTATTTGATACAATACTTCACTCAGGTATTGTTGACAAACTCTCAGAACTAGGCATAAATCTCTACAAAACTCACTGGATTGTCGGCTGGCTCACACATTGGTCAGGATCAGTGAGACCACATCCACCTGAAGACCAGTCACTAGAGGAGTATCCCCAGGGATCCATGTTGGGTCCACTTCTGTTTGGCATCTACTTTTCAGACATAAAGGCTAATGTCAAAGGTCTCTGGTTCTCTATGTTCATAGATGACTGTAAATTGGGAGCTATCATAGACTCCTCATGACACCAACATCCTACAATAGTGTCTAACACAAACAAATGACTGATGCCAAAGCCACATATTAAAACTCAATGCAAAGAAAATAATTATAGTGTAAAACCACAATAAGGATGCACAAAAGATGTTCTTCTTCACCACAAAAAATATGCCCAGTTACCAGTGATGCAAAAATTTATTTTAAAAACTATTTACAGCAACTTTTGTCAGCATGAAATACAGATAAATTCTCTATAGTTTTTAAAATAAATGTTTGCATCACTGGTAACTGGACATATTTTTTATGGTGAAGAAAAATAATTATAGTGCCCTTTAGGAAATCATCTCCCCAAGCTAATTACTCCACAGATAAAACACCCCTAAGAGTTGACACTATAGTTATGGATCTATGAACATATGTAGACAGTAAAATTTAGCCTTTGACCACCATGCAACCAAGACAGTAAGAAAATCATTCCATGTTGCCCGACTTATAAGTAATGGTATGGTATCCAGCTCCAAGGAAGTAATACTACCATTCTACTCAGCCTTTATCAGACCCATCATTAAGTACAATGTCCCCTTTGGCATGTACCTAACCATGCACCTGCGACAGTTGGAATACCCTCAAAGGTTGTTCATCAGGAGACTCCAGGTTATGAATGCCCTGTCCTACATAGATTGTCTTAGGGCTGTATTTCTGTACTCAATCTCATGTAGGTTACTGAGAGGAATCTATGCCTGATAGATAAGGCATCTTCAGATCCAACTCTGATGGATCTCTTGCACATCTGCAAAACAAACAGTACCAGAAACATTAGATCCAAGGACCTGCACTTTGTCTGCAGCATGAATAGAACATGCTGGAGAACTGATATGTATCTCAAGAGATCCCTGAGCTATGGGATAATCTCCCATTCTACACGAAGCAGAGTTCTTCCTTGACTCCATTCAAATGAAACCTTGATGACTGTATGGGATACCATAAATTCACCTCCAGTCTGGCCCCATGTCTTTGATGAACAGAGGTCAGCAGTAAGTAAACTAATCTCCAACTAACCCCCCCCCCCCCCCACACACACACACACATAACCCTTAGTTACCTCCTTAATAACATACTCACCATATAGGAATCCAAGAAACTTGGAGACAAAATTGTGTTGGAATTACATGACTAGGCTTGCAAAGACACAGGTGGTTGTTATCCTAGTAAAAACCTATGACTCTATGAACTGTTTCTGAAGATGTGTTCACAGATTCAGATTAATCATGTTAACAGCCAGATTGGCGATTCACTGAAATAGCCAATGGATACACATCTGAAATAAAGGCAAGCAGTCTATGAGCGGAAATGACATTACTGCCAAAATATGTCTGCAAGTAATTTTCATAATATACTTACTATACAGCTTGATGTCATTCTGTGTAGATGAACTTTTTTTTTCCCATTTTAGCATCTGCTATAACACCCAAAAGAACAGTGCTCAAATGTGGTTACTACATTTCATAGTATATCCACAATACTGAGGCTTAACTCTCAGCCACATGCTTAACCACAGACACACTTACCACTATGCTGTGGTTTTCAAAAATACAGCTACAAATGCCTCCTTTGTACCTCACAAAGCTATAAGCTCAATACAACCAAAACCTCACAGATTTAACCCCTTAGAAAGACCTTCTGCTGACTACATGCAATAGCACATACAGAGTAATGACACCATGGCAAGGGGAGAACCATAACAGCAAAATATCTGTGGTTAAAACTGAACCAAATCAGATTCAGCAGCCCATAAAGCAAACATTACAACTGTCAACCATCAAAACATCCTAGCAGTTTGTAACTCATATGTGCATTAAAAAAAAACTACTTCAGTGGACATTGCAAGGAGCTTGTGCATTACACCTTATGTACAAAATTAGGGACATCTCAGCTAGAGAAAAAAGATTAAGGCCAATTATGTCATGGTCTTTATTTCACTGCAACAAACAATCTAAGGTTGTCATCCGTTCTGAATACGTAACATATTTGAGATTAACAAACATCCCAGAAATCACTGGAAAAAACTTCTGTACATTTGAATTATCATTTTACCTTATATGGTACTTTATTATCATAACAAAAATCTGTTATTCTGTCAGTGGCTATGGGTACAGTGTTATATATAACATGTACAGGAGATACACAACTTGCTAACTTGGAGTATGTTATGTAACCAGACTGGTTTCCACCTGATCAATGTTACCTCTTATGTGTGGAGTATAAATTTAAAAAAAGGAAATTTTCCATTTCCATTAGTGTTTATAAGACCTCTTTTTGAAGTTGGAATTAGTATATTTAAAAAGCCTCAATGGTTAAATGAATGATTTAGAAATTTAAGGATATAAAACAAGAACTCACTACATTATAACTAAAACTATAAAATGTTTATTACATAAGCATTCAGAACATTATTCCTTTTTCAGATCACATTAAAAAGTTACTTAGCATTTTACTTAAATGCCATTATTTAAAAATAACACATCAATAAAGCTCTAGACAAAATTAATTTTGAGTAAACTAAACACATCACAAGTCTTAATACTTTACAAATACTACTTCTGAAGAATGAACAATGTTTAAGGTTGTCATTAAGCCCTAATCCTTCAGTAGAGACATTTCAGTTTTGACTTCCAATGTACTTAGTTTTTATATTATAGTTGTCCTTTTTTCTCTCCTAAGAAACTGACTTATCACTTTTGTTTCTGAATTAGAATTTTTCTTCTGATTGGAAGATTCTAGTAAATGCATCATAACTGAAAGCTTTTTAAATGTATAAGAAATAATGTCACAAATTGTAGGGTATTCCTCTTTTCACTTTTGTCAATGCAGTGGGATAAGTTTTGATGCATCAGTGTAAAGCAACAGCAAAAAATCAACAGCCAAGAAAGTATTTCAGTACTGAATATTGTTCAGAGAGTATTCTTCCTTCTAAAATATTTATTTTCTCGTAATAATACAATTCAGATAAACAGAGGCATTACACAATGCTAACATTGTTAACATCAATCATATTTCCCTACACCAATTCTCTTCACAATGAAAATGAAATGAAATTACCCATATTCTTCATCCTCCTGTTAACGTTTCATTTCCAAGCTTGTATAAAATAAAATAATCACAATTACAGTCACTCCCCATTCTCAGCAAATTTCCTTATCACTCCACACCAACCTGTTTAACTTCCTCTCAGTTTTCCTACTTCTTGTGCCTCCTTCCCTCCATTGATGCCTCCTGATACACCCTTATACTCTTGCTCCCATCTGATTTACTCTTCAGTTTTCTCAACTCTAATTTTCCTCCTCTTTGATATTTCCATTTTAAGACATCAGTCCCACAAATATCATTCCCCTCCTTTTCTTCCCATTTCATTCACACCAACCTGTCTGCACTGTGAGATGCCCAGTTGTTTGCTGCCTCTTTACCACATACGTCTCCCAAGATCTTTCCTCTGGTCCTACCTTATAAAACCACCAAAAATGCTGGTTCTCAGCCTCTTCCTCCCCGCACCTGTTGCATCCCCACTGTTTCTCTCCCTCCTCAGTTGTTTTTGTTGTTGTACACCATTGGTGCAACAGCTTAAAGTTCAAGTCTTGTGCTGGTCCACTGACCCTGAACCACTTGCCCATCACCTGTAGCTATTACATCCCTTTTAAGGCATAACTCACTCCCCTGCCTCCCTTAACTTATCCTTCTCCCGTATTCCTCTTCTGCCTACAAATATTTATAAATTTGGCCTGTATCTTCCTTCATTTTCAATACTCATTTATCTTTATTAACAGGTTACTTTTTTATCTTCCTTCTCTCCTCCTCTTTTGTCTCCATGTTGTGAACCCTGATTACTACTCTATGGAACAACAACCAATTCCTTTTTATCCTGGCCAAGATTTTTCTACATCTATTCAAAACACTAGATTCCCTTCTACTGTCTCTGCCCCAACAGGTTCTATGTGAACTTCAACCTGCTCTTTTCCTATTCCCATAGTCTTCATCCAAACACCATCCTCTGTAGATCCTTCAACAAATCCCTCTCCATCCATATATTTTTGAATTAGCTTCCAAGGCGATCATTTAATCCCTTCTAGCAGTCTACCTCCTTCACCACTTTCTTCGTCTTCTCAATGTTTCTAGTGCAGCCTTCCCTCTAAGTCATTTCATAAATTTCTCCCAACAATGTATCTTTTAAAGTCAGGCATATTCCATTCCTCTTTCTGACCGTAGTTTATCCTTTGCAATTCTAACACTCTTTCCCCTCCAAAAATATCTACCACAGATTTACTTAACTATCCCCAACTACCTAACTTTTAGTGATATAGCTGTATGCCTTAACTAGTATACAGCTAATTCAGAATCATCACTCACATTATCTCAGTGTTTCCGAACAAAGTACACAAATTCCTTGCCCACATATCCAGAAATCCATTTATTCTGTCTTTTAATTCACTTTAATTCCGGTTCTTTATCTACTTCCGTGTGCTGAACACTCAGACCCCTAAATACTTTTCCTACCCTCTGACCAAGAAAGCTCTTCCCGACCTTCCTCTCCCTTTCTTGGTTTAATAACAAAAAATTTCTGCAGGTGAATAATTTGACCTGACATTTTCCAGACCTCTGAAATAAATCTAACACCTGCGTTAGTATCCACCCAACATCCTCTAATAACATCATAAAGTAATCAAGTGAACATATGCTGCTATGTTTCTTCATACTCCTCCACCCAGGCATTCCCTAAATCTCTGGACCATCTTTTCCAACACCAACACCAATATGCCTCAAGAAAGGAGGCACTCTTGCTTTATTCATCTTTACAATTTTACACTTTCAGAAAACCCTTAATTTATTCTAACATTTATACAAGATTCAGTTAGAAACCTTTGACTACTCTTAATAAGCCACTTTTGCCTGCAAAACTGTGGCAGATCCTGAAACATGAAATTCCAATTTGTCAAGTCCCAGGCCTTTTGTGCCTCCATTAAGACTCTATTCCTTCTATATCTCACCATCTTTCCCCTAACACAAAAAGTTAAACAATAATGTAGAAGATTTAGGATTTTTGCTTGGAAATCTTTACATACATATTTTTACACCCCAAGTAGACTCCAGAGAATTTCCCTCAGGTAGACAGCAAATGTTGGAGGTGTGATGGGGAAGAAAGAAGTACTTGGGAACATATTTTCTGGGAGTGAGTTGGTGAACTTTAAGGATTTCCTGCAGGATGCACTGTCGGAGATGTTGGGTGGGCAGATTGGTGTGATGAGGGAGATGTTTTTTCAGGTTTATATCATATTGTCGAAGTATTAAAAGTCCGAATCACTAAAGGTCAAACTTTAATGATCGAACCTTTAATACTTCGAAGGTGAAAGAAAAAAGCATTTTCAGCCCAAAACAAAACAAAAAAATGCTCTATGCAGGGGTGCAAGCCTCCCTCCGCCCCCCACACCCCCTGCTACTTAAATATACCAACTTCAAGATCACACTACAGTGCAGTAAAAGGAAATCTTCCCTTCCCGCACTCTATGGTGATCTCTGTTATAGGATTTGAGGTTTTAAAACTTTGATCATTAAAGTTCTAACTTTAGTGATTTGAAGTTTTAAAACTTCGACAATATGATATAGACCCGATTTTTCTAAGCTATGATACAGAATCAGAATTGCCTAGACATAGTAAGGCCTTGCTGTGTCTAATTATGGTGGCTGCCAAAAAAGCAATTACTATTATTTAATCATTTATTTATTTATTTCCAGTTTGATTACCGGGGAAGTCCACTGGGCCCAGAAAGCTCGTTTTCAGTGTAGGCCCGAGGAGAAAAGCTCCATGAAACATATTACAGTAAATTTAGCAGTCAATAAAAATAAAAGTACAAGTACAAATACATATCAAATAATACAAAGCATGAGCGATATTGCCCATAGTGGAAAAATATCATGCAGATACATTTTAACAAATTCACACAGTTAAAGTCAAAAGTCAAAAGCTATTTACAATATTTACAGAGTGTGAGAGATTGTATGGGAATGAGCTATATAAGGTTATAGCCAGCTATAAGGTGCTTAGGAACTCAGGAGGATACCCTCCCAGGGGCTTTTGTTAAAGAGTTCTAGGTAGGGAGAATGCAGTTACATTTCCATTTGGAGGAGAGATAGGTGTAAAGCTGAGTTTTGAAGTTGTTTGTGTTTGACATTGTCCTTAGTGTGGAAGGGACAGAGTTCCATTCCTACGTAAGGAGAAGGAGAGGAGAAGTTGTCCAGCAGGACGTTTAGGTTTGTGGACAGCAATTAAGTTTTGGTGTTCATAGGTTCATAGGTTCATAGGTAGGTACTAGGCTATTGGCCCAAGGGCCTAAGTAAGCCTAGCCAACAAGGTTCCCTGGCTTACACCACCCAAGAAAGTTATTTTCCTGTGCCCCTGTCGAGCAGAGCCACATCCACTCATCCACTCATCAAGATTTTTTCTTGAAGAGTGCTAATGAGGAACTTTGCTTGACATAGATGGGTAGCTTGTTCCAGAGTATGGCAAGTCTCTGGGAAAGGAATCTATCCCTCCAGCATGTCCTGTTTATTGTGGTGACAAGGTTTATGTCCCTAGCTTGGAGGGATTGGGATTTCTTTAGGTGTAGCATGTTCAATAGATCTGGGTTTAACATAGCTTTATATGTTAGGCAGAGATCACCTCGGAGTAGACAATATGCTATGGAGTAAAGCTGGAGTTTTTTGAGGTGATGTGTAAGGCATCTGTTTGAGGCAAGCAATCCGCTTTGTGAGGTACTTCTGTGGCCTTTCCAGCTGCTGCATATGTCTTGTGAGGTACATTCCAAAAGGGGCATTGTACTCTATAATGGGTCTAATGAGTGTTGAGTAGAGGGGAATAATGACCTCTTTTTTCCTGGATGAGAATCATTTTGTGATGAGGTGTGCCACGTAAAAGGCTTTCCTGACTAATGTGGCGATGTGATTATCAAAGGAGAGACTAGTGTCTACCTGGGTCCCAAGGTCTCTTATCATACATTCGGTGTTAAGTAGACTGCCACCTATGTGGTAGTTCATGGACACTGAGATTTTACCAAAGGGGATGACAATGCACGCTTTGGCGTTGAGCTTGAGGCCATGGCTCTGACACCAGGCATCTGTCTCAGTGAGGTCCTTCTGTAGGATGTCCATATCATTTGGTGACTTGACTATGGCTCCTAGTTTGCAGTCATCTGTGAACTTTGTTAGCCAAAGGCTTTCTATGTTAGCCTGTATTTCAGAGAAGTAGATACCAAACAGGAGAGGCCCCAGGTCTGAACCCTGTGGTACTCCACTTGTCACTGGTTAGAAGTCAGATTTGGAGTCTGCAACTTTTACAGTGTGAGTTCTGTCAGTGAGCCAGTTGGCAACCCATCTCGTGACGTAGGGGATTTATACCTAGTTTAGTGAGTTTAGCTATAATTCCAGAATGGCAGATAGTGTCGAAAGCCTTGGCGAGGTCAAGATAGGCTGTGTGAACCACCTTACCCTGATCTACGGCTTTGGTAACTGCCTCAAAGAAGTCAATCAGGTTCAGGACGCATGATCTGCCTTTCAAAACCCAAACTGGGTGGGGTCCAGAGTTTGCAGGTTACCAATGTCTTTGTTTATGAATTCCATGATGATACGTTCCATGGCCTTACAGACCAGGCTTGTCAGGCTAATAGGGCAATAGTCCCTGGGATCAGTGGTGACTCCCCCTTGGTGGAGTGGGATAACTGTTGCTGTGCACCATTCAGTCGGCACAAAGTCTGACGTGAGGCTATAATTGAACATGGTGCATAGCTAGGGAGCCAGTTCATTCTGAAGTTCATGTAAAACGCAGCCTGGGATGTTGTCCAGTCCCATGGATGCTGTGTTTTTGGCTGTAGAGAGTGCAGCTTTTACCTGCTTAGTTGTGATTACAGGGACTCTGCATTCTTCCTGTGTAGGTATGAGCCCTTTAGGGGGTGAGAGGGGGGTAAAGTTAGCACTGAACCTATCTGCTAGGATGTTGGCAATATCAGTTGGTTCTGAATGTAACTCAGAGCAGATCTGCGTGTTGCCATTGAGATTCTTGACATAGCCAGCTTTGGAGGACTTTATAAGGGATCTCAGCTTCTTACTGGGGCTGCCCAGGGAGCTCCTCCACTCATGGGATTTTACTCTCTTTTGCAACAGTTTCTTCCTTCTGTTGTAGAGTTTGTTTATGACAGGGGACCACCAGATTGGCTTCCTTTTTTTTTGGAGGATAATGTCTTGGTTCTGTTTGGGATAGCATGATCCATGCACTCGTGTAAGTGCTTAAAGAGTGCATTTGTGTAGGATTCAGCAGTCGTAACTGTATTGTCCATCTGCATGGATGTCATAAAGTTTGCCACTTCTGTCTTAAGAAACATGAAGTTGGCTTTGGAGAAATGTTTTACCGTGGTTTCCTTAATGGGGGGTGGGAGCGGAATGTGGATATTTAGGGTGATTAGCTTATGGTAAGATCTGATCAACAAGGAGTTGACTTCAGGTGTGGAACAGCGGTCACTCATATTGGTAATGACTAGATCTAGGATATTGTCGTCCCTGGTGGGGGTGTGGATAAGTTGATCCAGGGCACTGGAATTTATGAATTCCAGAAAGCATTGAGTGAAGCAGTTGGTACATGAGTAGTTTTCACAGTTAATGGTGGGATAGTTCAAATCGCCCATTATTAGGGTGTTTGGTTGAACCCTAATATTTTCCAATTATCAAGAAAAGAGGAGTGGGAATCCTGGGGCATGGTAAGGGATCTGTATCAAGCTACAATTTGGATTGCAGTTTTGCCCAGAATTAGTTGCACTTGGATAACCTCGGATGCATTATGCTGAACAACTAGCCTGGAGGTGTGGATATCCTTAATGAATATGGACACACTTCTGCCATTGGAGTTCCAGTCCAGGTTAGGTGGCCAAAAAGTGTGGTATGAGTTATAGCCTGGTAATGCAGGGGTGCTCTCTGGAGCCTTGAACCAGGTTTCAGTCAGTGCACAGATATCGATGCTATCCATTTTAAGGAGTGCCTCGAGGGAGTGCATTTTGAGATTTAGACTTCTAGCATTGAGTAGCATTACCCTCAGTTTATGCTTGCCTGTTCCTGTTACGGTGGTAAATTTGTCATTTGACCTTTGCCTAAAAAAGGCACTATAGGGATGGCAAGAGCCTTAGCCAAAATCTGGAATCCCAGGGGTGACAGGTGCAAGCCATCTCTGGCAAAACATTGTGGTCTGTCGACCATGTCCTCCTAGGCAGACAGACACTGGATCCCTTTAGAATGACACCAGAAACTTAGCCAATTGTTGAAGTCAATCATTTTGTCCTTGTACTGTGGTATAATTCTGGCTGATGGCAGGATGCTACTCAGGGCTAGGGTCATACCTGCCTGGGCTACAAGATTGGAGAGCTCTTCCATGTCTCTTTTCATGTAGTCCAGTGAGGTACATCTCAGGTCATTCACACCAACATGTACAATGAGAGAGTCATATTTGTGCTACAATGACAGAGTCATATTTGTACTTGTTATGGAGTGACCTGAGTGTGTGGGTTATGTGGTGGATCCTGGCACTCGGCAAGCAGCTGACAGTAACCTTCTCCTTGTTTAGCCTGTTGAGTGGTATATCAGTGTGCCTGACTATAGAGTCACTTATGACTAGTGTGCTGGGTATGTTGTTTTGACTTATGGGCTGTGGTTGAATGGCACACTAAATCTGTGGGCTATGTGTCATTTGTGTTGTGTTGGGGAGGTGGAGGTTGCTTGCGTTTCTGCTTTGGAGGTCTCTGTTGCTTGAGCAGATTATTATTGAGAGCCTCCATGAATGTTTTTGTGTTTCTATGTGTGGATTTTGGTGGTGTAGGTTTAGTGGGACTATGTGATGAGTGTGGTGTGGTGCAAGTGTTCACCTTCTCCTCTTGACTGTCAAGTTCAGTCTTGGTTGGAGAGAGCTTTACCTCCAGTTTGGCTAGATAAGTGCATCTCTCACAGGTTGTAATGTTGGGTGGTAGGAGGAGAGGGTTGTCTGTGTACATGAGGTAATTTCTACATTGCCTCAAGATGCCCAGATTCATCAGATAGACAGGGGAGAACACTGGGAGCTGGCCCTTGGACATGCCTGAATAAGAAAATATTTTCCTCTAGACAAGTGAGGAAAGTGAGTACAAGAGCTGTTTTTTCTCTAAGCAAGTCAGGAAATAAGTGCAAAAACTGTTTTCCTCTGGGTAATGAGGAAGGTTGAGTACTGTAGTAATTTGTAGCTTATTTAGTGCTTACAACAGGTTCTGAATAAGTGCTGAGAATGAATAAGCAAATTCAATTGCTAAAACTAAGAATCTGTATCTGAACTAGACTAGTTACAGGAAAGAAACCAGTGGAAATGCGAGCTTTTAAATCAGAAAGCTGAAAGAGATGAAAAAACTTGCCCAGACCGCCAAAAACTACAATTTCTGGGCCAGAAACCACTCCTTATGTGGTAGATTGGTTACCTAGTGCTTACTACTCCCACTGATAAGCTAGCAGGCTTCCCTCCAGCACAGAAAGGATTGGGGGCCTCAGGAGCTTATGAACAGTCCTGGATACAGCAAATCTGCATCTGGACTAGACTAGTTACAGGAAATGGGGGAAACAAGTGCAAATGTGGGCTTTTAAATCAGAAAGTTGAGAGAGATGGAAAAACTGCCCAAATGGCAAACAACTGCAATTTCTGGGCCAGAATCACTCCTTATGTGGTAGATAGGTTACCTAGTGCTTACCACTCCCACTGATAAGCTAGAAGGCTGCCCTCCAACACAGAAAGGCTTGGAGGGCTCAGGATCTTACAAACAGTCCAGATCTTAGAGTTCTATTTGGGGTGTATGGGGAAGGATGCTAGTTAGAGCTGGGCATTTGGTTGGATTAAATAGTAGTCTATGTGCTGTAGTGAGCTGGAGGAAGTCCAGGTAATTTGTGAATTCTAACTAGTTAAGGGATTGGAAGGTAACACAGTGATGAATGGAGTGTTTAGCTTTTGTGGCAAATTTAGAAATTTTGTTATAACAGCCTTCAAGTTTGGAAGTGATGGAAGAGGATAGGTTAGTTAGTAGCAGGGTGGCATACAGAAGAGAGGGAAGGTGGTAAGAGGAGGCCAGAGTGTGCCTGGTAGAAGTAGAAAGGAAGGAGTTGTTCTTGTATAGCATACCTAGTTTTTGGTTGGGTTTCTTTATATTTTGCTGAATATGGATGTCGAACTTGAGGTGTTCATCTATAGTTACACCGAGTAGTTTGGGAAAGGGAACAACTTTGATCAGAGAGTTGCTTTGGCTAAGGGCTTGGAAGGAAGTTTTATCAAAAGAGAAAGAATTTGAGGGTGTGAATAGTAGCATTTTAGAGTTGTTAGCATTGAGAAAAAGGTGATTTTGGCACACCCAGATCTCAGTAGTTGAGAAGACAGTCTGAGTTTTAGATAGGAGTTCAGGGAGGTTAGAGGCAGATCAGACAAGTGTAGAGTCATCTGCATATTGGATGATTTTTGCATTAGGAATAGCAGAGTGAAAGTTATTGATAAAAATACTAAACAGCATTGGTCCGAGAATGGACCCCTTTGATACTCTGGTAGGGGGTGGTTAAGAAAGTTGCGGTGCCTTTCTTCCATTTCACAACCTGAGATCTATCTGACAGATAGCTTGAGAACCAGGAAAGAATGTTTTGGGTGAGATTTAGGTTTGAAAGGTGACTTAGAAGGTGCTTATGGGAAACACGATTGAATGCTTTAGAGAGAACTAGGAGCACTGTAGATACTAAGTTCCCAGAATCTCGGGCTTGACTGACAGTTTCTAAGAATGAGAGTAGAGCTGTTATGGTGCTATGTCCTGGTCGGAAGCCATGTTGGATAGGGGTAAGAAGTTGTTTTTTAGTCAGAAAAGGCATAAGTTGGAGTGGATACCTTTTTCTAGGATTTTGGAGATTGGAGAGAGAAGAGCTATAGGGCAGAAGTTTGAAATGTTAGTGTTTTTGCCTCCCTTGTGGAGAGGAAGAATAAAAGCAGAATGCTAGAATTTAGGGACATAGGATTCCTTTATGGATCTATTAATTAGGATACTAATTGGGAGAGGTATACCATCGGCAGCAGACTTGAGAAAGGAAGAGGGGATGTTGTCAGGTGCATTGGAGCAGGGTTTAAGTTTGGATAGGTCTTTTTATGTAGCTAGTGGAGACAGGTTTAAGTTCAAACGTAGGGGGGAAATTGTTTGGGGACTTAGATGAGGTGGAATGAAGGAGAGAGGGATCGTTGTTGGGAAAAGTTTTTGTTAGGTCAGATATTGACTCTATAAAGAAAGAGTTGAATAGTGAGGCTAATTTGAGGTTATATTTACTTGGGTCTGGACAGGGGTTATTTTTGGATCCTGGGTTGAGGAGTGTGTTTATGGAGTTCCAAAAACGCCTAGGATTTTGGGGATGGTTGGACTGGAGCTTAGTGTAGTAGGATTTTTTGGATTGAAGATTTGTACTTTTGCAAAGTTATGGAGTTGTGTATATTGGAGAAGGGTTTCAGGAAGTTTATTCTTTTGGTAAAGCTTCCAGGATTTGTCTGTTTGATGCATAATTTGCTTTATTTCTTTGGTTAGCCAAGGGGCAGTTATAGTTTTTATTCTTTTTTTCCTTGGTTAAGCTGGGGAATTTATAATGTTTAGGAAAGTAGAATTAAAGTGGTCTGTGGCTTTATCGACTGGAAGGGTTTTTAGAATTTTTCAATTCATTTGTTTGAGATTGTTAGAGAAGGTTTTGGGGTCAAATTTACTAAGGTTGCGGGTCTGAATATATTGATGTCGGTGTGGATGGGAGGTGGGTACACGTTAAATGAAATCTTTGAGAGGTGGGCAGTAATAGAGTCAGGGACGGTGCCAGAGTTGGTAATTTTATTTGAATGGGTGACTAAGATCCAGTCAAGAGTGGATCCTGGAGGATTTGTTTTATTGGGTCTGGTGATGGAGTGGGTTACATGAGTAAAGTTAAAGAGGTTAATAGACAGTGAGGGTATGGGACTGTTGATTTTATTCCAGTCAATGTTTACATTGCTTAGTATGCAAGTTTCAAGGTTAATTTCAGCTGAGCCCCATTGGAGTATGTCTGCAAGAGTTGAGAAGGTATTTCTGGATGGGATATAAAGGGCGATGATACAGAGGCTTTTGTGATTATTCATTTTTAATAGACCGACTGTTAGTTCTGCATTGGCAAATTTAGGAATGGGGTTTGGTAGGGGAATTAAGGTAAGTAGATTGGAATAGATTAATGCAATGCTTCCGCCATTTTTCTTTGGGTGGTCACATCTAAGAGTGTGAAATCCAGAGGATAGGATTTCAGAGTCAGAGATGTGGGGTTTGGACCAAGTTTCAGAGATGTCAATGTCAGGTTGTTTATGACTTAGCCATGCTTGAAACTGATGTGCTTTGTTGTTGAGACTCTGGGCATTGAGTGTGAAAAATTTAAGAGTATTGTAAGGGAATGAAAGATTAGAGGAAGGGAGAGGGTAATTGTTATTTCTGGGTGAGTTTGGTCCGGGGTTGGGGTGAATGTCTCCAGCTAATATGAGGTTATTGTAGGAAGTCATTTTAGTGTGTTTTGGTTTGGATTTAAGGTGTTCTGGATGGTCTACTATTTGTTTAAGAGTACGTGACTTAGCAGTAGTGGAAATAATTTTAAGATTAAAAAGGTGCAGAGAGTTGAGCTGAAACAAAGAGGAGGAGATGGAAAAGAAATGATTATTTGCATGAGGGAGGAGATGGTTTTGTGTGGGAGTATGGTAAGGAGCAGAGAGTGGAAGCTGATTGGAGGTATAGGAGCTGGCATGGTATAAAGTTTTTACGAGTAGTATGAGGGAGATGGGGGTTTGGAGTGTTAGGAACAGTAAGGAAAGCATGGTTAGAAAAAGGTAGTTTAATATGGGAGGATTTGTAGTTGGACAGAAGAGCTGTGGGGTGAGAGGGGGTAGTGAAAGAGTGATGTATTTAATTAGTGATGAATTTATTTACTGTGGGTGAAAAGAGGAGGGGTACAGAGGGGAAGGCTTTGTTTGATGGTTGACTGTGGGTGAAAGGAGTAAGGGATAAAGAGGGGAAGGCTTTGACTGGATGGTTGACTGTGGGTAAAAGGAGAAGGGATAAAGAGGGAGAGGCTTTGACTGGATGGTTCTCTTGAGTGGGTGGGGAGTGGTTGAAATAAAAGTAGGAGTAGTGGGGGTGGGTGGGAATTGAGGGCAGGGTAGGGGAGTGGAGTGATCCCGCAGGGCGAATGGAGTGAGTAGAGCCAAAGAGAAGGAAGAAAGCCAGCGAAAAGTTATCAGTGAAGCTGAGAACCAGCTCAGAGGTACGGAGGCACTGGCATAAGGCAGTGTGTGTGTGAAATTAGAAGGATGCAGAGGGTTGACAGGGGATAGGAGTGGAAAACAGGGCCGTAGCAGTTTAGTAGAATATATTAAGTATTAATAGGGCTAAAACAGGACAGTGGTAAATTAATGGAACAGTTACAGTACTTTTGACTTGTATTAAAATATAGGTAGTGGTTGAACAATGCCACCTGGTTGCCTAACCAAGTAAGCACAATGGTAAGCTACGACAACTCACAGGAGGGAGGAAGAGCCTAGGAGAGTAAAGGGAGATAAAATCCATGGTAGACTGCTAGCGAATGCACGCAGGGTTAATATACAACAGTGGTAGGTATAGGATATATTTTTATTTTACAATAGGATACATACATGTTTAAAGTTAGTTCTTTGGGAGGCAGAGTTGTTACAGAAGCACTGCAGGATCCCCTTAGGATGAACTTTACAAAATTAGCAATAAGAATCACAAACAAAAACAATACCGGGTAGTACTTGCATGCGAGCACAATGCTGGGGATTCCTATGAAGCAAGGCAGAAAAGCTAAGTCAAAACATCATGCCTTTCTACGTCAGGTATTTTGATACCTCTGTAATTAAGCAGGAGTGGGAGGGAGGTGTGCATGTTCATGGTGGGGGAGGGGGATAGACACAAAGTAATATGAGGTTGTGAGTCAGAAAAACTGGACTAGGCCGGCTGCTAAAAAGAAAACAGGAAAACCAAGCTAAGTCAATTCCAGGTCAGTGTAATTCAGTATCTTCCTAATAACTACAAATCTTATGCTACTAATATAGTACAGTGTGGTGAAAAGGACCACCACTTCTACATGGAAAAACAATTGAAGTATGGATTGCAGGTACATAGGTCAACTTTTTCCAAGAGAAAGTAGTTTTAAACTTGACCTAGGAGTACAATAGGAAGAGAAAATGGGGGTGGGGGTGACCAGTAGTGTGCATGCGTACAATGAAAGGGGAAAGAGTCTTCAGTTTAGAGGACAGATTAAATACAACTCTAACATACACTAGTGTAGCTGAAGCACTTTAGTGTTCCACCGACGCATGGTCTCACAGTGCAGGGCCATGAGATAGCCCTGGTTTGATTGGAGGTTGACCAAGACACAGGATGAAACTTTTGCTGAGGGGAACTAGTGTAGCTGAAAGCACTTTAGTGTTTCACCGATGCAGGGTCTCACAGTGCAGGGCAATGAGACAGCCTTGGGTTGACTGGAGGTTGGCCAAGACACAGGATGAAACTTTTGCTGAGGGGAACTAGTATACCTGAAAGTATTTTAGCGTTCCACCGATGCAGGATCTCACAGTGCAGGGCAATGAGACAACCTTGGGTTGATTGGAGATAGGCCAAGGCACAGGATGAAACTTTTGCTGAGGGGAATACAAGCACACTACTGGGGATTCCTATGAAGCAAGGCAGAAAAGCTAAGTCAAATGATGGTGCCCTCCTACATCAGGTTTTCAAAATCTAAACTAACTATATTAGAAGAAGTGAATATAGTAACAGAGATAAAACAACTGGAATTGAGATCTTTAGGAAAGGGTATGAGCAAACTACACAGGAAAAATGGGAATTGTGGGAACAATGCATACAGGGGAGCAATGAGGTTTAAAAGAAGGCAGAACATAAATAAGCTATGCAATGTTTGACTGAAAATGATTGGTTGATTATAAGTGATGTATAATATTACAACCTAGGAGTGTGTCAGAATGGTTTGTGATGTAAAATGTTTGCAACTAGGACTGTGTCTGTGTGGTTTGTTTTCACATGTCATAAGTGATGGTTTAATAAAAATGTTTCTTGTTAAAAAAAAAAAAAAAAAAAAAAACAAGTCCCAGTGGTCTTTTGAAGTCATCTCACACAACTCACCTGAGACTTCTCAGTTACCTTTACAAAATCTCCTCCAGTGCAGCAACAGCTACAAGACTTGTAGTACATATCAAACATCAAGAAAAGAATAGAAAAAAGTTATTTTCACTTGAGAATACATTCATATCTGTCAAAAGTAACTTTCTATCTGACAAATAACCCAGCAACCCCACCTTTTCTCTTCCAAGCTCAAAGTAGCTCTTTTGCTATCAAAGGTCACCTGACTACTTTCATCCATAATACACAACTATACATATACCTATCAAGTTATTTCACACGTATGGTCTGTCATTTGATACTAACACGCACATCAGTCCCTAACCTACCCATTCAATCATTATTATATAAAACAAGGGTTACTTCACAACATGCAAGGAAAAAGACAAAATGACCATTCACATGTGACCTTTATAGGATCTTAATAGGCTAACAGCTCTTGACCCTTTTTCAGCCTAGCCATTCATGCCCTAGATTTCCCAATTATCAATGCCCATTGACTAGAATGGCTTCAGTATATGCCTGTGACTTACTGTAAATAAGGACCACAGGCAACAAGCCAAGGGTGAATTTGTGATTTCCCATCCACTGGTCCAAATTGCTTTTGAATAGACTTAGGGAAGAGCTCTGTTTTACATGAATGGGAAGAAGGGGTAATCTGTGAGATAAATACCTATCGGTAATCTGTAAGACAGATACCTATCCTCCCAACAGGTTTTGCTTATGTCACAGAAGAGTTTTAGCTCCTTAGATCAGGAAATTCTAGTGTTGTTTGTTTTGTGAATGTGTAGCAGATCCATCAGCACTGGATCAGAGAATGCCTTGTAAATTAGGCATAGATTGCCTCAGCTGTCTGTAGAAGGCTGAATACAGGGACAGGGCATTGAGGTGGCCCACATAGGACATATTATTTACAGCCTGTATTCTTTTAACTTTTAGTGAGGAACCTCTGTGGTCGCATAAGGGAAGTGTGTGCACATTTAAATTCATCCTATCTAGGAGGAATAAATACAGCAACAAGCATTACACACACAAATATGAGTTTTCAATGGTGAGTATCGAAACTTATACCTAAGTTACACAATCTATGGAGCACTGTATTAGCTGTAAGCACCAGAGGAGAATTCTAAGTCTTTGATCAACAAACCTGCTGAGCAAAGGCTACCAGCCTAACATCACAGACCCTCCTGGCAATAATATCATCCATAATGACTGTATAAAGAGGAAAGGTAGTGGTACTGCTTTAATATTTCCCAGTACCTACCACATTTCCACTTACAGCAAACTAAAACTAACACCAAAATTCAGTAAAGCAGTGAATCTTATTGCTTTCCTCAAAATAAACAATTATTAACAAATATGAATTACTGTTCTTTATATCCCTTCTGGCGACAATACAGCTAGACTGGAAGATATCTTACACTGGATATACATAACATTTCCACAAGAAAAATGTTTACTAGGTGATGTGAATGCCCATCGGTTGGACGTAAACTCTAAATCACCTACACCTAGCATGAATTTATATGGTTTCATACAACTAATTAATAGCCCCACACATTATAGCAAGACATCAAATTCTCTATTAGACTGGATCCTAGTAACAGACCCTAGCAAATTCTCCATCACAGGTACAATGTCAGACTCTCTCAGTGATCATCTCCCAATCGGTATGACTAGACATCTCACACATCCAGTTAAACAGCATATTTATAAAACAACTCATAACCTTTCCAAGTTTAACCCAGAAATGTTCATTACTACACTATCATCTATTAACTGGAATTTCCTAAAAATCCTCCCCTTAGACCATGCTGTAATTGAACTGAATACAACTTTTCTAAACATCCTAAATAGCCTTGCAATTCATAGAAGGAAGAGGCTGAAAACTAATAATTAAATTTGGCTATCCAAAAAGAGTAAAATGCCAATGCGGGATAGAGAAAAAACATGGAAAGAATGGCAAAAATATAAAAAAAAACTCAATATCTTGAAAACTTCAGAATGCTTCACAATTGTACTTAAAAGCAAACACATGAAGACAAAAACTATACTATAATAACTTTCAGAATTATACTAAACACAACTGTAAAAAAATTGGACATCCATTACATTAAAGAAGTCTTACATCCTGGCCAAAAATTCAACCCAAACACCTTTCTCAATAACTCACCACTTGAAATACTTTAAACTGCAATATAGCTCAACTCTATAGTGTTTCTAAGGACTCCTCAACATCTAGTCCCAACCCTGCCCACCAGCCACATATCACCTCATCCACTTTCATCTTCAAACCTGTGCCCACATCCTATATAAAACTACTCTTAAATAAACAAACTGTGCTCTTCTTTAGCTGATGATCTTCCAGGCAAATACTTAATCATACCTCTCAACCTCTTAGTGCTAGAAATCTGGACAAAGCTTGACATAATAGGTTCATAGGTTCATAGGTAGGTACTAGGCGATCGGCCCTGGGGCCTGTACAAGCCCAGCCAAAAAGGTACCCTGGCTTTTTCCACTCAAGAAAACTATTTTCCTGTGCCACTGTCGTGCAGAGCCACAGAGGTGATCCCTGGGGTGAATTTCCTATTTCCCATCCAATCATCAAGATTTTTCTTGAAGAGTGCTAATGAGGAGCTTTGTTTGATATAGATAGGTAGTTTATTCCAGAGTATGGGAATTCTCTGGGACAGGAATCTATCCCTCTGGCATGTTCTGTTTATTGTGGTGACAAGGTTTAGGTCCCTAGAGCATGTAGCTTGGAGGGACTGGGATTTCTTTAAGTGGAGCATGTCCAACAGCTCTGGGTTTGACATAGCTTTGTATGTTAGGCAGAGATTGCCTCTGAGTAGGCGATATGCAAAGGAGTAAAGCTGGAGTTTTTTGAGACGGTCTGCGTAGGGCATCTGTTTGAGGCCGGTAATCCTCTTTGTGAGGTATTTCTGCAGCCTTTCCAGTTGTTGTAGATGTCTTGTGAGGTACATACCAAAAGGGGCATTGTACTCTATAATGGGTCTAATGAGTGATGAGTAGAGGGGAACAATGACCTCTTTTTTTCTGGATGAGAAACCTTTTGTGATGAGGTGTGCCATGTAGAAGGATTTCCTGACTACTGTGGCGATGCGATTATCAAAGGAGAGATTACTGTTCACCTTTGTCCCAAGGTCTCTTATCACACTTTTGGTGTTAAGTATACTACCACCTATGCTGTAGTTCATGGGTACAGAGTTTTTACCAAAGGGGATGACAATGCACTTTTTGGCATTGAGCTTGAGGCCATGGCTTTGACACCAGGCATCTGTCTCAGTGAGGCCCTTTTTTAGGATGTCCAATCATTAGGAGTTTCGATTATGGCTTCTAGTTTGCAGTCATCTGCGAACTTCATTAGCCAAAGACCATCTGTGTTAGCCTGTACTTCAGAGAAGTAGATACCAAACAAGAGAGGACCCAGGACTTAACCCTGTGGTACTCCACTTGTCACTGGTCTGAAGTCGGATTTGGAGTCTGCTACTTTCACAGTGTGGGTTCTGTCAGTGAGCCAGTTGGCAACCCATCTTGTGACATAGGGATTTATACCTAGTTTAGTGAGTTTATCTATAATTCTAGAGTGGGGGATGGCGTCAAAAGCCTTTTCAAGATCTAGATAGGCTGTGTGAACCACCTTACCCTTGTCAACGGCTTTGGTGACTGCTTCAAAGAAGTCTATCAGGTTTAGGAGACATGATATGCCTTTTACAAACCCAAAATGGGTGGGGTCCAGAGTTCTGAGATTACCAATGTCTTTGTTTATAAGTTCTTTCATAATACGTTCCATGGCCTTGCAGACCAGGCTCATCAGGCTAATGGGGCAGTAGTTCCCGGGGTCCGTGGTGGCTCCCCCCTTGTGGCGTGGGATAACAGTCACTGTGCGCCATTTAGCAGGCACAAAGCCTGAGGTGAGGCTATGAGTAAACAGTGTACTTAGGTGGGGTGCCAGTTTGTTCTGTATTTCATGTATAACACAGCCTGGGATGTTGTCTGGTCTCATGTATGCTGTGTTTTTGGCTTTGGAGAGTGTGGTTTTTACCTGTGCAGCCGTGTTTACAGGAACTTTGCATTCTTCCGGTAGAGAGATGGGCTCTTTAGGGGGTGAGAAGGGGAGTAAAGTTAGCACTGAACCTATCTGCCAGGATGTTGGCAATATCAGTTGGGTCTGTATATTTAGTGCCATTGTGTTGTAACTCAGAGCAGATCTGAGTGTTGCCATTGAGATTCTTGACATAGCTATAGAATGCTTTGTGGTTGTCTTTAGAATCAGTGGCGATTTTGTTTTTGTAACTAGCTTTGGAGGATTTTATCAGGGATCACAGCTTCTTACTGAGGCTGACCTGGGAGCTCCTCCACTCATGGGAATTTACTCTCTTTTGCAACAGTTTCTTTCTTCAGTTGCACAGTTTGATTATGGCAGGGGACCACCAGATTGGTTTTCTTTTTTTTGAGAATAGCGTCTTAGTTCTGTTTGGGATAGCATAATCCATGCACTCATGTAAATGCTTATAAAGTGCAATTGTGTAGAATTCAGTAGTCGCAACTGTATTGTCCATGTGCAATGGAGGACAAAGGCCCAAAAATAGGGACTCATTTTAAATATTGCTCTTATAAACTTAGAAAGTTGCTAGAATAACAGGATTTGTGTTAGCGTGTTTTTTCTGAAGGATATGAAGTCTGAAACTCAAATGAATTTCATTATTTAGTGACCTTAAGCATTGGATCATCCCAGTTATTTGTCAAAAAACACAACTTTTAGGAGGAACAGAACAAAAACATGAGGCAAAAATCTGGACATTCTGCAAAAATCTGTGCAATTGAGAGGTATGCATTAAAATAGAAGCTAGTAGCCTATCCTGTCTCAATCCTTAGAAATAGGTCAATCCAGGAATCCCTTGTTCCCTCTCTCTGGAAAAAGTCACACATTATCCCTCTGCCCAAAGAAATTCAACAGACATTAATAACTTTAGACCAATAGCAATCTTATATACCCTCATCAAAATACTTGAAAAATGTATTCAAAAACAATTGCTAGACTATCTCCTGCAGGAAGAACTCCTATCCCCCACACAACATGGCTTCTGTCCTTGCCATAGTACTAGCACTGCCCCTCTAACCTATATAGATACTGTCAATAAAGCTAGAGATAATGGTAAACTAGTCTCTTCCTTATTTCTAGACTTGTCTAAAGCCTTCAACACAGTCTGTCACAGCAAACTTCTACTTCAAATGTCCTCACTAGGTCCCTCTTAACCCACCCTTCTGTGGTTCAAATCTATCTGTCCAATAGGTATCAGTCAGTAAAATGGCACTCCATGCTCTCTCCTTACCTCCTGGTCACCACTGGTGTACCACATGGCTCTTTCCTTAGTCCTTTCCTCTAACATTTTCACCAACATCCTCTATACTTCCACACAATAGGCCACCCTAAAACAATACACAGATGATTCCACTCATTTGCACATCTGACAACATGGTACAACTCCAAGAAATTACTCAAGAGCTTTTACAGCCAGCAAAATATGGCTTCATAACTCACAGCTCATACTCAACCCAAAAAAGACCAAACTATTACTCCCCCCCCAAGATCCCTCTCTGTGAAAAAAAAAACAAAATTTAAAGTCCCCTCTATTACTTTCTTACTGCTGTCTAATTCTCTTCTCTGACTTTCTGTCTAAATATACCATCAGCCTGGTTTTCCCTCACTTCATATTGCAGTTCTTATATTAGACTAACTTACCTTTAATTTTTCAACAAATTGTCTAAAATTTCTCTAAATATTAAATGATTGTCATATACCTTGAATTGATTTTAACCAATGTTTTTATATTATGTCTAATTTGTTATAGTTATTTAAACTGCAGATGTTTTTTATTTTTGAAGAATGTAAAATTATTGTTTTTTACAATGTTTTGTAACAATTTGGAGCTTTTCTCCCTGGGCCTCCAATGAAAATGAGCTTCTACCCAGTTGGATTTTCCCGGTAATCAAATATCAATAAATTAATAAATAAATAATAAATAAATACATTTCTGCACAGGAAATGTATTGGCATACTAATGAAATATTTATTACCAGGAATCTGTCTTTCCCAGATTAAGCAGTGCCACCTTCCTTCAGCCTAATAGCAGTAGTAGTTCAAAATAGATTGTTTGGATTTGGGACTCCACTTGGAAACTAAAAAAGTGTCTGGTAACCAGTCACTGACTGGCCAAAATTCCACTGTTGTTTTTTTGTTCTACAACTAAGACTGCCTAGTGAGTAACTGACAATTGGTCCAGACAGACTTTCCTACCTGTACTGATTGCCGCATTTTGGACAATGCTTCTTTCAGCTTTTCTTGGATCTTGACATAATTCTAAAACAAAACAAAAAAACGAAAAAAAAAAGAAAGAAAAGTGCAGTTACAGAAAAAAAATGTAGGGCAAAAATGCTCATTGTGATTATTTTTTGTGTGTAAGCTAGTTTCTTTATTTTTGATGAATGTTTACATATGCATGTATTTATTTATTTTGACATTTGTTGGTCAGGTTAGTCCGACTGAGCAAGAAACCATTTTCAGCAGAGGCCTGGGGAGAAAAGTCGCATACAGAGATATAAAACAGTGACAACATTAAGTAAAGAAAGCTTTGAATACAACAAAGAGTCATATACAGAAGAAATTGTAGGTACTAATAAAATCTCTAATGTAGTATAGAAATAAACAGATCAGTAGGTAGATTAAGGAATTATACTAGAAGACATATTGTGTTTATCATAGGTACATATAAATCACATGATACAGTACTTTACTAAAGCTACATAAAAAAATACTCTAACAATATGGTAGAAATTGGAACAAATCAACTGGCTGTGGAGTAGTAAATATTAAATTCTAGAACAGAAATATAGCCAGGTATAGCTGACAAGAGCAGTATACAGCCAGAAGGGAAATCACATGCAGAAAAATTTGCTTGAGAAATGCAAAGGAGCCCATGGTTGGTAAGAAGATGATGGACAGGTGGATTTTAAGACATAGAATCCAGAGGAGGAATATAGAAGGGAGTTATGTTTGGCTTTCACAGGATCAAATCCAAGAGTTCAGGAGAGTATCTTTTAATGCTTTTTTTAAGATGTTGGTATTAGATATAGCTCTGAAGCTCAGAGGAAGTTTGTTCCAGGCTAGGGCAACTGAGTAGCAATGAAGAGTTTTTCCAATAGTTCTTTTGGGCTTGTATTCTTCCAAGAGAAGTTGGTCAGAGCTCCAGAGAGAGTGTTTGAGACTATAGAAGGAGAGGAGGAATGAGATGATGCAGCAGGAAGTAGGTTTGTTGAGGATGGAGTGAGCAAGGAGAGTTGAGTTAGGATGAATTGTTGGGGGAATTCTAGCCAATGTAGGTATTTGAATGAAAGGCAGTGGTGAGAGTTGTAGGGTTGGTTTGCAGCGAATTTAGCAACTTTGTTTTACGTGAGTTCAAGCTTAGACTTCAGAGAGAATTGTAAGTCAGTTAAGATTGTAGAGGCACACAGTAGACTGGGAAGAAGGTAGGTATGGACAAGGGAAAGTCTAGAGTCTTTGGAGAGGAATTTTTTGTTCTTATATAGCAAGCCCAGTTTTTGGTGTTATTTTTAATACAATTTTGGAAGTGAAGATCAAATTTTAATTGGTCGCCAATTATAGCGCCTTGGAGCTTAGGGTGTATTTCTACGTTAATTGCCATGTTATCAAGTGATGGATAGTAAATGTAGATTTGTGATGAGAAAGAGATTTTGGAAGGAATAAGAGAAGATTGTTTATTTGGGACTGAGTATGAGTTGGTTGTCAGTTAACCATCTTTTGACGGAGTTGAATGAGTTTTGGGCTAGGGTGTGAAGGTGAGAGAGATTGTCAGAAGTGGAGATTACTGTGGAGTCATCTGTGCATTAAATGAGAGAAGGGTGAGAGCAGGAAGTGTGAAGATGTTAAATAGTAGTAGTCTGAGGATGGAGCACTGATGTGCACCCATTTTGACCAGGAGGAAAGGTGAGATGGAGGTGAGCCACTTGACGGCCTGCAGCCTGTTGGTAAGATAGCTGGAGAAAAAATTAAGAGTATGGTTGGAGAGATTAAGATCAGATAGTTTGGTAAGAAGCTTGGTGTAAGAGACAGTGTCAAAGGCTTTAGAGATGTCCAAGAATAGACAGGAGAGTAGTTTTTTGTTGTCTCTGACTTCAGAGATAGCACACGTGAAAGAAATTTGAGTGTAGCCATGCTTTGGTTAGAGCAGAAGCCATGTTGGGTAGTAGTGAGTAGGTTTTTCTGGAGAAGCTAATCTAGTAGCTGCTTATGTATGCATTTATCAAGAATTTTAGATAGGGGCAATAGAATGGCTATGGGTCAGTAGCTAGAGAGGTTGGTGGTGTAGCCTCCTTTATGGATTGGCATAGTGTAGAATTTCTTCCTGAAAGCAGAAATTGTAGATTCTTGTAGAGATCTGTTGATCAGAGTAGAGACTGGGTAGGCTATTGAGCTAGCAGCAAGCTTTAGGAAGAGGGGAGGTAGATTATCAGCTGAGGGAGAGCAAGACTTTAGTTTGCTAAGAAGAGATTTTATGTAACCTGTGGGGACTGGGTTGAGTTAGAAGGAGGTTTTACAGAAATATTTCATTCTATTGCTTTTTAAAACTATTTCATGGCCTCCAGAAAGTTCTTACTCTGACTGCTTAGTTTTTTTTCATTTACAAATTTTTATGTATAAAGAACAGGTAGGCACAGACAAGGACAAAGAAAGAGGCAGACACACATCAAATTCAAATAAAGTGACATCAAAGATTTATGTCATTGCATGTTTAAAATCTCATCTTGCCTGGCATTCAGAATAATCAGCCCACTCTCTTACATGCTGCAGAAAAACTTATTCTGTGGGCCCTGTATGCATTTGAAGGTAATAGCAGTTGTCTGGCCTTTCTTAAATACCACTCTTGAGGTGAACAGCTGGGATAATAACTTTCATATTGATTGCTTCATTCAGTTTCTCCTTTCATTGTCAAAGCAAAAAATAGATTTATTTTTAGTTGTCTTTCATATTAGGAATGTATAAAGCACTTGTAATTACAGGAAGATTGTCCTTAGGGAGTTTTGTAGCAAAATAAAGAGATCTTTGAAAACAATTCCTCTATGCAAGTAATTGGAACTATTAGTGCTCAAAGGCTTTGCCGTTTTCACTCTAGTTATGTTTTTTCCAGCTCAGGTTTCATTAAGAAATGTATTCATAACTTTTTAAATATGAGAGAAAAACCCTTTTAGTAAGATTTAATGTAGATGCTAACAGATAGTATGCCAACTTTAGCAGAAAATGAATATTTAAAAAAATGTACAATCTCTTTTATGTTTTTTTTTTTTTCAGATGGGCCTTTTAATTCATTGTTGCTGTTTGCCTCACATAAAAGACACCCAGGAGAGACAGACACCTAGTTCATAGGCAGTTTCACTTACCTTCTGTGGGCTGCAGAGTGAATTGTGTACTGTACTGTTCTTAAACCGAGAACACTGTACAATGCATTACTGCACTGACTGCCACAATCTTACCGAGGTACAGTACTGAGTTAGGATAGGCACATTTAGGTAATGTAATGCATTGTACATTGCTCTTGGTTTAAGAACAGTACAGTACACAATTCACTCTGATTTTAAATGCACCAGGAGTAATGCAGTAATCACATCTAGTTTGGTAGGGGTGCACTGCAGGAAAGCTTGCACATTCAAGATCAAATATATTCCCAACATCTTAGGTTATGTAATTTAAAGAAAATACATCACTCCAATCTCCACCCTGTGTAACAAATACATCCATCAGGACTGCAGCAAACATGTGGACAATGGCAACGAAACACAAAATGGCAGTTTGTGCACCATGAATCCCAATCACAACATGAATATTTAAGCAAGAATATGCATGATTGTAAGGAAGCATAGCATGGCAATATGTGTTACCCTAGACATTACACATATGATCAGGATTGTAGCAAATGCATGGCCACTGATAAGGTACACATAATAGTAGTCTGTGCACTCTAGGTCACAGATAAACCATGAACATTGTAAACCATGAACATTGAAGGAAACAAATACTGCACCTTTCCCCCCTCAGTTTAAGCTACTCCTTATCAGGGAATAATTCCTTTACATGACAGTGCATAAATTATCTAGTACTTACTCATATCTACTGCTCTCCTGTTTTGATATTTCTACATTTTATGTTTTCCATATTTTCCCCTTTTGTCCATTTCCTTTACCCCCCATTTCTACTCTTGCATTTTTCTTTACTATACTGTACTCCAGTTCCTGTTCCACTGGACTAAATCATTCTGTTTTTAACTACTTTATATAACTATGACAGTTCCTATTTTGCTTGTCATTCATTTATTTGATAAACATACTTTGTGAACTCTTAGCCCTTTTAGTCCTGATCACATCCTTGTGCTATGCTCTCTATAACTTCCAACCTGGGGCAAAATGCCCTAAGTATCGCTCTTCCTTTGGGTAAGTATCCACAATTTAATTTATCCCAGAATGGTATGTACACAAGTCTCATCTTCCTCTTGAATTTTCTTAGGACACTTTATACTGATATATGATATATGCCACAAGCCTGGAATTATGTCAGACAGGTTCAGTGATACTGATCATGCATTTATTTCAAAGAAATGCCTTGATGATAATTCAGCTTATATTTGGCAGCCCTCATTTCCATGGGGTCTCTGTTATCCAGTGTCCTAGACAAGGTAGGATCATTGGTAGGTTCCCATCTGCCCAGGTTGATTCTAATTCACGTTCCCACTGAGATGAACTACTCTGATGAACATTCCTTTGCTGTAGGAGCAAACTGTAGATTTCTTCTAATCTAGCATCCGCTGATTTGTGGAAAAATTTTTTGTACAGACGTCTACCAACTTCTTTATCAACTCAATACCTCATTGTCCTTGGTGACATTAATATCTATGTCAATCATGGGTTGATGGTGCTTGGTAAGCAATTTAGTTGTACAATTAAATATTTTAGGTTTTCTTAGGTTATTACCTCAGATATTCATAAATGCAGACATAAATAGACCTGATCTTCCTATTGGATTTGAAGACTCTGGAATTGCTGGTGGTCATGCTTGTTGTTTCTTGGCCTGACTACTACCTTGTCTACTTTAGCATGCAGTTATCACAATATTGTCACCCCCCCCCCTCCATCATGAACCAGTGAAGTGTTGTACTAGTAGCCAGATTACTTCCATTTTTTTTTTTATCCACTCTCCTTCATTTCCTTCCGAAAGATGGTGCTGGCATGCAGTTCTCTGGTAGGAGACTATAATAAGTCCTTATCTTTGGCGCTTGGTAGAATAGCCCTAGTTTCACTAAATGAGCAGGAGCCTTGGCTTGAACATGGGCTCTTCTGTCTGAGATGAGGGCTAGAGAGTTGCTGGCAGTGTGCAGGTGTGTGGAGTGACAGACTTGATTGGGGGGAGGTATCATGTAAAGTACCAGATTGAAATCTGTCATAAGAAGGCAGCTCAACTGTCCTGAGAGATCTTAGCAGCAGATAGTCAGTCCAACACTTTTTCTTCTAACTGTGCACAGGCTGTGCAGCCTAACCTGCCTCACTACCTACTGTCCTTTATCACATCACCTGTATGAGGTGACTACTTGGTATTTTACTAACAGGACTGCCTCAATCTAATCTTCTTTTCCTCCTCCAGACAGCAAGGACACTGCTCTAATCCCAGATGAGGATTGTTGTTCTTAGGCAATGTTCACTATTCCCAGTCAAGATGACCTCTCAGTTGTAATTTAGTCATGTGATCTGTGATTTATCATTGATCTGTGACATGTTGGACCCATTCACTTCCTGTCTGGTTCAAGCTAGTTTGTATGTACTAGACTAAATCATTTTTGAAATACTGGAGCCCTCATTGTGTGTTAGGGCCTTTGATACATCTAGTTTTTTTAAAAAATCCTTGTGTCCTAATGTATATATGCATATGATAATTTCTGAATTCATAGGCTCATAGGAAGTTACTAGGCTATTGGCTCTGAGCCCCTTATAAGCTTAGCCAAGACTTTAGCCCATGCTTAGACAATTCAGCACTCAATGTCCCTATGCAGCAGGGACACGGGTGGAATCCCAGCGATGTATTTTTTGTTTCCCATTCAGTTATCCAGGTTGCACTTAAAAAGGTATAAAGAGGTACTCTGCTTGACGTGGAGAGGAGTCTATTCCACAGATGGGGGAGCCTCTAGGACACAAATCTGTCCTGCCAACAAGTCTTATTGATGTCACAGACCAAGTTGAGGCCGCACGTGTGGGTTACTCGAGTGGAGCTTGACTGGCAGATATGCAGCAGTCCCATCAAGATGGGATGTCAGATCACCTTGTATGCCAGACAGAGGTCACCTCTAAGGAGTCTGCATGAAACTGAGTAGAGGGATAGGGCTTTTAACCTATCTGTGTATGGTAGATTTTTGGGGCCCTGGATTCTCCTGATGAGGAAACTCTGTGGTGTCTCCAACTGCTGCACGTACTTTGCAAGGTACATGCTGAATGGGGTGTTGTACTCAATAATGGGCCTTATAAGGGAAGAATACAGGGATAGTATGACCTCCTTCTCCCTGGATGAGAAACCCTTACTTATGAGGTGGGCCATGTAGAAAGCTTTCTGTACAATGGAAGCAACATGGTAGTCAAATGTCAGGTTGCTCTCAACCTGGGTGCCCAAATCACTCATGACTGATTGCATGCTTAGGATGTTGTTATTAATGTGATAATTTGTGGGGACATCACTCTCCCCAAAAGGGAATATGTCCATATTCACCAAGGATATTCACAACTCCAGGCTAGTTGCCCAACACAATGCATCTGAAATTCTCCAGGTGCAATTAACACTTGGTAAGGCTGCAATCCAAATTGTAGCTTGCTACAGATCCCCCACCATACCCCAAGATTCTCACTACACCTTCCTAAACATACTGGAAAATATTAAGATACAACCAAACACCTTATACTGAGTGATTTCAACTACCCTGCCATTAATTGGGAAAACTACTCAGGTACCAACTCTTTTTCCCAACGGTTCTTGGAATTTATAAATTCCAATGCCCTTGATCAACTAATCCATTGTCCCACCAGGGGCTCCAATATCCTAGACCTGATCATTACCAACATGGGAGACAGATGCTCCACACCAGTGGTCACCCCCTCATTGGTCAGGTCTGACCATAAGCAAATCACCCTTGACATCCACATCCCACCCCCACCACCAGTAAGGAAACCACCTTAAAAAACTTCTCCAAAGCCAACTTCATGCTACTGAAGTCAGAAGTGACAAACTTTACAACAACAACAACGTAGATGGGATCTGGAAGTTCGACTGCAGAATCCTACACTAAGGCATTATACGAGCACATCCACTTGTGCATGAATCATGCCATCCCAAATAGAACCAAGATGATCTTCTCCAAAAAAAGGAAGCCCAATCTGTTGGTCCCCTGCTATAAACAAACTATACAACAGAAGGAAGAAACTGTTGCAGAAAAGAGGAAAATCCCAGGATGCAAAAAACTCCCTCACCAGCCTCAGTAAGAAACTGAGATCCCTCATAAAATCCTCAAAAGCTAGTTACGAAAATAAAATTGCCAAAGATTCCAAAGACAACCACAAGGCATTCTATAGTTATGTCAAGAATCTAAATGGCAATGCTCAGATCTGCTCTGAGCTACAACAGAATGGCATTAAATATACTGATCCCAAGGATATTGCCAATATCCTGGCAGATCGATTTAGTTCCAACTTCACCCCCCTCTCAGCCCCTAAAGGGCCCATCTCAATACCAAAAGATTGCCAAATTCCGATAATCACAGCCACACAGGTAGAAACAGCACTCTCCAAAGCTAAGAATACAGCATCCATGGGACCAGATGACATCCCAGGCTGTGTACTACATGAACTACAAAATGAACTGGCACCCCACCTAAGTGTCCTGTTTAATCATAGCCTCACCTCAGGCCTCGTGCCCACTGAGTGGTGCACAGCTAGAGTTATCCCGCTCCACAAGGGAGGATCTGCCTTGGATCCCGGGAACTACTGTCCCATCAGTCTGACAAGCCTGATCTGCAAGGGCATGGAACGCATTATCATGGAACTTATAAACAAAGACATTGGCAACCTTCAAACACTGGACCCCACCCAGTCTGGGATTGTGAAGGGCCGATCTTGTCTCCTGAATCTGACTGACTTCTTCAAATCAGTCTCCAGAGCTGTGGACAAGGGTAAGGCGGTCCACACAGCCTATCTGGACCTCGCCAAGGCCTTTGACACCACCCCCCACTCTGGAATCATAGATAAACTTACCAAGCTGGGCATAAATCCCTACATCACTCGATGGGTTGCCAACTGGCTTACTGACAGAACCCAGACTGTAAAAGTAGCAGACTCCGATTCCAGCTCCAGACAAGTGACAAGTGGAGTACCTCAGGGTTCTGTCCTGGGACCACTCTTGTTTGGCATCTACTTCTCTGAAGTACAAGCCAACATTAAGGGACTCTGGCTAACAAAGTTTGCAGATGACTGCAAACTGGGAGCCATTATAGAATCCCCAAATTATGTGGATATTCTACAAAAGGGCCTTACAGAAACAGATGCCTGGTACCAGAGCCATGGGCTCAAGCTTAATGCCAAGAAATGTATAGTTATCCCCTTTGGAAAAAAACATGTACCCATGAACTACCACATAGGTGACAGGACACTAAACATTGAAAGTGTGATGGGAGACTTAGGGACACAAGTGGACAGTGGTCTCACTTTCGATAACCACATTGCCACAACAGTCAGGAAATCCTTCTATGTGGCACACCTCATCACTAAGGGCTTTTCATCCAGAAAAAAGGAGGTCATTGTCCCACTGTACTCATCCATCATTAGACCCATTATAGAGTATAATGCCCCATTTGGTATGTACCTCACAAGACATCTGCAACAGCTGGAAATGCCACAGAAATACCTCACTAAAAGAATCACAGGCCTAAAGCAGATGCCATATGCTGACCGTCTAAAAAAACTCCAGCTATACTCTATGGCATATCGTCTACTCAGAGGCGATCTCTGCTTAACATACAAGGCCATGTCAAACCCAGAGCTGTTGGACATGCTCCACTTAAAGAAATCCCAATCCCTCAGAGCCACATGCTCCAGGGATCTAAACCTTATCATCACAATGAACAAAACATGCTAGAGGGATAGGTTCCTGACCCAGAGACTCCCCATACTCTGGAATAGACTGCCCATACATGTCACACAGAGCACCTCATTGGCCCTCTTCAAAAGGAACCTTGATGATTGGATGGGAGATAGGAAATTCACCCTGGGGATCATGTCAGTCACCCTGCTAGACAGGGGCCCAGAGAAGTAAATATTGTGGGAAGAAATTTCCAGGGAATTGTTATGGCTAGGCTTGCATAGGCCTTAGGGCCGACAGCCTAGTACCAACCTATGAACTTATGAACCTATGATGATGCCTTTCTAGTATTCAGCTTAAGGCCATGTTTCTGGCACCAGTCATTTATTTGGGTGAGCCCCACTTGGAGGATGCTCACATCACTAGGGGAATTGATGACAGTGCCCAGCTTGCAGTCATCTGCAGAATTAGTCAGCCATAGCTCAATGGTTTTGGCCTGCACCTCAGAAGAGTATATCCCAAATAAAAGAGGCCCCAAGACCGAAACCTGTGGTGTGCAGCTCGTTACAGGTCTACTGCTTAAGGTGGCTTCCCCTATTTTGACTAGGTGGGTTCTATCAGTGAGACAATTAGATATCCATCTGGTAACATATGGATTGATGCCTAGTTAAGAGAGTTTATCTGTTATGCTCGAATGGGGATAGTGTCGAAGGCTTTGGCCAGGTCAAGGAAGGCAGTGTGTACTGTCTTCCCTTCATCCATGGATTTGAAGACTGTCTCAAAGAAGTCGACCAAATTTAACAGACTTGACCTCCCCTTGACAAAGCCAAACTGTATGGGATCAAGGGTTTTGGGGTTGCCAATGTCCTTGTTAATGAGGTTCATGATAATCCATTCCATGGCCTTGTAGATCAGGCTAGTTAGGCAGATGGGTCTATAATTTCCCAGATTGGTGGACGCTTGACCTTTGTGCAAAGGAATGACAATGGCTGTCCTCCACTCGGCTGGGACAAAGCTGGTACTCAGGCTTTGGTTGAATAGGGATCTTAATGGTGCTGCAAGTTCCTGCCAGAGTACATGTAGGATGCAGCCTGGGATGTTATCAGGTCCTTTTTACCTTTGACTGAGCAGTGATGACCTGTTCCCTAGATATAAGGGGAAGGGGGCAAGTACTGAGAATGTCCTGATTTGCATATGTGGTATCCTTGACCACCAGTTCTGAACATATCTGGGTGCTTCCTTTGAGATTGTGGACATATGTCATATGTCAAGATGGCCTTATGTTTGTCTCTAGTAGATGTGGCCAATTTGGACTCAAAGTTTGCTTTGGACGATTTCAGTAGTGTTCTTATTTGATTGTTCAGGCTAAAGAGAGATTGCTTCCAATTGGGCACCTGCTTCTTCTTGGTCCTGGATAGTAATTTTTTCCTTTTGTTATAGAGTTTATTTTTGTAGATGTCCACCAGACAGGTTTACTCTTCCTTGTGGAGGATGATTTAGTCATGTTGGGTTTTCCTGATTCCATGCATCTATTAAATGCTTTTATAGTACTTTGGTACAGTTATGGATACTAGTGCCAGTTCTTAGAGATGGGGATGGGCTGTGAAGATGTTTATACCATCCCTCAGGAGGCTGTAATCAGGTTTGGAGAAGAATTTTTGTTTGACCCTAGCTGGGGGGGGGGGTTTCGGGGGAGATGGTGACTTCCAAAGTGACCACTTTATGGTTGGATCTTTGCAGGGATGCTGCATTGGTTACTCATGTTGGTTAACACCAAGTCCAAGATATTATCACCTCTTGTGCGGGTATCAAGTAGTTGTTCCAAAGCATTTGCATTGACAAAATCATGGAATCTTTTGGCATTTGTGTTCTGGCATGAGTAGTTCTTTCAATCTATGTTTGGGTAGTTAAAGTCACCCAGGCTCAGGGTAAAGGGTTCAAGGTTCAATGCTGATAGATTTGAAGAGGACCAGATAGGCAGACTGGTCATCTTGAGTCAGATTTGGGGGATGTTAGCTAGCTATGATATGTATAGGGGTCTTGTCAGTGGTTAACTGCACCTGGAGTGTCTCCTGTGTGTCATAATGTTTGACCAGCCTGGAGGTGTGCATGTCTTTAATATATATTGAAACTTCACCTCCTTTGGCTTTACTGCCCACAGTTTGGGGTCTGAATGTATGATAGGATGAGTAACCAGGTAAGGCTGGGGTACTTTCCACAGCTTCAAACCAGGTTTCTGTGACAGCAAAGATGTCAACATTTTCCATAGTTAAGAATAGTTGCAATGAGTACAGTTTCATGTTTAGACTCCTAGCATTTAGCAGCATGACCTTTAATTTGCGTTTTGTTGAAATTTTTATGTTGGTAGTTTTAACCTCGTCACTTTTCCTAAAAAAGGCACTATGATGAAGGCAAGAACCTTTTCCAGAAGCCTGAAGGCTAAGTGAGACAGATGTGGGACATCTCTGGCAAAGCATCATGGTCTGTCGATCATATCTTCCCAGGCTATCAGGTACTGGATCCCCTGGAATGACATCAGAAACTAAGCCAATTGTTAAAGTCAGTCATTTTCTGTTTGTATTGAGACATCATTCTGGGTGATGGTAGAATGCTGCTTGAGGCTAGGGAAATACCCGCCTGGGACACATATTCAGCGAGTTCAATCATGTCTCTTGTCATATAGTCCAGTGAGGTACATCTCAAGTCATTCACGCCAACATGGACTATGACAGAGTCATAATAGTACCTGTTATTATGAGACTTGAGTGCGTATGTGATATGGTGGATTCTGGCCCCTGACAGACAACTAACTGTGACTTCCTCCTTATCCAGCCTGGTGAGAAGCACATCTGTGTGTTTCACAATGGAGTCGCCTATGACTAATATGTTGAGTTTATGGTTAAGCCTCAGTGGCTGTGAGACACAGGTGTGTGTACTATGAGTGGTTTGTGGTGTGGAGGGCTGTGGAGATCTCGTGTGTTTTTGCCTCGTAGATCTCCTTTCTTTAGGTATGTTTTTGTTGAGGACCTCCGCATATGTGGGTGTTTGTTTTGTAGGTGTGGGTGGTGTTTGAGGTGTAGTGATTATGTTAACAACCTTCTCAGTGCCAGATATACTGGCTTGTGAGGGAGACAGCATAGACTCTAGGTTCCTAATGTAATTGCATCTCTCACAAATTGTGTTCCTAGATGGTAGTAGTAGATGGTTGTCTGTGTGCATGAGGCAGTTGCTACACTGCCTCAGGATGCCCATATCAACCAGACTGGCAGGAGAAACTCTAGGAAATTGCCTATCTACATTTTTCAGAATTTGAGGGAGAAAAGCCAGGGAGAGCTAAGGGGTAGGCCTAAATCCCAAGTGCTTAAACCAAAACTAAGAGGTTTACAATAACACAGTTTAAACAGATTATAAACAAGCAGTAATAAATGCAACAGAAAAGATGCAATTGAACACTTTAGAGACAAGCAGCAGCAAGTAGCAGAAAAAGCAAGATGAAGTAATAGAGTAAGAGGAGGAAACAGAAATACAGTAAAAGCAGCTGAATAACATGTTTTTTTTCTTGTTTGTTTGTTAGTAAAGTGGAAAGGGAGAGAGGAGGACCAGATGATAATTCATGGTTAAGGAACTAAGGGATTTGGCCTTCCCAAATGATCTCTGTATTAGGTAGAATGAGCTAATAAGATGGGACTGGGAGGAGTGTCCCAGATCAAATTTACAGCAGGGGCAGGAAACAGCAAAAGACACCATCTTTAAGAACACAACAGCAGTTGGGTAGGAGAAAAACAAAAATTCAACCAGAGGTCAGCAAATATATAAATGCAGACACAGAAAAGTAAATAATTCAGTCAAGTAAATAAATAAAAACAGTGCAGTACTGTTAAGCAAATAAATAAAAACAGTGCAGTATTGATAAGAAACATTGAACAGTTAGATAAAGTGCAACAAATATACTTATGTAGCTGTGTAATTCAGATTGTTTATGAAACACTCTCAGTCAGGCACAATGGAGCTTCAAGGAAGATAACTGCCCAATCTCTAATCTTTCATTTCTTGATAAGGTTCATAAGAAAGTTCTTTTTGCACACTTATATCTTAAAGTTAATGGATTTATGGGTGTGTTTCACCCTGGATTTCATGCTAATTAGATTATGGCTACTACTGTTGAATAGTAAATGACCTTCTGATAGTCAGAGATCAGTATTTTTACTCTGCTCTGGTCCTATTTATCAGAACTAACACCATGGACTATAGTATAGTATAGCTTGAGCTCATACTGTCACATCTTCTTCTATGGATAGTTTAAATCATATTTCACTGGCTGTATCCAGAAGATTAGTTTGGGTCTGAACTATTCTGCTCTACTCCCTCCATGCTGTGCAGTACTACATGGCTGTTCATGGCATTTCTTTTCCATTTGAAAGATCTTATTAACACAAGAGGGGCTTAGGATTCTACTGTTACCCTAGGGATGCCCATCCTACCTCTCCATCCTTTAGGACAAGATGGCAAGTGTGTGTGTGTGTGTGTGTGTGTGTGTGTGTGTGTGTGTGTGTGTGTGTGTGTGTGTGTGCTCACCCATATCCATTAACCTGGCATCTGCTCATAGCCCGCATCTCTTAAGGCTATAGAAGTGGCATGTTGTTTGCCAGACACAACCACTCCCCCACAATAGAGCTAATCATCCTCCCTCCGAATGCCATCAAGTGCTAAGCCACTAGTCAAACTTCAGTTGTATGAGCCACAATATGCTCTTTATCCCTCTGCACCACAAGCAAAAGACACAATGGGTACTCCATTCTTGACGACTCAGAGGCCATTCATCAAAGGTACACACTTATATGGTTGAACCTTTACATGTCAAAAACTAAAGCCATGGTTGTTCACACTGCCTTGAGGGACTATTTTGCTGTACTACTACCTTTATATATATATATATATATATATATATATATATATAAATATATGGGTCTACTCACTAAAGTAGCCCATACGTTGACCTCCAAAGCATCGACTGTAAAAGGCATTACCATGCATGTGCCAAGAAAGACGATCAGAAACCAAAATAATGTTGTTTTTTTGCAAGGGGGCAAGCTCATTTGCCCCCCCACCCCTTGCTAATTATATATACTAAATCTGAGATCGTACAATCCTCGGGGAAAATTAATACTCCCCTACTCGGGATTGTCGATCTAGCACATCCATCGACCATCTGCATATATCGGCCAAAGTCAGTCAGTTAAACAGCAAAGACCAAATGCAGAGCACCCATATAAATATAAAGATATATATATATATATATATATATATATATATATATATATATATATATATATATATATATCTATATATATATAGATATATATATATCTATATATATATATATATATATATATATCTATATATATATATATATATATATATATATATATATATATATATATATATATATATATATATATATATATATATATAAATAAATATACACACACACATATACCTCCTATCACCTCTACTTACTTTGCACTACCTGTGATTTTTAGTTCTTTTTTCTTCATGATAGGTCAAGTCCAAGTCCAGATGCTATAAAAAAAAAAAATTTTTTTTCAATTCTGTATTTAAATACTGCTATTGTTGCTGTGTGTTTTTGATTCACTAATTGCTTTTCTGTTGTTTTGTATGCTAATTAGTTGCTAACTCCTGCTTATTAGTTTAGTTATCCTCTTGTATATATTTTTTTCTTAGTGTGTTACAGTAGACTGTTACAGTGGAGCTTTTCTCCTCGGGCCTCTACTGAAAATGGACATGTATCCAGTTAGACTAGCCCGGTCAACAAATGTAAAATAAATAAATAATAATAATAAATAAACATATACACATATATATATATATATATATATATATATATATATATATAGCTACATGTTAAAAGATTGAACATTTGAAACATCGAACTGCATATGTTCGAGACCATATGGTCGATGTTTCAAAACATCAATATTTTAACATGTCTAAAATTAAAAGAAAGAAATTAGTTAGAAGACTGTAATGCAGGGGGGCAAGCCTCTCTGCATCCCCCATGTGGGGGGCTGTGCCCCCACACCCCCCTACTTAAATATACCAACTCTGAGATCATGCTACACTGAGAATACAGCAAGGAATGGGAAGTTTTCCTATTCCCTGTTGTAGCACGATCTCGGAGTTGGTATATTTAAGTAGGGGGGTGCGGGGGGCACAGGCCCCCTGCATTACAGTCTTCTAACTAATTTCTTTCTTTTACTTTTAGACATGTTAAAAGATCGATGTTTTGAAACATCGACCATATGGTCTTGACCATATGCAGTTCGATGTTTCAAATGTTCGATCTTTTAACATGTAACCACATATATACATATATATATATATATATATATATATATATATATATATATATATATATATATACATAAATATATATATATATATATATATATATATATATAGATTCATGTTACATCGACAAAGACCCACATCCCCGATGATCAGATTGCCGAGACGAGATCGCCGACACCATGGGCCGGATTCATGAAGGCTTGCATGGAGTCTAAGAGTAGAGTAAGACTCCAGCAAGCCAACATGCCTGCCGAGCAATCCAGGAACAGCCGGCAGGGGCGTGCAAGAGAGCTCCTAAAACGACTCTTGCACAGACAGGGTTAGTTTATGCAAATTACCTCATTTGCTGCTGAAAGCTATGCAAGTAAGGTAAATTTGCGATCCAGGAAACACTAACCTGTCCGAGTAAGAGTAGCGTTATTTGCAGAAATGTAGTCAGTTGGCAACTGAGTACCATTCTGCAAATAGCAAAATGGAGCTATGACAGCTCCAAATAAAGGATGCATCCAGTTGAGGAAGCATGCCAATGGCTAGATATACGGCCATTGGCATTTTTATCCGTTGCAAAATAATAAAATAATATTTTTTTTTCCTCAATCTCCGATGTTTAAGCATAGATCAGCGTTGCGCAAATGTGTGGCACTCTAAAAACCCTAAAAACAAAAAATAAAAGCCACAGATAGGGATTTTATTCAAAATATTCACCTGCTATGCAGGTGAATGGCAGGCTGAAGAAAACAAGGCTACTGAGTAGTGGTTGCTAAGGAGGGAAGCTCAGTCTGAGAAATGTAACCAAGCATTAGTAGGCAATCCTATGCAAATGAGCATAAGGATAGTAAATCCCAAATTTCCCTGCCATGTGAACTATGTCCGTACAGTGAAAGAGTAGGATTAGGGGAGTAACAGAGTAGAAGATAGGTGACATTATGAGGGGGTATGTATCAAAAAGACTTTAAGCTTATTGGAGCAGAGTGGCATGTGGTTGCTGTTAGTTACTCAGGACTGGAAGAGGCGTGTCTACAGTTGTCTAAACTGAAACCCAGAAACCGAAGGTGTACGCCATGGTTATCACTGAAGTTTCTTGCAAAGCTGCTTACACTGTGTGCGCACCTGTAAACCATTCTAAGCCTGTGTGCGCATGTGTGTGCACCGGTGTAAGCCTGTGTAAAGCTGTCTAAGTGTGTATGCATGATTGTGCACCTGCCTAAGCCCGAGTAAGCCTGTGTAAGCCTGTGTAAGCCTGTGTGCGCTCGTGTGCGAGTGTTTGTGCTTGTTTGCGCGGCGCTGTCCCCTGTGAAAACAGAAATGGGAAAAGGAAGGAAAGGAAGTAGTAGGAAGTTAACCAAGGAGAACTAGCAGAGCTGCCAGGTGAAATCAATCAGAATCAGCCAATTACACAGGCAGTACACTAGCCTAGCCCAGCCCAGCACTTAAAACTCTGCAAACAACATTCCCCCATGTATTTCTCAGAAACACTGCAACACTGTAGTCTAAAAAGAGAAGTGAAAACTTAAAAAGCTTAAATGAGACAAAAGAATGTTAGGGGCTGCCATTGCTATTATAAGGCGACATGTGCATGATGCTGAGGGTGGTGCCATTGCGAATGTTGCTGAGCAACCCACAGTGAGGAGACGGAGAAGAGTGTACAGACCCAGGGTAACCTACCAGGGGCTACATGAGCTGGAAATAGTGGAGCGCTATAGAGTGGACAGAAAGCTCCTGCAGGAAATTGTTGAGCTGTGCAGGCCACGCCTCACACACAAAACCAACAGAGGGGAACCCATCACAGTGGAAATTAAGGTATGTGTTGGCCTAAGAATACTAGCAATGGGTACCTTCCAGAGACCAACTGGTGATATGATAGGGATTTCACAGGCATCAGCATCCAGGGTACTGCACCAGTTCCTGAATGCCATGTCAGCACATGTCAGTGATCATGTATATTTCCCCAATTCCTATGAGGTATTGGCTGCAGTATGTGTCTCTTCCAGCAAATAGTGGAATACCCTGAGGTACTGGGTGCAATTGACTGCACGCACATACACATCAAAGCACCAGCCGGTGAGCGGGGTAGGGCCTACATCAACCGCAAGGGCTTCCACTCCATCAACTGCCAGGTCATGTGCGATGCCCAGGGCATAATACTGAATGTGTGTGCTGGCTGCCCTGGAAGCTACCACAAATCACATATCTGGCATCTGACACAGCTGTACCAGACATTTGCCAGTGGGGACATCTCTAATGGTCACCTAGTGGGGGATGCTGAATACGCACTGGAGCCGTGGCTGATGACACCCATCAGACATGCACACACACCTGAACAAGAAGTCCATAATGAGGCACACGCACAAACACGAAATATAATTGAGCATGTGTTTGGGATGCTCAAGTCACAGTTCCAGTGCCTGGACACATCTGGTGGAGCCTTGCAGCACTCACCAACTACATGTATCCAAATTGTCATGGTATGTGCCATGCAACACAATATGATCCTGTGAAAACAGCTGCAGCAGGAACAGCATGGGGCAGGGCCAAACAGCCCCCCACCATTGACAAGGTCTGCACAGGCACAGCGTGACTCAGAGGAGGAACAATCTGAGCCTGCCCCAGTAGGCAGAAGGAGGTGTGCCCAGTATGCCTTGGCCTTGGCAAAGAGGCAATGCATAGCACATACACTGGCTCAGTAGGAACCCTGGAAATGATACCTCCCTCTGACTCACACATAAAATAATAGGGATGCCTAACATGACACTATCTGTTTCCAAACATGTATAGGGAGTGTAGTATGTGCATCCGACATAGGCAGCCCTGCAGCACCACCTGAGGCATGATTGCCATGTTTTAAGCAATATAAAGCAGTGCTAATCAGTTTTTACCAATATCTAGTATATGTAAACAAAATTGCTCATGCCAACTAGCGCAACATCGGACAACATTGGGCAAGGTTGGCCAAAGCTGAGCAAAGTCAGTTAAACATGCTCATATCTGCTGTACTGTTCCTTAAGCAGTCTGGTCTGCCCAGCATGGCAATAAAAAGCAATGACAGGGCTTGAACCCAAGATACTTTGCATTATAGTCACAGTACTGAACCACTAAGCCATGGTAGCATTTCAATGGCACAGACACAGCAGGACAAGTGTACACTAATGCAAACACAAAGAAATGCAGTATCATGCCCCTAAAGAGCCAAATGGGTAACCTCCCCCACACTCCTATGCAGACCGAGAACATCAGGCTAGGCGGTGTGATGTGGGTTGTGTAGGTTATGAAGTCGCAGTGTAATATACGTGACATTGGATGCCAACATCTGTAGTACAGTAGTATGCCTCAAGCCACTACGATAGGCAACAGTACAGACTGAAATGGTGTCCTGTACATAGCAGTGCAGGCATAGCAAATGTGTATAAGTGTCAGGTGAAACCCACATCCTATGTACACCCACAGTAACAATCAAGTGTGCCCCTGGGTAGAAATGTACAAATAATAGCTGTTCCCCCTGTATGTAGAAATGTTGGTAAATCTATGCAAAGTGTCACATGGAAGCTCTGCAGGCACAGCATGATCCCTGTTGATCTATGACATAAAGGTGAGCCCTGCTGTAAAAATAAAACTTGATTTTCCATACACATATAGTATAAATGTCTATACTGGGCGTGCTCACACACTCCAACAAATGTAGTGGATTCCATTCAGCATCACACTGAAAGGTCATACTGGGCATGCTCACACACTTAAAGAAACAAACCAAATGTCAGGCAGCAACATACTGAAAGCTCATACTGGGCATGCTCACATGTTTAGGCTAAATACGGATGTGATAATTAGGTATCTATGGACAAATGTGGACAGTCATCTCTACTTCCAGAAACACATTCACAAAGTGGTTGAAAAATCATGCTATGTGTTCACACAAACTGCCAAGGTCTGTGCACGTAGGTCAAAGGAGGTTCCCACTACTCAGCAGTCATCAGACCTGTCAGAGAGCACCACAACACACTTGCGATGAATCCGACTAGGCATGTTCATCAGCTAGAAAGACCAATGAAGTACCTTAACAAGAGGATTACTGGCCTCAAATAGCCACCACATGTAACAAGACTGAATGTAACCCAATCTGTACTCTGTGGCATACTGTCTATGCAGGAGATCTCTGCCCAACAGACAGGTTCATGTCATGGTTATAGTCAGATCTGTTCCAAGTTACAGCTCAATGGCAGTAAATGTACAGAACCAACTGATATTGCCAACATCCTGGCAGATAGTATCACTGTTAACTGTACCCCCCTCACACCCATGAAAGAGCACATCTCCATAATGGAAGACTGCAAAGTTGCTGTCATTATGGCTGCACAGGTAATAAACACTCTCCAAAGCCAGTATCACAGCAGCCATGGGACTAGATAACTTCCCAGGCTGTGTGGTATCTACTTCCCTGAAGTAAACATTAACATGGCAGGTCTGTGGCAGCTGAATTTACCAGCGGACTGCAAACCAGGAGCCATAATGGTAAACACAAAAGATGTGGACATCCTACAAAAGGGCCTCACTGGGACAGATGGCTGTTGCCAAAGCCATGGGCTCTAGCTCAATGCCAAAAGATGCATTGTCATCTCCTATGGTAAAAACTCTGTAGCCAATAACTACAACAGAGGTGGTAGTATACTTCACACTGAAAGTGTGACAAGGGACCTTGGGTCACAGGTAGACAGTTGATACAACTGTGCTAATCACATTCACACAATAGTCAGGAAACCCTCCCATGTGGCACAACTCATTACACAATGTGTCTCATGCAGAATGGAAGAGGACAATGTTCCCCTCAACTCATCACTCACTAGAACTATAATACAGTACAATGCCACTGTTGCTATGTACCTCACAAGACAACTACAACAATTGGAAAGCCAGCAGCAATACCACACAAAGAGCATTAGCAGCCTGAAATACATGCCATACACAGACCATCTCAAAATGCTCCATAAGTACTCCCTTGCATATCGCCCACTCAGAGTTGTTAACTGCCTAACATACAAAGCAATGTCAAACATGAGCTGCTGGATATGGTCCACATAAAACACTCACAATCCCTCTGACCTTTGGACCCAAAATCACAAGTGAAATACAAAAGGAAGGGGTGTACCCATTTACCCTATGGATACCCACACCTTCAGGTTAGTGGCACAGCATGAGGCCTTGTAGACCATGCAAGTGCAAGTAACATTGGCCAAAGCTGCCCATCAGATTGTAGCCTGCTACAGATCATGTACCTTGTCTCAGGAACCTCACTAAGTATTCCAGAGAACAGTGGAAAGTATAAAGGTCCTATCCAACACCATTATATGAGGAGATTAGAACTACCCAAACAGTGAGTGGTGGAATTACTCATGTACAACGTCCTTCACCCAATGTTTCCTAGAGTTTAAAAACTCTAACACCCTGGAACAGCTGGTCACCATGCCCACTAGAGGTGACAACATACTGGACATGATCATCACCAACATGGGGTACCAGTGTTCTACTATAGAGATAAACCCCTCACTGGTAATATCAGATCATGAAGTAATCACACTGGACATCCACATCCGGCCCCCCACCCAGTCAATGAAACCACTGTGAAGGCATTTGCAAAAGCAAACTGCACACTTCCCAAGACCAAAGTGGAGCATTCCAAAGCCCTCTTGCTATAGGATAATGGTATACAAACCACAGAATCATTTACAAGTGCATCCTACGAGCATCTACAGAGCTGCATGGATTGAGACATCACAAATAAAACCAAGATGCACACCTCCAAAAATAAGACAACAATCAGGTGGTTGTTGCCCATAAATAAGCTAGACAACAGAAGGAGGAAATGAACACATGATAGAGCCAACTTCACAAAAGGAAATGCATCACTGATCATTATCAGGATGAAACAATGATTGCTCATAAAATAATCCAAGGACAATTTCTAAAGACAAATAGACAAGGAATGTAAGAATGACAACCACAAAGCCTATCGTAGCTATACCAGACATGTAGATGTCAACCTCCAAATATGCTGTCAGCTACTGAAAAAACGAAAGAAATACACCAAACCAACTATCATTGCCCACATCCAGGGGGACACGTTCAGTGTAAACACCCCTGAAACACCCCCAAAAGGGCCTGTGTCCAGCACAGAAGGATGCAGAGCCCCAGACGTCATGGACATGCAGGTAAAGACAGCCCTCACCAAAGCTGAGAACACAGCATCAATGTGTCTGGATGGTGTCCTAGGCTGTGTCATATACTAGGCCCATGAGGAACTGGACCCTTACTCACATTCACTGTCCAGGCACAAGTGTACCACAGGTTATGTACCCAAAGAATGGCATACACAAACAGTCATCCAGCTCCAGAAAGGGGGTGCCACAACAGAACATGGACACCATTGCTCAATATGTCTACTCAGCCTGGTCTACAGAGCTATTGAGCAAATTGTCATGGAACCGATAAACAGAGGCATTGGAGACCTCCAGACACTGTACTCTCCAAAACTTCACCTTGTTAAAGTCCGATCCTGGCTCCCAAACCTAGTTGACTTATTTCAAACAGTTACCAAGAACATAGATGGAGGTGAAAGTAGTCCACACAGCCCACCTGGACCTCACGAAGGGCTTTCCACACCATTCCTTACTCTGTCATCATGGACAAGCGTACCAGCTGGAACATTAACAGCTACGTCACAGGATGGGTGGCCAGGTGGCTCACAGATCAAACACACATGTTCAGAGTTGCTGGTGTCATGTCCAACTCTAAGCCAGTCACAAATTGCATCCCACAGGCCTTGGTCCTGAGACCCCACCTGTTCAGTAGATACTGCTCAGAGGAAGAGTCAAGCATGGGAGGTGTATGGCTGAACAGGTCTGCAGATGAATAGTAACTGTGGTCCATAACCGACTGCACGGCTAACACAGACGTCCTCTAGAAGTGTCTTACAGAGACAGATACCTGGTGTCAAAACAATGGGCTCAAGCTGAATGCCAAAGAATGCATAGTCATCCCCTTTGGGTACAACAAAGTGCGCACAAATTACCACATAGGTGGTAATCCAGTATGTATGGAGAAAGTCATTATGGCCCTGGGGACACAGGTAGATAGTACACACCCCTTTGATGATGACATGGCCAAAGTGTGTAGACATTCCTTCAATGTAGCCCACCTAATGTCACCTAATGTAACCCACTTTGTATAGTCTGATGATGTCACCATCCTACAAATAAACCTGTGGAAAGGGTAACTCACAGTAATATGTATAGTGCGCCATGTAAATGCATACCTCTGTAGTATCATAAAGTAGTTAGGCAGTGGTTTGAATCCTGCACTTGACAAGTGTTTGTGTGTGGTCTCCTTGGGAAGGAGCAAACATTTTGGAGAGTAGTAAAACATCTTAAAAGTGGTAAACTAATCTCTGTCAAGTCTGATGATGTCACCATCCTACAAATATACCTGTGGAAAAAAGAGCCCCCAGTAATGTGTATAGTGTGTCGTGCTAATGCGTACTCTACTAGTATCATGAAGTAGTTAGGTAGGGGTTTAAATCCTGCACTTGACAACTGTGTGTGTTTGTGTGTGATCTCCTTGGAGAAGAGCAACCTTTTTGGAGAGTAGTTAAACACCTTAAAAGTGGTATACACATCTTTGTCATGTCTGATGATGTCACCATCCTACAAATATACTTGTGGAAAAGAGAACCCCCAGTAATGTGTATAGTGCATCGTGTTAATGCGTACTCTTCTAGTGTCATGAAGTAGTTAGGTAGTGGTTTGAATCCTGCACTTGACAAGTGTTTGTGTGTGGTCTCCTTGGGAAGGAACAAACATTTTGGAGAGTAGTAAAACACCTTAAAAGTGGTAAACTAATCTCTGTCAAGTCTGATGATGTCACCATCCTACAAATATACCTATGGAAAAAAGAGCCCCCAGTAATGTGTATAGTGTGTCGTGCTAATGCGTACTCCACTAGTATCATGAAGTAGTTAGGTAGGGGTTTGAATCCTGCACTTGATAACTGTGTGTGATCTCCTTGGAAAGGAGCAACCTTTTTGGAGAGTAGTAAAACACCTTAAAAGTGGTATACACATCTTTGTCATGTCTGATGATGTCACCATCCTACAAATATACTTGTGGAAAAGAGAATCCCCAGTAATGTGTATAGCGCATCGTGTTAATGCATACTCCTCTAGTATCATGAAGTAGTTAGGTAGGGGTTTGAATCATGCAATTGACAACTGTGTGTGTTTGTTTATGTGTGATCTCCTCGGAGAGAAGCAACCTTACTGGAGAGTAGTAAAACACCTTAAAAGTGGTATACACATCATTGTTATGTCTGATGATGTCACCATCCTACAAATATACCTGTGGAAATGAGAAACCCCAGTAATGTGTATAGCACATCGTGCTAATACATACTCCTCTAGTATCATGAAGTAGCTAGGTAGGCGTTTGAATCCTGCAACTGACAACTGTGTGTGTGTTTGTGTATGATCTACTTGCAGAGGAGCAACCTTTTTGGAGAGTAGTAAAACACCTTAAAAGTGGTATGCACATCTTTGTCATGTCTGATGATGTCACCATCCTACAAATATACTTGTGGAAAAGAGAGCCCCCAGTAATGTGTATAGCACATCGTGTTAATGTGTACTCCTCTAGTATCATGATGTAGTTAAGTAGGGGTTTGAATCCTGCACTTGGTGAGTGTGTGTGCTGCATGTGTGTGACAGTGTTGGTCAATGTGTTGGGGGTTTTGCTTTAACTACCGTATGACATATCAGTAGGCATTGCACATGTGAGGTAGCTATGAAGCAAATACATAAATGTACATGTCATCTCAAGTATTGCATGTGTGGGAACCCTGCCTTATCCAAGTACACAGTTGGCATCTTTGCCAAACTGTGCTGCTGATTCACAGACCTTAGCTCACATCTGTATGCTTGTGACAAGGCCAGCCACTGCAGTGATGGCTGGCCTAGGTCATCCGTGTCACGCACAGTCATTACGGTTTCTATTTAATTGTGTGTGTGAGGGTTTATGGCCAAGGTATATGTCAGACCTGTTCAAATGCAGCAGAGTCTGTCAATAATGACTATGCATTATAGGTGTACAACAACCTTTGTGGACATGCATGCAGACCCCTGATTGCTTATGTGATCCACCGAGGGATTCCAAAATACCTTAGGGAATGTGATTATCAAAGGAGAGGTGACGTAACACTAGGTTGCATGTACACATCGGTACCTGTTCATGATGTTGGTGGCTACTACCTATGTGGTACTGTCGGGATACTATGTTCCGTAAAGGTGGATGACTATGCTTAGTTTCGCCTATAGCTTTACAGCATGGGTTTGACAACAGGTATCTGTCTGTATGATACCCTTGTGGAGGATGTGTGTGTCACCTGGAGAATGCAGTATAGGCCACAGTATGCATTAGCACACATGGACAGACATATCCCTACTGTGATTGCTTGTACCTAAGAGAGCCATATGCTGAACAGGAGTGGTCTCAGTAATGGGTGCAGCTGAATACCACTGGTTACTGGCATAGTATAGTACCTGAAGGATCTAAATGTTGCTGTGTGTCCTACATCTGTGTGTCAGTCATCAGGACATCAGCTAACTATCGGTTATGGTCAGGCTGTTGCAGTCATGTATACTACCAGAATGTGAAACAATGACAGATAGTAACAGTATCACCCACAGCACAGTGTCAAACCATGTCATACACACGTGTGTAGTCAGGCTCCAAAATGTGTGTAGTACAATGCATACTGGCCACCAATAGAAACTATGGAGTGTTACTGTGTAATACAGAGCATGTTACCCTGCCCATGTGTCCACTATGCACGTACATGCAGACAGTGCACCTCCACCATTTTCACAACTGTACACATGCAGATATATGCTACACACATCCCACACATACTGTCCACTCTCTAACACATGCTGCCAATGCTGCACACATCAGACAAGTGGCACGTGGCTGGACAATATACAATTGGAACTAACACTGGTGTAAACAACACTACAATGACAATCATAGCTTTAATGCATCATGCGTGCTCAGCTACACCTTCAAGCAAATCATTATACTCTACTGCTGACAATATGCTAACATTGCTATACTGCTATAAATACACCCTGTGCATCAGCACCATGGTAGCCTGTTCCTGCATCGATGTTACAGATGACAGGAGGTGGCACAGGTTTCATCATATGCACAGGGTGTGTTGTTGGTCTGCCAGAGGCCTACAGTGAGCCATCCAATCAACATGTATGTGTGTGTGTGTGTGTGGGGGGGGGGGGCAAGAATAATGGTATGGGCCAATGTTGATGTAATGTGTGTTGTATGTGTTAGCCCTAGGTGTCTGGATTATGTGTGTGTGTGTCTGCATGCACACAGTTCCACCATGTGGCTGCCACATACGTGTACTTGTGGGACAGCCACAGACTGTACCTGCGAGGCTTTACAGATCACCGTCTCTGGCCACGGATGCGGTACCTGTGCCTGGCAGGGGTGCTACTGACACTATCAGGTACCAAGCCAGACTGGGTACTATCCCCAGAGGTAGATGGATGTGCACTGGACCCAGGTCCCTTCGGGGACTGTCCAGAGCCATGTGCATGTGGTCTTCTAGGATGTTCTATGGACAGCCCACTCCCAACATTGCTGGGGCTGGTACTGGCACTACGGGAGTGGCTGTTGCTTGAGGGACATCCGCGGTGACTGCCAGCTGCTGATGTTGCTGGCATATGTCCACGCCAATGACTCAACCGTCCTGCACTGTCCTGACACATGGACATGACATTGCGGAGGACATCTAGTGTCTCTCCCCAATGTCTATCAGTGACCTCAGTGTAACTGCGGATGGCACCAGCTAGGTCATGGATACTGTCTATTACAGGGGTGTTATGTGCTCTCTGTGCCCTCAGTCCCTGTCCGGTGTACTGTTCCATACGTGCCTGTGCCTCCTTGACAGCCTGGAACATGCATGAGGTACTCAGACCTGTGGCACATCTGCCAGTGGCATGATGGGCAGCAGTGCTCCAACGAGAATCCCTGGACATCTGCCTATGTGGTACCCTTCCAGACATCTAGGTATGGCTGCTGTGTCGGGATGCATGTGCCATGGATACCACACTGTCCTGGCCAATGCCGGCTGTACGCTGTCCCTCTGCTAAGGGCATTGGTGATGGATGTATTGGCAGTATGACTGTGTGCATGGATGGGGTGGACACTTGTGTAGTGTCGATTGGTGGCCCAATGATAGACCCTGGCAAACACGCCTGTGCCTCAACACACCTATTATCATTGTCACTATCATGCTCAGTGACATCAGTTTCCCTGCTGCATTGAACCAGCCCAGTATCAGCACCTGTGAGAGGGTGACAGGAAACACACTTTATGACCTGTACATGATGTCAGCACACATGCACACATGCACACATGAACACATGCACACATGAACACATGCACACATGCACACATGCACACATGCACACATGAACACATGAACACATGCACACAAATACACTCCTCACTAGTACAGACACACACACACACACACACACACACACACACACACACACACACACACACACACACACACACACACACACACACACACACACACACACACACACACACACACACACACACACACACACACACACACCACCAGCAATCCCAAACATAATCAATAGCATGTGATGTTGGGGTACAGTATCACAAGCCAAACATCTATATCAAGCGTGACAGCATGCAGGATGTGTGTTGCTCAGCAGCATGCAGTGTGAGTGTAGACAGCCATTGCTAATAACAGTATACATGGCCTTGATGCATGTGTGTTTTGTTCAGTGAATGGCTTCACCCTGGAACGCAATGTGTACATGGACACAGCGTTGCTGTTCAGGTATTAAAAGCCATGCAATGTCCTGTGCACCATCAGTCACAGGTAAACATACCATGTCTGGATGTGCATCAGTGTGTCACATAGATATCAATTTCTGATTAGAGCATCTGTGTCCTTAGCAGATGATTGTGGACACAGGTGTAGCACATGCATGCTATGTATACACAGAGGATGAGTGGTGCATGTATACCTGATAGAATACCATTGCTCAACATAGCCATTGTACAGTGGTTATGGTGAGTGTAGGACATATTGTGGACATGTCAGTGTCAGCCATGACATGGCATGCTACCACACAACTGCAACATGAAACATCACACATACACAATGTGTGTCATGTGATCTATACACCCCATAGCATTACAAGACATATGTGTGTCACTTTCTACAAATGGGGATTGCTATGCATATTGTGTATAGGTGCATATGTCTGCACACACACAACACTGAGGTGCATAGCAATTCATGATATTTGTATTACTGTGGCCACTGTAACTGGATGGGGTGTAGTACCATGAGCCATCATCATGCAGCATCATGTGGTCACTCAAGGCTACTAATGTGTGCCAGACCGGCACATAGCATGCTGTACCTGAACTGCAGTACCATGGCTACATTCCCCATTTCACAGCCAGTTGTTACATGGGTTTGTGAGGTGCCCAATAGGGGGCATTGCCTAACATGAATGTGTTATGTGTTGAAGAGTGTTGCACAGCCACATGTGAGCCATCTACCCCTCAGGTATATTAAGTGTGCTGTGTGGATGAGGTTTGGGATACTGTAGTGTGACCTTACAGCGGGTGTCTGAATAAGCCATGTGTAGCACGTTAACGTGTACTGCATATGACAGAGGTGTGTATGTTGTGTGCATGTGTATCGACTCTGCCTATCCGATGTCCACTACAGTGTTGCTACAATTGTGTGGGATGCTCTGTGTATTGTATGTGTTTTAGGCAGCTACCCATATTACTAGGATGTGCATAGTCTCACAGCAAACATGCACAGCATGCATTATGCATAGGTGTGTTATGTGTACATAGCCTACACCTCACCTATGACATGCACATTTAGTTAGCAATATGAAAGGTATAACACACTTACCAGCATGGCTCTGCTGCCTTGTTGTCACACCAGAGGGACCTACAAGGATATCAGACACTTTGTCAGTGGCAACAACTGTGGCATTGCTACTGTGTGTTTGCAATCTTACAACGGTGTACAACGGTGGACAGTCATAGGCCTACAGATTATATTCCTAATTATTAGTATTGCACAACACTAGGCACCACATCATCTAACTACACAGTACACATATCACATAAGCATGCACTACCAATAGAGGTAACAGTATTCTACAGATATGCCATGTTACCTGCACGCTCCATGTCAACTTGCTGGGTGGCTCCGGCCTCCATGATGATACATGTTAATTGTTGTGGTTGTAGTTGGCCAGGAGCCACCTGGCTCAGGAGCAGCTCCTCCACTCTGGTGAGGGGGGAATGGATGGCTACCCCCCCACCTGTGGCAAGCTGTTGTCTGGGGATATCAGACGCACACTGCTGGACATGTCTAATTAAATCACTGCAGTGATGGCGTACCTGCTCATATGTCCGGTTATACATGCCTATGTCATTTACCCTACAGACAAGTTCTTGCCACAGGGCAGCCGGCTCATGCTGGTCCTGGCTGGTTCTGGAGAACAGCAGTGCATAGTGCTGCACCAGGCTTGCTGTGATGGTTTCCTCCTCGGCCGTGCTATACACTGGGTTAAAATGGTGGGACATTACCCTGGAAGGCAATTAAACAATATGTGTGAACAAGTCATGTGGCACACGTAACATTCTAAAGTACAGATATAAATTAATTGCCATATATAGCAACCTATTGGCTGTCAGAAGATACACACTTTCAATACCACATATCAGTTCTCAACACACAGATACCTGACAGTGCCTGGCACACTCTATATATCAAACCATGTTTTGCACAGCAACAAAGTTATAACAGTATGTAAGACTATACAACAGCACATGGCACACTGTATGTGACACAATGCACCACCTAGCTACAGGAGGTATATATCACGCTAATGCATCATGAAATATGTAATCCATTGCAATGAATGTAAAGTCCACTGACACTATTACCAGTATACCACACTAGTCGTTGATGGCGGACCCCTGCCTAACATATGTCCACATTCGTTAATATAGGTGGCATACTGCTGTACTAGACTATACATGTTGCTAGATATGCAGTTACAACCTGTAACACACATATGACCGAGGCCATGGTACAGGCATACCTACACACACAGCAGACATACATAACAGACACAAAGGTATGGCAACCCAGATGACCTTTACCTGTGTGCCTTACAGTACTGTGTGTCAGTAATTACCACACCTTATGCCTGAGGTATGTAATCTGTGAGGACTACAGGGAACACACATAACAGTGGTTCCAATAAATGTGCACGTACACCATACTGTGCTGTTTAGGCATACAGCTTCAGGTAGTACTACAGTTCATACAGGAGTTGGATTTACCAGCAGTAACACCCAATATGCATACATGTACTGCTTTAGCCCATGATGGGACACCCCAGTCGACAACAAGGGACTGCATCAGACCGTATGGCATACTGCTTTTTCTGCCTAACAATTGCATACACATCTTTTGCTGGGATCACAGCTAGGACACATAATACCATGACTGAGACAGTTTCCCACCAAGCTATCACACATATACCGAACTCTGACACATTCACCAACACATTCACCATCACACTCAGTCAACCTCACATATCAATTATTGCAACATGTACATGTGGGTGTATATCTCTTCATAGGTATGTAAGAGACTATTGGACCGAGGCTCTATAGAACTCTAGCCATACGCTACCCTGGCGTCTGACACACAGGTATTTAAATTACACGAGGCCCAGTCAAGCAGAGACACCAAGGTGATTGCCTGGGTGTATTCACTATCTCCCATACAATCTCCATGATTATTTATGATGACTGCTAATTAGGAGTTTTGTGTGCTGTGGATAGTTGGTTAGTTCCAGTGTATGAGATGTCTCTGAGATAGGAATCTATCCCTCCAGCATGTGCTGTTTATTGTGGTGAAAGGGTTTGGGTCCCTAGAGCATGTAGCTCATACAGATTGTGATCTGTTTATGTGGAGCATGTTCAACAGATCTGGGTTTGACATAGCTTAGTATGTCAGTCAGAGGTCACCTCTGGGTAGGCGGTATGCAACACAGTCTAGTTGTGGGTTTGTGTGACGGTCTGCATAGGGCATCTGTTTGACGCCAGTATCACTCTTTGTGAGGTATGTCTGTGTCTTTCCACTTGCTGTAGATGTCTTGTGAGGTACATACCACATGGGGCATTGTACTCTATACCGGGTTTTATGTGTGTGGAGTAGAGGGGAACACTGACCTATTTTTCCCTGGATGACACACCTTTTGTGATGATGTGTGCCATGTAAACAGATTACATGACTAGTATGGCACTGTGACTTTCAAAGGGGAGACTACTGCCCACCTTTGTCCCATGGTCTCTTATCACACCTTCGGTGTTGAGTAGACTACCACCCATGTGGCAATTCATGGGTACTTAGTGTTTGCAAGGAGGGATGCCAATACAGTGTCAACATTGAGCTTGAGTTCATGGCTTTGTCACCAGGCATCTGTTGCAGTAATTATGACCCTGTCTCTCTCTCTCTCTCTCTCTCTGTATATATATATATAATATATATATATATATATATATATATATATATATATATATATATATATATATATATATATATATATATATATATATACACACACACACACACACACACACACACACACACACACACACACACACACACACACACACACACACACACACACACATAAATATGAACATGCATTGCTGTACATATAGATATACATATAGGCACATATACAGTCCACCTGTCATGGTGGGTATATCAAGTATGGGAAGGTTGTGACATATACAGTTATGTCATAACATTGCACAGTGTTGTGCAGAATGCGTTGAAGGTGTTCTCAGTCAATGTAGCTTTAGCAGGCCTCACTGGCTGCAACACTGAAAACCTGATGAACCATACCCACAGCGTTTAACCACCATATGTCATATACCAGCACTGTATGCTGTCTGGTCTGCCACACACTACAACCTACATAGATATATGCACATAACAACCTTCAACAACATATATATCCACCTTGCAGTATGTCCCTTGCTCAATGCACATGTACAGATGCTAACATATCTGATACAGACAGATGTCTCCATATGTGTGTGCCATACACACACAAGGACCACACTGTTGTAAGTACATGTACCTCATGGCTGACCCGTTGGGCCTTGCTGCAACATGAACAGGTGTCACATGTGAGCACACAGTAATATTAGAGGGTGTATACATAGCTGCTAATGCTGAATTAGCATACTAGACTGGTACAGCTGTTGCCAATGCTAAGCTACACATTAATATGACTATCATGCATTTGTTACTCTGTCACCTCCATGTTTGCATAACCGTATGGGCTACTACCCCAAACAGACATTGTACACACTACTGTACAGAATACAGATAACATGGATCAAATGTTTGACATTTAATGCTGAACTACATATGTCACCGTCACATCCCACTGCACACAGCAACACACTCATTTCCCCATGCCAGTGGTTATGCAGGGCATCTATGCATCTATACGTACTGCTGCCACATATGGATGATTCAAACTATATAGAGTACTCTTCATTAACATCTACTACATTCCAGTAAATGCATAGCTGTTACATACCTTGCCTTTGTATGTGTTCATATATGTTGCCGTATATCCTGGTATACTTTTTTTACCAATATACGTTTAGCTTTCATTATCTCTTTTACTGTTCAAGATTTTTGTTAAATAGATGTATATTTCAGAATTTATTGTTTTCAATATTTTCTTTTTTCAATACTTTTTTTCAGTTTTTTTTTCTATATATTTTCTTTCAAAAATTTTCCAGTATATTTTATTTCAATTATTTTTTTCAATATAGTTTCTTTTCAATATATTGTTTCAATATTATTTCTGTTGTCAGTATACTGGTGTCTTTCAATATATTCTTTTTGTTATATTTCTTAACTTTACATCACTTTTTCTTTTCTTTTTTTTCTCTCTCTTCCTCCGTACCTGCAATGGAACGATTGCATGTGTGAACAGCAAGTACAGACTGCTTTTATAGGTATCTGCACATGTGCATGTGATGGCCTCTGTACCAATTAGTGGCCACCATTTGGCAATTGCATGCAGCCTGCTGTGTGGTACTTACAGTACTTACTGTCATAGCAACCCAGTGCTATAAATTGCTAGGTCAGGTAGGCGTAGCCCTTTCAGAATTCCAGAGTGGGGACCATGCTTGCTTGCTGTGGACACCGTTGTGTAACTCAGAAGGTTGGTATACTTCTTCTAACTGTTGCTAAGGGTGTAGCCAGTTATTTGTATGTTGTACTCAGACCTGAATGTTGCCTCTTCCAGTACACAGTTGACAGTATATTATTGTACTCACCCCTAGAAATCCTAACACAAAATACATGGGAGTATGGAGTTTCTTTACAACATCCACAATTAGCTGCCATACATATGTAGTTATTGCAATGTTTTCATTTGGCACATGAACTGTTTGGGAACAGCTATACTGTGGATATTAATGTACTCACTTCTGCACTGTTTGTGCTTTTTATTTCGTTGACATTATCACAGGATGCTCATGAAACTGGACAATTCCAGTACTGAGTATGCCTACCTACATCCTTGCTGTATCTTGAACACACCGGTATTTTGTACATTTGGGTGGGGATTGTCCTGCTAGGATACTGTGTGGGGGTTGTGAAGTGCTGCTGTAACAGTATTTACTGCTAGAATGTCTGGTTCTGTTATCACAGTCATGTAATGCAATTCCACAACAACTGCTGGTAAAGTTCCACAGAACAGGTTTTATGTTATGGCATTCCTATCTTTCCTTTACATTCACACATTCTGATGCATGATATATATAGTTCAGCAACATCCTGCTGTATATCTACTGTGGCCTAGTGGTACTTCGTGCAATCTAGTGTGTCCAAGGTCCGGGGTTCGAGACTGACAGTGGTGTTTTATTTTGCTGCTGAGCAGAACAAGGCCCCTCATATGCAGGGTGACTAAGGCACTTTTAAGCAGTTGTAAGCGGGTTTGCGTGGGTTTGTGCGACACTTAGCAATACTTAGCTAAGTGCACACATGCGCACACTCGCTCAAACCCGCTTACTGCTGCTTAAAAGTGCTTACTCCCGCTAACCCCGTGCTCATTTCTTTGAAAGAAAAGAAAGTGGGGAGATAGGAAGTGGTGTAAAAGGGGCACAAAGAGAGAAAGACAGGGAAAACAGCTCGGGATGTGCAGGATGGGTGTAGGGAAGGTCCATAGCTGCCCATTTCTTTAACAGCAGCAGCTGTGCATATACTAGTAATTTGGAGGGAATTTTGAAACCTTCCACCCCTGAGAGAGGGGTGAGGACAACAAAGTATGTTGTACTGCCAATCGAATTTCAGTTTCTGTGTCCAGCGGACATCTGTGCAAAATGGACAGCTATGTATGGGGCGTAATATTTTTTGTGGGTGCAGATTGCCAATTTTTTTTTTTCAGGTGAGAGTGGAATGTGGGGTAGGGGAAGTAGGTATGTTTTGGGAGGTAGGTTGGGGAGGTAAACAGACAAGACAAGCAAGACACATACAGGGGCAGAATATGACACATGGGGTGGATGAACACAATTGACAGGGAAGGATGTTTGGAAATCGCAAGTCCATGAGCCCACAGATGGTAACAGTGAAACTGAGATCCCCACCCATGGGCAGTCACCACTGCACCTTCACAGCCCGGAGGGTGGCTATGCTGGGGGCTGCGTAGGAGGGGCAGGCTCACCTGTGAGTCGCACCACTCTTGCCTCGAGCTGGCGTAGGGGATCAGGGAGTGAATGCTGGATCTCCCTACGCACCACAGCCAGGACCCTTCGGAGGGTGACAGGTGGCCCTCCTCCAGCCACGCTTGCAAGGGGGGTGGACAAGCCCCATCCTCTGCAGCACTTCCACCCGAATGTGGCACAGGGCCAACGGAGGAGGAGGTCCCGGGCTGGGCACCGAATCTGCTGGTGCCAGGTGCCATCGCCAGCTGAGGTGGGACAGGTGGGTCCGCTGGGACCGGCCTTCCCATACGTTCTGTGCTTAGGTGAATTTAATGATATTATAGCCAACAGCATTCCAAATTAGTTGTAACAGCATGCAGTAATATTCCCATTAACCCAATATACCAGAGTTCCAACAGTTGAACAGCAAGCATTACACATGCATATACTGAACAACAGTGGACATTCCAACAGCATGCAGGAATGAATGGTGGCAACAGGCCACCAAGATTGTGGTGTTTGAACAGGGCACATGCATCAAAGTTATGCAGATATTTATAAACCAATAGGACATATGTCCCAACAAATGTTTTGAGATTACACATACCCATTGAGGTGTGGAATTGCATTGTTTATGCACATACAGTAGGGTGTAAAAAGATACCTCCATTAACAACTTATATTAACTTATATTTTACACTACATTCCTATTGACTGCAGGTATATATCCCCTACATGTATTATTACACTAGGCAATGTCCATTACGTTGTGGGATGTGTTTTGCTAGTTCCTTATGTACCTGACCTGGATCTGTTATACAAACTGTCCAGGATGCAGATGTTACTGCTACGTATTTATATATTTTATTTATATTCATATGTCTACATATCTGGATGTGTTCAGGTGACATTATCAGTTATAATTTAACAGCCCCCTACATTTCTAGCAGCACATTGACATTTCCAGTGCACACAACTACAAGCTACTCATGTGCCAGATTTACCTATACATGCCAGGCTTGAAACTACAGTTGAGGACTGTATATATGCTTAAGAGATACTGGCACTCCCTTTGTACTCTTTCTATGGGCCTACCCAAGTGTGGGTTGACAGTGCTTAATACAACTCTACTATTTCTATACTGCAAGAGTACAACAACATTTCAAAGAAAGTGACATGGACACACTACAGGTGTTATACCTTTATTAATTACATTACACACTTTTCTAGTGGCTCTCTCATTTATTTGTTATTACAGTGCATGCAGACATCTTACTCAGGATGTATTATACCTTCATTTATGGTTTACAGCACTCTTTTTCTGGCTCTCTCACTTATTCTATATAACAATACATGCAGATATTCAGGACTTATTATACCTTTATTAATGAGTTACAACACTCTTTTTCAGGCTCTCTCACTTATTTTACATAACAGTTCATGCAGACAAGTTATTCAAACCTTATTATACCTTTATTATTGGGCTGAGACACTTTTAGCCAGGCTCTCTCACTTATTTTATATAACAGTACATGCAGAAAAATTACTAACCTGCCTGGTGGCGCAGCCTTAGCAGCCTATCTGCATAGGCTTGCTGATTCGCAGCACGGACACCTGCAGCTGTGAAGTAAATGACGTGATAGTGAGACATATACCTATCCATACTATCGACTACACTAGCAATCTTTACATACTTCAGTCCATGGCTACCTACTCAGTAGTGGGGCAATTTGCATCCCACAGGCCTCCTGTATCCATTGATTGAGTAGGTCCTGCTTGCTTCTCTTCAGGTCTGCATGGTGATGTCTAACCTGCTCACCAGTCCGTGGGATGCCTGTGGCACTGGTGAGTTCATGTGCAAGATGGTTCCAGGCCTCCGCTTTGTATTCCATGCCCTGGAACTGGCCCTGCAGGAGTCTAGCATCATGACGATGGACGAGGAGCCAAACCATCAGTTTTGACTCCTCAATACCCCACCGTTGTGCTCAGAAGCGAGAGCCCTCTCCGACACCTGCCATTTCTGCCTGCAGATGGGAGCTGCAACCAGTTATGGCGAGTATCCCCACCTATGGAGCTTAAATATGCCTCATTTCCCACACTTATTTGTGATTGGCCAGATTTGAAAGTTCTCAACTGAGTGCACACCTGCTTAGCACTGGTTAAACTTTGATTCATATGTATATGTGTGTTGACAGTCCATGAGCATCAAATGCTGTCATGGCTTAGTGGATTAGTACTGTGAATATGGTGCACACTATCCCGGGTTCGAGATCTGTCATTGCGTTTTTATTTTACTACTGGCCTGACTGGTAGGGGGTTTGGCTGGGTTTAGCCGACTTTGCTCAACTTTGCCCAACATTGCTCGACATTGCTCTACATTGCTCTACATTGCCTGACGTTGCCCAACATTGCACTAGTTAGCGCGGTACGCACCTCCACGCAAACATGTTTAGTTTTCGCTGGTTGGCACGATGCGCAGCTCTGTGCAAAGCTATTGTGCTAGTTAAAGCAGTGCTTAGCTATGGGCAATTATTCTTAAATGTGCTTAATACTGGTAAATGTTGCTTAGCAGTGCTTCACATTGCTTAAGATAGGTTACTTATGCATTCATTATTATGCATGACCGTTTCACTTTCTTAAATATATTTAAAATATCGTTCACTGCTATATAGGACATTTCGATGCATTTTAATGTGATTTAAAAGGTAAATGTCAGGAATTATTTTTATGCACGGATTTCCTTTAGAAAATGGAAAGGGGAGTGGTGGGACTCGAACCGGGAATGCCTCCTCTTTGTGCAAAGGCTCTACCACTACACTATTGCTATTTGGCTTAATTTGCATATAAGTGGTTTATTATCCTCTTCAATGTCTAAACTGCTAACTGTAGCTAAGCAATGGGCACACCCGCGCACATGCACAAATACGGGCAGCTATATGGTGAATGATACAAAAAAAAGTTTTACATTTTATTTCATTTGTACAGGGCTTTTTAATGTGGGGGAGTGTAGCGTTGGGGGTATACACATTTGAGCGGACTCCCTCATATCTGCTGACATTTGCAGAGTTAGGCACTTGCAGGGACATGGATATTTGGACTGCTCGGCAGTCTGACACACCCCCTGCACTCCTACATGCTCCGTGTTAGCCTGGGAGTTGAGTCAGCGTGCCCTCATGCATATGCATGATGCGCTGATGTCTAACTCTTAGATGGCAGTCTCCGAGTAGGACTTCGTTCATCCTACACGGAGGATTACTGAATCCCCCCTATGTGTTCCGGCACATAACCTATTCCCATGTCCGTAATACACCTAAAACATAAATAAATACCTGTATAGCAGGGGGGCAAGCCCCCCAGCACCCCCCACACCCCCCTACTTAAATACACCAGCTCTGAGATCACACCACATTGTGGGAATGGGAATACATTCCATTCCGCACTACTTACCATTCTCAGGGATGTGCGGTGTTGGCGATCTAGTCTCGGCGATCTGGTCATCGGTGATGTGGATTTTTGTCGAAGTAACAGGAACCTATATATATATATATATATATATATATATATATATATATATATATATATACATAGATAGATAGAAACAAAGCACCCTGAACCACTGCTAGGTAGGCACACAAATTTATTAAGCCGAACAGTTCACTCGAAAAAATAACGCTGAATCAAATCACCATACGTTTTCGTCCACAACTTCATCAGATTACACTAATACATTCAGTTAACTGCTTTTATATACTCATCCAACTTTTAAAAAACAGCCAGTAAAAACAATCATTGTACATAGAAATGCACATTTAAATGACATGATCTCACTTGCCCCTGTATTAAAAATGAGATCAGCAAAATTGTGACATTAATGTGTAATAATCCTCCTTGTCAGTAGAGGGCAGTAACTCAATGCATTTCTATGTACAATGATTGTTTTTACTGGCTGTTTTTTAAAAGTTGGATGAGTATATAAAAGCAGTTAACTGAATGTATTAGTGTAATCTGATGAAGTTGTGGACGAAAACGTATGGTGATTTGATTCAGCGTTATTTTTTCGAGTGAACTGTTCGGCTTAATAAATTTGTGTGCCTACCTAGCAGTGGTTCAGGGTGCTTTGTTTCTGCTTACTGGTTTGTTTTGCATCCTCCGTTTTTTGGTTACTAGTAACTTTGGGATGGAATCACCTGCTGGGAGTGTGGCAAGCAATGGAGCAAAGACTAATGAAGTCGGTGAGCTCAGGAAGCTTATCGGACAGCTCACTCAACTTGTGGGGCTTTTGACCCCAGTCAGCCAATCTTTGGCCTCGGTATTGACTTCTGTTTTGGAACCAGGAAACCAGGAAGTGCATCGGAGTGTTGAGGCGCGAGAGAGACGGGTTGTTGGTGAGGAAAATGATTCCAGAGATGTAGAAAGACGAAATGGAGCAGGATCCAGCAGTCTGGATGGTTTCCCTCGGATTTTGCTTGAAGAAACCGACCACGGACAATCTGAGCAGCCTAACAATGTTAGAAAAATGGGTGAAGGAGTTCGTTTTGGCCCTGGTGGTAGTTTAAACTCTACAGGTACAAAAAGACATTTCAGTGACTTATTCAATGTTGTTTATGATTTTGCTAGCAAAAACAACACTAATGATAAACTACAAGGAACTTTTCTCAAAAGCTTGATGACCTGGACTATTTTTATACAAATGCAAAATGTTAGAAATGGATAACACTTATTTAAAGTATTGTTTAGAACAGAAAATTGTGCCCAAAGGGCTTAGGGTATGCAAATACCCTAACAAGGTTGTGGAAGGTACAGAGTTTTATTTTGAACTAATAGAGGCTTTTGATAATTGTGGTTTTGATATAATGAGGGCTATCATTAAAACAATGAGGTAGAAATAAAGAAGTTGCAAGAAACTGTAGAATGTATAAACAAGGACATTACTCACAATTTACTATTTACAGTGGACGAAGAGAGAAGCAAATATCATAAACTATTAAATAATTTAGAAAGTAAATGTTTGGAGGTTAAAAACAGAAAATTAAACAAGATTGAGAGAGATTTAAATGAATACAAAACAAAGAAACAATACCGAAGCCTAAGAATTGGGTGAGAAATGTTAGAAATTATGACATTAATCACTACAGAGAACCTAACAATGACATTTCTGACAATGAATTGCCTTTAGAGAATGATTATGATGCTGCATTTCCACCTTTAAGGCGGTCTGAGAGACTTATGCACAGGGAACCTGTTACTTACAATTCAAAAACTACAAAACCAGAAACTGGGGAGCTCAGGAAAGGAGACGACCAGTCTGGGAATAATTACAAACTGTGGTTTTAAATACAGTTATAATGATTTTAATATTTTCAATTACACAGATGTAGCAATTAACAGTAGTCATTTTGAACTATTGACAAAAGGTTTTGGTTTTATACCTAGAGAGAAAACAAATATTTTTAAACTTTTAATTGATATTAAATTATTTATTAGGAAGAAAAACTTAGAATTATATTTTAAAGGAAATGGTGTCAACATGAACAATGTAGAATTGCGACGTAAGAGCACCTTTAATCCCCCAACACACCCTCAGCTAAGAAACTTTGAATTGAGCTTGGAACACGAGCTTAGGAAAATTCTGAATTGTCACAAAGTGCAGTCTAATTTAACAGACCCAGAGTTGAAAACTTTGAAATCATTAAGTGAGAACAAGAATATAAGAATTATGAAGCCCGATAAGGGCGGGGGGGTTGTGCTTATGGATGCCATTAATTATGAGAGCAAAATGTTTGACATATTAAATGACAATACCAAATACACCAGAATATCCTTGAATGAAATTAATATTGCCTACAAGTTTAATTTATGTTATTTTAAATGACTTATTAATGGATGGAGTTATTGACATGAGTACTTTTAAATATTTGCATGTAGACAAACCGAGAATACCCTCCATATTTGGGATACCAAAGGTGCATAAAGATGAAAGTGACCCACCTTTGAGAGTGATAGTGTCAGCCGAAGGTTCGGTCACTGCACCTTTGGCCAAGTACATTGACCAGAAGATAAAAAAGCTTGTTTGTGACAACAATGTTATTTTAAAAGATTCGTGGCATTTCTTAGGAAAACTAAATGAATCACTTGCAAATGAAACAAAAGGTTTTGGTACCTTGGATGTGATTGACTTATTTACAAGTATACCCCATGATGTAGGCCTTGAATGGTTCAAGAAATGCTACTTGAATCCAAACTACTAGGGCACAATGAGTTCAGAACTGTTTTGTTATTAATGGAGATTGTCCTAAAGAATAATTTTATATTCTTTCAGGGCTAGTATTTTCGACAAACTAAAGGTGTGGCGATGGGGCACACTGTGCTCCCACTTATGCTAACACTATAATGTCCTTCTGGGAGAATAAGTTTGTACTGAATTCAGAATATAGTAGTTTATGGAAGTTGTATGGTAGATTTCTGGACGACTTGTGTTTCTTATGGGCAGGCACTCAAGATGAATTTGGTAGCTTTGTGGAATACCTAAATGGTACCACAGAATTTTTAAAATTCACTCACAAATTCACTACTGATGAATTGAAATACCTTGATGTTAACATATCTAAAACTGAGTATGGCTTTGAGTCTAGAATTTATAGAAAAGAGACCTTTTCTAATTCTTATCTGCACTACTCAAGTTCGCACCCACACCAGAAAAGGAGTGTTATAAAAGGGCAATTTGTGCTTGTGTAGAATGACTTCTGATGATGCATGTTATGGTAACGAATGTAAAACCTGAGAAACATGTTCCTGAATAGAGGCTACCCGGAAGAGCTCATTGATAGAGTTTCCAAAGAAGTCAGTGATGGGAGGAAAGGAAGGTTTGCCCCTGTATTGGGTAAAATTGAAGATGTTGCAACTCAACAAGTCACAAACAAGAAAGTAGATGGGTTAAATAATGAATTCGTATCAGGTATCATTACCACATATGATGGACAAGCTGGTGTGATCAAAAGAATTTTTGACAAAGAGTGGATCAACTTTTCTAAAGTTTCTGACTTAAATCACATTTTCCAGGGTGAAATAAAACACATTTATAGGAAAGGGAACACCCTGAAGGATATTTTTGAAAGAGGTAGTAAAGGGAATTCAAGGTTAGCAGGTACAAACAAAAAAGCTGGTGTATTTAAATGTGGTGCTTGTAATTATTGTTCTTATTTGATTACTGGGGATACCATTACTTTACCTGCCAGAAATAACAAAATTTTAACTTTAAAAACTTTTGCGAATTGCAACACAAAAGGGATTATTTATGTTGGGTTATGTAAAAATGTAATGCTTTTACATTGGCAAGAGTGAAAGAAAGGTTAAGCAGAGAATTTATGAGCACACCTATGATATTCGTATAAAATGTGAAACAAATTCTCTGTACAAACACACAAAAACTTGTCCTGAAGCTGAATTTCAGTTTTTATATTAGAGGTTGTGCCAAAGGACCCCAGGGCGGTATGTGGGAGACTTTAGTTGAATACAGGGAATTATACTGGCAAGTGGTGTTGGAGGCCAGTAAATTCCCTGGTTTAAATGACATGATCTCACTTGCCCCTGTATTAAAAATGAGATCAGCAAAATTGTGACATTAATGTGTAATAATCCTCCTTGTCAGTAGAGGGCAGTAACTCAATGCATTTCTATGTACAATGATTGTTTTTACTGGCTGTTTTTTAAAAGTTGGATGAGTATATAAAAGCAGTTAACTGAATGTATTAGTGTAATCTGATGAAGTTGTGGACGAAAACGTATGGTGATTTGATTCAGCGTTATTTTTTCGAGTGAACTGTTCGGCTTAATAAATTTGTGTGCCTACCTAGCAGTGGTTCAGGGTGCTTTGTTTCTGCTTACTGGTTTGTTTTGCATCCTCCGTTTTTTGGATACATAGATAGATATTTATACATATGTATGTGTATATATGTATATATAAATTGGCATTAATCTTGAATTTGTGAGTAAAGAGCATAACTTTGATGTTAGCCTGAATTACCTGCTGACATTTAAGCACTAAATTTTGTTTGAAGTAAAGTTGTCTCCATCTCCAGAGTATCTCTACAACCAAGCACCTAATCCCTCAAACTGATCACTTTGTGGATTTTCATGCACTTCTCTCATCTCACCTGGACTATGTTAATGCCCTTTACCTGTGGCATCTGACACAGATACTACATTATCATCACATGATGCATGATTTGTAGAGCTTTATTGACCACAGGTTCATCTTTATGTAATCTTTATATGCTGGTACATTTGTTCCTACACAGCTTTGGTCTCAGCTGCAGGAGCTTGTAGTATCACATTGCCCACCCCAGGCATTGCACTCTGCCACACAGAGGTTGTTAATTCCCTGAGTAGATTTAGAAAGTTCAGGCTATCAGTCTTTTGCATATTATACCCCACACCTCTGACATTTATTCCAATGTGGCTGAGCGACTGTTTCTCACCATCTTGTTTCTGTGGATACTTGAAGACCTTATTTGAACTGGCTTATGATGAGAGTGGATTCAGCTAGTTCAAGGTGTCCTTTTAGTACACTGGTTTAGCTTCATTTATTACTCCAATCTATTTTTCTCATTTGTTTTCATTTGTGATTTTATTAAGAGAAGTGTTGCTTGTACTTATTTTAACTTTTTATTCCTTATTTTCCATGGTGAACTTAATATTCTATGTATTTTATGTTACCTGTTTTAAGTTGTCTGGCAGTTACCACAGAGGAATAAAGATCTGACTTGTTAATTACCTGCATGCAGTAAACAAATGAAGGTGAAAATATTATAATAATGTTCCAGTGATGACCTATTTTAGCCACATACTGGAGTTACAGTAGACAGTATAAAAGGCGACACAGTCTTGAAAAAGCAGTGGTTACAATACAGTATTTCAGCAACACACAGATTGGAGAAAATAGAGTTAGGTGGCCTTTAGAGTGAAATAAGTAGAGATTTGTAATACTGAATATAATTTTAAATGGAAAGGAAAACAGAAGTAGATTTGTCAAATATAAAACTCAGTACATCGGACTAACCGAGCAAATCGGTGAGAACTCAGCAGAAATATCTTGCATGGATAGGCTAAATAAACACATCATCAGATGGCACATTATAAAGACATTAGAATTACAAAAAAAAGGAAATATCTACTAAGGAGAAAATGGCTGCAAATGAAGTCAGGAGGAAGCTAAAGAGATTAGGCATATATGATGCCTGATAGCAGACTGAAGGTAGAGAGAAAAGATAAGCCAAAAGGGAAGGTGAACACAGGTGATGGTAAAGCAGAGTGAACACACATGCTCAATGAACAAAATGAAGATGGAGATGAAATGGAAGAAAAACCTACTTATTATGAATATTCAGATGCAGTTTAGTATCTACATTTAAACGGAACATTATCCCATGGCACATGACATATTTATACAACGTTGACACCACCATTTGGTACTGGTGCATTTTTGGTTTTACTTTGAGCAGTTTTCTACTGCAGAAACTAAATGTGGTATGTACCACTGAGAGAAAGTATTTTCCTTTATTAAGTGCAGCATGGCTCAACATCTTATCGCAAAATTTACTAGATGCTCTTGGAGTATGAAGCTGTGCGTGAAGGGTGATTTGAATGACCTGGAAGATGGGTACCAGGTGAGCAACTTAACCAGGATAGGACAGAATAGATGGTGCAGATGTTTATCATAAAAAGAGGCTGAGGGAATGCAAGTTTGTTTGACAATTCATCCAGCCTGTATTAGTCTAAATGTCAGTGGTAAATTGAACAATATGATTTCATAAAGTTGCTCCAAACTCATTACAAAAGATCCTGCTCTTCAGACAAACTGCATCTTAAGAGACCTGGGTACTTTTGTTGAAACCTCTCATTCAATCATGTTTCCATCATAACTGGAAAATATTTCTGTCTTATCCAGTTAATTTCTGGTGGAATATCCTCAAGATAAAAACAGAAAACCGAAAACTACAAACTGCTAAAACAAAAAAAAAATATCCTCAAGATGCAAAGACACTATCCCACTATTGTACTCTTCCATTAGCAGGCTCATCATTGCATACAGGGCCCCTTGTTGTATAGAGAAACATAAGCATATTATTCAGCTGGAAAGGTCCCAATGGTTTCTACATCCTTCAAATATTTAAAAGATTATCACAATTTCCCTTATATTTAGTCTCCTAGTTCACTTATATTTCACTTTTTAAGACATGCTCTTAAAACATCAAGCTATGGGCTATATGGACATCAAGATTCCATCTCTAGGCAAGGTTATGTCTCCGATTGTATTTGGAGACTTAGTTGTTTAAATATTTTTTCTCCTTTTACTATTGAAAATAAACTTGGTTTTCTTCATGTTTATCAGCAGCTGACCATCAGGTAGCCATTTAGAAAGGTTAGCTAAGCAATTTTGAATGATTTGGTAACAAACTGGATCTTCAGAGTATAGCACAGCAATGTGGGACTGCCAACATATAAATGACATTGGGCTTGTAAATATCACTCCTATTTATAAATATGGAGAAAAGTAAGGGCCCTGCTTCACTGGATAGAGCTCTGAACATATATTGCCCTAGAATACCCTTTCAGTACTTTCAGACGGGTATATGATGTTCCTTCATCAAAGAAATAACATATCGAGCCACAACTTGTCAAGCACAAATGCTTGAAATTATCCCTATCACAAAAAAAAAGTACAGCAAACTCTTTCTTTCTGCAGGTGAGTAAGACCCTCTTCACCCTCACACCCCTGCTAGTTATATATACGAACTCTGAGATTGCACTACAGTGAGAGAAAGGGCAACTTCCTCCATCTGCACTGTACCACAATCTCGCACATACACAAAGGTCGACAGCTTGTCTGTCATCCTTTTAGATATGCAACTTAGTAACTAATATAAGACTGAGGTTCCAAAGTTCTCCACTAACATTCTTGAAATTAGGAAAAGGAATGTGCTATGCAAAAATAATTTGATAATCAATAAATAAGGCAGCATAGTAACCTTCCTCAGTTTGTTTAGTCATGATAAGTGAATTTAGTTAAAGTTGTAAGAATATCCATTCCTTCCTGATGTCATGATGGCTAAATGAACACGAGACATACATTATTTGTGGTTAGTTTTCTCTAGGAGATTAGAAAAATGATGTTAGATGAAGATACATCTTTCTACTTGGCAGGGTTCTTCACCTTTCTGCTCAAGTATATTTTGCATGCATCACTACAGGGTGTTGTTTCATGTTAATAATGCTCGAATATGAAACAGTATTGCAGAATGCCTATGAAATAATGCTGGTGGAAGATGCCATAACCGAAAAAGATATTTTGGTGCAAAGGCTACAAAGCTGTGTTATGCTGAGTCATTGTGTCGTTTGGTATCTTTTGTTTGACTGCTGCTTGGTTAGAATAGCAATAAAGTTACTGAGAAAATTTTGCCAGGATCTGAAAGAAATGCTCCCTTCTATTCTTGCTACTGTTCTTTGAAATTTTACTTATTAACGAGTTCATAAAACAAGGTTTTCTTGTTCTGACGTTTAAGAACTTCTGGGGAAAACTAATGCTAAGTTGAACCCTGCTACATAACACAGGCTTTAAACCAGCACAGACCAGCCATCATAAAAAATATTACATTTAAAATACTTTCCAGATGGTAATATAAAGATAAAATGAAAACTAATTTAATTTAGTGATGTATGAAAGACTTAAAACCCTATTCTCATGTCAAAAGTCTTCTCTCTCAAAAGGTGCTTGCAGAGAGTTGAAAATAAATCCTCAGCAGGAAACTGATACAAGAAGCCCTTCTCTAGTCTGAGGATAACAGATAGCTTTAGATTATGAAAAAATATTCTACACAACACTCAGAAGAATTGTAAGATAAAATATCTGCACAGGAAAAAGGTTACTGAAATTACTGGAGGGAAATGTGAAAAGCATTCCCCCACTCTGATGGTCGTAATCTGTCCTTGGGAGCTTCTTTTACACTTGAATGCTGTATGCACAATCTCTCATATGGATTTTCATCAAGACCCCTGACAGGTATTTCTAAACATTATTTGTGATATGTTGTACATCATAAAAAGTATTATAGATTTTCATCTGTCTTTATTATGAAAGCAAAAAGTTAAATATATGTGCATTCAAAAATTCAGATGCCTTTATATCCTACAGTCTGAATTGTGTCTTAGTGATTTTATTCCACAGATAAAATCCTTTTCTATCATTTTCATTATTATCAAGACATTATTCACTAATCCAGTAATTATTGATTTTACATGGCTTAAGTTTTAAGGAATTCTTTAAAACTGCAGTTATCGTGAAACTTTAAGGGTATGACTAAAAGGCAGTGTTGGAAATGATAAACAATGACACCATCACTTTAATTTCCTTTAACTTTGCAGGTCTCTTTATAAGATATTCAGTGTAGAGTTTCTTATTAGAGCTATGTGCGTGTTACAAAAGTTGAATGCATGTTTTTTCTTACCAAGTTGCCAAAAATTTCAGTCAGTGTGATAAATCCCCTCATTTTGCAATGTACACATGATACAACCATGCACACCACAAACTACTTAATGTGACCATTTTGTGGTAGAATTCGTAGGCAATATTGCATTTACACAACAAGCAGCTACCTTACTACAGCTGGTCATGTGTACATACTTCCCTAACATTTCTTTCTAAACAAGCATTTTCTTATGTCTGATTGCTGTGGCTTGACTTAAACTTTTATTTGGACCATAAAGTCACATAAGAGTATGCATGTTAATATTCATGCTGCATTGCATTGTACATAAAAAGCTCAGATCATACATTCATGGCATGATAATATGCAAGTTACAGTGAAACAACATAAAACTGTGTCTAATCCCCATCTTCTTACCTGCTTAATTGTATTAGGCTGCTTTTATTATATGTGCATTCCTTTTGCTGGCAAAGCTGGGCTGTACTACCTTTTCAGAATGTCACTGTTCCTTCCACTCCAGGGTATGGCTTGGGACCATAATTGCAGTTGCCCCTATCCTTATCTCCCATATTATCATTTCTTAAGAATGGTGTATTACTATATGATCATACCTTCTAGCATTTTTTATTCTTCTTCAGCTGTGATTCATATAGATGTGCTGCACACAGGACTAGTTTTAGTCAAGGTGGTGCTTAGGGCAGAGGTTAAGGAGAGGCCCCCTTACTAAGACTTTACAGAAGCAGGAGCTTAAGGGTTGTCAGGCCTCCAAAAGGCATGAGGGTCTAGATGTTCATTATATGTCTTATTTTTGAAAGGCAATTACTCATTAACTGATTTTACTGCGAGTCAAAAGAATTATGTATGCACTGCAACAATGCATGTACAATTGGTTATGTTACTATTTAAACATACACACACTCACACTGCACTCTTACCTACAGGCAGATTTGAAGAACACTAATTCTCTTGCAGCATGTGGAGTGAAGAGCAGCACAAGAGCAGTCAAATAAAACTCCCGCAGAGACAGGGAAGACATGCATACTCCAGAAAGAATCACAACCAAAAGCTCAACCGGAGAACCAACAACTGTGAGATGGCAAGTGTATTTGTTCTGTGTCACTGTGGCAATGATCAGTTGCTTTCACAGACATCATGCTCAGACCACCAAACAACCTCACACATGTCACAGGCACAAATACAGTGGTAGGGGCTGACAACAGCTGATTCACCTGTGGCTCTCTCCTTCATGACCTGTGGGGTGGAAACACAATTGGAAAAATAACATTACTGAAGATGTCCTACAAATGACAGACATAATGTTAGACATCTTATAAAGGATATATGGTTCAAATATCAGCTGCCTCCTGTGATGGTCACATGATTAGCCTCCTGGTCTGCCCATACTGAAGGTAAGAGACAAAACAACTATCTGACATATACCATGGACATTTACAGTGCAAAGGTGTGGAAATGTCCTCAGCCATTTATTTCTTTGGAGTATTCTGTTATCCATAGCATAACATAGCATACCTGGGGCACCTACTGTGTTCCTATCCCTGTCCATATGAGTACTGTTAGGTATACCTATGGCAACCCACTGTGAGCACCTGGTAGCTTACTATCCACAGCAGTCATTAGCCTATAGTTGTGAGATTTATTCCTATAGGTGCCCTCATGTTATCCAGAGGGGGTGACAACACAGTTTAAACAGAAGGTCATCCTGCTGCAGACACTGACCACTCATGAGCAATGCCTGTTAGGGTAAAGGGGTGCTGATTGGCTACCATGAGACCATGTCTGGGAAATAATATTTACAAATAACCCAACTTAGCAATGTCAGAGGTGCATCATTGTCGTAGTCAAGTGGGCTTGCGATAAGGCACACAGCACAGTATGAGGAGGCACATCTCACTGCAAGCTTAACTGCTGAGGTAGTTGTTCCTGGTGACTCCATAGATGATGAAGTCACAGGTATCATACTTGGAGAAGTAGACAGATGTTCTGGACTAATCAACCATCGTATGTCTCAGAGGGAAATGTACCAGGTTATTAACCACATTGCATATCCATATAACAGCCACACACTGTGCAGACAGGCCACATATTCCTCATATATCTTCCATAGGCATGTCGGGTGGATAGGACCACAGAAATGGCAATTGAGGTATGTATCTGTTCTATATCTGCACAGTGTGTAAAACTATTTGGATACATAACATAAGACTACACATGAAGAAGTAGTCAGAGTCACTCTTCTGTTTTTTACTGTATATTCACAGGTCAGAACACTACTAAAGTTTTATATGTACAGACGGAGTCAAGACAATGGATTTATGTTAACACTTATGTAAGGTCTTATGATGATGATGTTTAGACACACACAGATGACACCAGCACTGTTTATCTCCTGTGTAGTTCAAACTAGTCTTCCACCTGTTGTTCAGGCTGGAGGTATGGCCTCACTCATACCTGTGTTATGGGTTGTACATACTGAGAGCTTAAACTCCCTGTTAGGGAGCTCCCCTGTGACTAAGAGAATCAGCAGTGTCAACCTCCATGTTGGCAATAGCAGAGGAGCACATTGCTTCCCATTTTGAGAACCCCTACCTTATGGCAGCCCAGCCAGGGTTCCCAGTGCCTTTGCAACTCAGAGCTGGACTATGATATGTGGTCAGTGCTAAGACTCCAGTAACAGGTGTGCAGGGCTATCATCTGTGCACAGTCTACTGCTACCCATATTGACATTTAGATGATTAGTATGGAATGTGGATTCAATGAAGATGCCACCCATGAGTGCAAATGCTTAGGTGCAGCAATGAAATTCAGTGATGATGACATCTTGCATTTCAGAAGGGTTATCTTGGCACTAATTCCACCAAATCTGCCTGTCTTTTGAAGACAGTAAGTACCATCATCATTGCCTTGTATTGTAGCATTGTCCATGGTCAGGGGCATGTATGCACATGGCATGGTTTTGCTGGGATGTAATTGCAGGGTGTACACTCTGGTCAAGCAGATTTAATGTTGTTGGTTGCAACGATTATAATCCTCCATGTGCAGTACACAGTCCTTTTGGTGTCTATTCAATTACTGGTCCTGCAGTCATGTCACATGGGGCTAGCACAGTGTGTCATGACCATGATCATATAGTGGTACCTCCTGTCAGTCACAGCCCCAAAGAGTAACCCCTTTTTTAGCCTCAGACCCACAGTACCAAACCTTCCCTGCAACTGGAGTACATTGCATATGACAGAGAGCACCCCTTACTGCAAAACCCCTGTCTTCACCTTTAATGACATGCCTCTCCTACTGAGGTTGGGATGTCAACCATGAGTTATTATATACCTTGTCACCTGTGCAAATTATAACTATGATCCACTGTACCCTGTCTCCTGTGTGGTGTAAGTACAGATGTATGATACACAGTATGATGATTATGCACTGCCCATTATAGCCGTTGACTAACACTCCATGCATCATGTTTGCTCTGTGTAATAGTGCTCTGCCATGGTGTGCTCATAATCTAAAGATATGGATTCAAAGCTGGCACTTCACCTGTGCTTTTGTACACTGTGCCCATCCCCATCTGGTTGGGTGTGATGTGGCTTCTGCATGCTGTGCCTCAGTATCACTGTCATCATCAAATGATGTACTAGCTGTATTGGATCAGGACACACCTTGAATGGATGGATGGTCTTCATGTTTTGTGATAATCATGTTGCGTCATGCTGCATGGTATAAACATCTTGCAAGCAATGGCACAGATATACTGCAGACTCCCCATAGATGCATCCAGACAGCAGAACCATGTCTTCAACAGGCTGTAAACATTCTTAGTGATGTTTTTGTTAGTCCATATGTGTTGTTCTACTACTGTTTTATAATGCCATGTGCATTTGTTATGGGCATCATCAGCTAGGGTTCTACTGGGCATCCTGTATCACCAGTATGGAAAAATAATTTCAAAATGTTCTGTACATTGTAGAAAATAGTTCCTTCTTCTTTATGTCCTATTATTATACATTGAGAGAATTCATTATTTGGATACTGGAATTTATAGAGAGGATGTCAGAAATAACTTAGGCTCCAGAATTTACAGAAAATAGATTTTTACTAATGGTTTACATGTTAAGAGAAACATAGTTAAAGTGCAGTGTGTACTGGTAGCCAGGTTAGCATCAAATGAGAAAGAGCTTCAATGAAGAATTTTTTGATGTATATAATATGTTTGTGGAAACAGAATATCCAGAAAATTTTGAAAACTGGATTTCAGATGAAATCCATAAATCTTACAAGGATAGATTCCAGGTGATTTTCAAAGAAAAAATTAAAAAAGGGAAAACATTTTCATAAGGAAAACTTAACGCATTAAATCTTACATATTTAATTGATCAAAAGAACATTAAATAAAATATAGTGACAAATTGAGATGTCATATTATGCATCCAGGATTTTGTCCCAGGTAGCAAGTACACAAATTTAATATAAAAGACAGGCAGAAATTTGAAGAGCCTTTTGGAACTTTTTGGGTGTGATAGTCAACATTTTGGAAGGACAGGATGGTTCTTTGTGGTGGCTACTCCCAATGCAAATACATTTAACTATAGTCTGTTTTTTCAAGGTAGGCTTTATTATTTATTGATTAATTGATTGATTGATTGATTGATTGATTGATTGATTTATGTATTGACATTTGTTGACTGGGAAAGTCAACTGGATTAGAAACCCATTTTTAGTGGAGGCCCAGGGAGAAAAGCTCCACAGCTAAACACATATATTACAGAATTATTATACAAGTACACGTATAAACAAATACAAAGACTGAAGAGATGCATATGGGTACTTAATAATATACTTTCAATCAAAAAAGAATAATAATAGACTTTAGAAAAGTATAACATACTTTCAATCCACATGAGAGAAATCATGCAATTTAGTAAAATTGATATATATCATAGGTAGAAGAAATAATGATTCAGAGGGGGAAGAAAAGATGTCAGAGAGGGGGTGAAGGTAGATTCTGAGTAAATTATGTTTGTCAAGTTAAGAGGGCTTACACTGTATTTCACAGGTACAGCTGGGATTGTTTAAAAAGTGGGTTTTTAGTGCACCTTTAAAGACCATTAGGGAGTCTAGCTGAGTAATAGATGATGGAAGGCTATTCCATAGTTTGGCAATGTTATATGAATATAGGGATTCTCTTGCTCTCTTATCGGGTTTAGCTACATTTAGAAGGTTTTTTTTTCTGAGGAGCGGAGAGCTGGAGTTGGGGTGTATGTGTGTAAGATAGACTGTAGTGTGGGACAGCTATTAGGTTGGAAAATTAGTTTATGAGCAAATATTAATTGAGTATAGTAAAGACAGTGATGAATTTCTAGTCAGGACAGGTTTGGGATAGTGTTGCAGTGGTGTGAGCAGTTGGGCATGTTGGAGGTGCATTTTGCTATCCTGTAGTGGCACAATTGCAGCTTATTACTGAGGGATGTATGGAGGTTGGTAAAAATGAGGCTTCCATACAAGATGGATAGGATAAGCAAAGTGTTAGCCAGTGTTATCTTAGTTTGTTTATCCAGGTAGAGTTTATGATGGCATAGTTTGCCCAGTTTGAAGTGGGTTTTCTTTACTGTATTGAGTATGTGTTGTTCAAAGGAGAGTTTGTCATCAATAGTAATTCCTAAAAGTTTTGCATATTGCACCTGTTCAATTTCTGTTTTGTTATGTAAAAAAAATTTTAATTCTACAGCTGGGGGGGTTGATGAGAATAGTAACGGTTTAGTTTTCTGGGGCTTAATTGGAAGTCATTTAACCAGGTTTCTATGGAGGAGAAAGTATCTTGGGTGATCTTCTACAGGTTAGTGAAATTGTTGGAGGAGGAGATGATAGTTAAATCATCTGCATATTGAATCAATATGCTTTGTTGGGAGGCTTTATTTAGATTATTAATGAATATATTGAAAAGCAGTGGTCCTAAAATGATTGTTGGTTTTGCCATCTTACTGATTGCTGTCTTTCATTTAGGTAGGAGGAAAAACAGGTAATTACACTTAGAGAGTATCCATGTTTTTCTAAGTGTTGTAATAATTTTGGGTGTGATACTGTGTCAAAAGCTTTTGATAGGTTGAACAGGAGTATTGAAGTTGATAGGCCATCATCAAAATCTTTATTCACAGTATCAGTGAAGGAGTGTAAAGCTGTGGTCATGCTGTGACCAGGGCAAAAACCACGTTGAGTGTGAGCTAGGAGATTGTTGTTAATAAGGTGATTTAGTAGTTGGGTTTGTATGCATTTTTTCCAGGATTTTTGATAGTGGGAAGAAAATGGAGATTGGCTGATAGTTTTAGAGATCATGAGCATTGCCCCCTTTGTGTAGTGAGGTTATAATGGATTTCTTTGCATAGATGGGGCATATAAAATTCAGCGACAGAACGATTGATAAGTATACTAACAGGGTAAGCTGTGGCTTTGGCTGCAAGTTGCAAGTATTCAGGTGGTAAGTTGTGAGTGAAGAGTTAACAGGGTTTAGTTTGGTTAGCAATTTTAGAATTAGGGATGTAGGCACAGGTTATAGTGAGAAGGGTGGATTGGGTGGAATGCTATGAGAGGGAGGTATAGTGTGTATAGAAGTAGATATGGGGTCTGTTTGTGTGGTATTTTTGAAATTAGGGTTGTTTTTTGTGGATGAATTCTTGATTAGTTTTTGGATGGTTTCAATGAAATGGGTGTTAAATATTTGTGCTATCTGGTAAGGGTCTTTGTCGGGAGAGGGCAATGTGTTTTGAATCTTACCTGGGTTAAGAAGACAGGATACAGATTTCCAGAATTTTTGGGGATTATTACTTTGGGAGGATAGTTGTGAAGAAAAATAGGTTTTCTTATCAGTTATACGTTTTTTGCAGCATTTCTAAGTTTTTTAAAGTTTTGTTCATTTTCTATAGTTCTACATTTTTTCCAGATTTTCCAGGCTTTGTTTCTAGACAGGAGGTTTTGTTTGGTATGCTTAGTTAACAAGGGGGCATGGTTTTTTTCTGTTCATTTTGTATGAAGAGGTGCTGTGCTATTTAATGTGCTAAGAAAGATGTTATTAAAACAGTGTACAGCATTATCTAGGGGCAGTGATTTTAATGGGGACCAGTTCTGAGCTTGAAGGATCGTAATAAATATGTTATGGTTAAAGTGGGAGAGGTTCCTCATATATTTGTATGCGTGAGTTTTGGGGATGTGTAGTTGGGTTCTATGGGTGTATGCAGGCAGGTGGTCACTTAGAGTGTTTGAGAGGGTACCGGTATTGGTGTAGTAGTGGGGGTTGGATACTAGATTTCAATCTAGTGTAGTTTTGGCATGGGTGTTTAACACACGTGTAGGCTCTGTGATAAGTTGTGTGAAACTATGGAAATTAATGTTAGTATTAGGCGCTTTGGAGGTTAGGTTTTGCCAATTGATGCTAGTGTCTCTTAGAATAATAGTTTCTTGGGAGATATTTTGGTTAATCCGACATAGGAAATCTTCTAAGTGGGGGATGTTTTGGCCAGGAGGAGTATAGATGGTGACAATACAGAGTTTTTTGTTAGGGTTTATATGGAGGGATGGTATTAGGATTTTCATACTATTGAAGGTGGGGACTGGTTTTTTATGTATATTTATTGTTAAGGAGTCCCTATAAATTAGGGGTACACCTCCTCCTTTTTCATAGTTTCTGTCATTGCGAAGAATGTTGTAGCCTGGTGGAAGGATTTTAGAGTCAGATATATCTGTTTTAAGCCAGGTTTCAGTTATTGCTACTATACCTGGGGCATGATGACAAAGCCAAGACTGGAATTAAGTAATTTTGTTACAGAAGCTTTGTGCATTAATAGTTACAAAGTATAAATCATGGGCTTTAGGGGAATGAATATATTTTGGCAGGATATTTGGTCCAGGATTGGGGTGAACACCTCCACATTGAGGTAATACTAGGAGGAGATGTAGTAGTGTCTGTAGTAGATGTGTATTAGTATAGGTTGTGGGTAAAGTCGTGTTACTTTCAGTTTAATATTAGTGGGGGTGAAGTGTGGTTTGGCTAGACATGTGGTGTTGTTTACTAATAGGGATGGTGAGATGTTTGAGTAACTATTTAAATTATGTTGTAAGTGAGTAGTTATTGTTGTGGATGCTGGATGAGATGTTTTTATTCTAAAGGGAGTGGTGGAGGAGTGGAGTAATAGGAGTAGCAAACTAGTAAGGACAAATAAGATTAACAAAACTCTTAGTAAGTGGTACATAATTGAATTATAGGGATTGGAAATTGGTTGTAAATGCTAAAATAGTTAGTGGGAGGTGTGTTAGTGGAGAGCAAGTGGCAGGATAGGGGAAGGGGACTTTAGTGATGCTAGGAATGGTATTGGTCAGGTGGCCAGAAGGTGGAGTTACAGGAAATACAAATCTAATGAAAGTGGGGGTGTGTGGGAATGGGAGTGGGGTAGGGAAGTGGAGTGAGCCTGGAGCAAAGCAGGGGGTGAACAGAGCAGGTTGTAGTCACTTTCAAGTGTGGTGGAAAAAAACTATCTCCATGAGCCAGCAGGCTAAGGTAGGAAAAAACAATAGTTACGGGTGGCAGAAACTAAATTACATGAGTGTGCAAGGGATAGGATGACTGGAAAATACAAGCTAAATAAAATGTTTGCATATAAAGTCCAAATTTGTAGCACACTGTCTAAAACCGAACATAGGAGGGTTACTAGGGAGAAGTAGGGGTGAGTAAGACTCTAAAAGGATAAGGTGGGGGGATGGCCTTACAGAGGTCTGTAGCGTGCTCCCAAAGGAATTAACAATATGTAAGAAGGTAATAAAAGCTGTGGCATACAATTACTACATTTGTGAGGGCAGGGCTTTTTTGATTCCCAGCTGTTGTTGCTTTTGCCCGTACATTCTTTGGAAGTGTTTAGGACAGTATTTAGCTAGACAGCTAAAATAAAAATGGAAATAGATAAGATACTAGGCTAGGACAGAAAAGTAAGTAGATAGAAGCAGCAACACTTTCAATTGTATAACACTTGGCAGACACCAGTAAAGTTTAACTGTTTGAGAACATTAACCAGCTTAGCAGTGGTAGAGGACTACCTCCATAACACCAGCATCTAAAAAGCATTACTACACTTGCACAAATTAAGAACAGTTTAAAAAACAGAACAAAATGGCAGTGGATTAATACAATTCAACAGTCAAAAGCACCAGTTGAATTAAATATTATTAGGATGCTTTCTAGCGTAGCAATAGTAGTGGAAGAATGCAATAAATATAATTATACACTGCTCGTGTCTCATATAGCCAGCAAAGTGTTTACACATTAACCTGCGGTATATGAGCATGTAAAGATACAATTGATAGGACTTTCTTTTTTATAATTTTTTTTTCAGAATAATTTATTTAAGTTAGACTTACAGAATATAGTAATATAAAGCAAAACATTTTGTAAATTGAATATATACATGCCTGAGAGTGAAATACATATAAAGTAACAGAAGTTATCTAGAAATTTCAATATTTTATTTATTTATGTATTTGACATTTGTTGACTTGGATAGTTTGACTGGGTCAAAAAAAAAAAACATTTTCAGTGGAACCCTGAGGAGAAACCTCCAATTATAGATGTTGATGTGCAAACATTATAACAGAATATAGCGCATTCCAAAATACAAGTGAATACAGTGTTATAAAAAGTACAAAATAAAATGAATACATGTGATGAGATGGGATCCCTATTTAATTTCGAAATACTGAAATCCTGAATTTCAGTATTTTGAAATTAAAATACTGAAGTCTTGAAATACCAGTAAACCAGAAGCACGAAATTCAAAATCCTGAATTAAGGAGATTTTGAATTAGTGCTTCTGGTGTTGTGGTATGTGAATGGTAAGATGTGAGTTTGGGTATGTATGTATGTGTATGTCTGTTGGTTAGGGGCTTTAGTGTTGGTCAGTGTGTGTTTTGACTGTGATGTGTGTGTGCGAGGGTGTGTACAATGTGTGGGAGTGAGTTGTTTACGTGTGTCTGATTGTGTGATCTCAGAGTTAGTATATATAATTGGGTGGGTGCAGCCCCTCACATGGCGTGTACAGGGGGGCTTGCCCCCTCCTTATCTGTAGTGTAGGATATTATATTTGAGTTGGGAGAAGTTGTGTGTATGTGTTCGTATGTGCTGTATTTGTAGTGTGGTGTTGGGATTTTGAATTTCGCAGTTTTCGGGTTTCGGTATTTGGTGTCTTCGGCTATGTAATTTCGAAATACTGAAATTCGGGATTTCAGTATTTCAAAATGGCATAGTGAATACAACGAGACAGATGACTCAGCATTTTAACATAATATAAGGTAAATAATTATTCAAGATAGCCATTTTTCACTAATAAAATAAATGAAACTATTGATGAAAAAAATCAATGAGACAAAATATCTTAAAACAAGGATTGTCTTTAGGTTTGTTAGGAAATATTCTATTCTTCTTAGTTGCTGTTAATTTAATAGCAGTGTTTTTTAAAGATAAGAGAAATTCTTCAAGTTGTGGCAATAAAGATTTCTTCCATTTCCTTGTCACGACTTTCCTTGCTATTGCAGGAATAGTCAAAGATAAATAAAAAAAGTATTTTTATTTTTAAATATTAGCTCTTTTGTTAGTCTGAAAGAATCATACCACAATGCTTTAAGAAAATCTTAAATCTTTCCCCAAAATTCAAACAGCATACGACAGCCAAAATCATGTCTGACCAACTGGCATTACAATATTTTTTATAACTCCAGCATACAGCTTCAGAGTCATTTTTAAACTTAGTGACTCTATTAGGATTCAAAAAAAGCTCAATGAATAAATTTCCAAGTAAATAATGTCCAATATAAAGACCAGGAAGCATTCAAAATAGAATGTTTTTATCAGTTAAAGAAATTAGTTCTTTTGCAATAAAACTCCAAAATGTATCATTTAAGTTACTAAAACTGATTGCTAGGAATGTGTGTAATATGGAAATCAAATTATTAATTTCCTGGTCCTTATACATAATTTCATATAAAATTTGTAACAATCCTGGAATCTCATCTCCCTAAGAACTAAAGAAATAAGAACATTGTGCATGGATTTAAGTAATAACTAATTGTAAACAAGTTGAATCCTTAGTAATAATATTGAATTCAAGACTCAAAGATTCAAAAGATTTAATTTTTGCCCTTTCAAATATTGGAATCAGCAAAAAAATTTTTGTCTTTCCCATTTATGAAAAATCTGAATTGGTATACTATTTGCATATTTTGTTTTACTAAGGGAAATGGAATAAGGGATTCAAGCCAGACATTATAATTAGAATTACATGAATTTTTTTAATTCTAAGATTTGATTTATGCAATTTAATTTTGTGGAAGGATAAATAGCATTTTATAAATAATCGCAAATAAATATCCAGAAGGGATTGTAGAATTTATAATTATTAAAATTCAAAATTTTCAATATATCCATATTAAGCAATTGAAAATGTAATTTTCCAGTTCTTTATATAGTTATAATCCAAACAATTAAGAATAGTTTTACATATTAATGCTTTTGTATTTGTATCTTTACTTGGAAATGTAATGCCTCCAGAATTCCAAGATCTAAAATGATTATAATAAACTTTTGGATCCCAAAGAAAATTTAACAGTAATTTATTTATTATATTAATGCCGTTTTTATTAGGTGGTAAAATAAGAGATTGAGTTATGTATACTATTTTAAGAAATAGAATAATTTTAACTAATTGTAATCCATCTTCAAAAGTAATTATGATTTTTGTTCTAAGAGGTAATTAGCACTTATAGAAGATGTCATTTTTTCATAGTTAAAATTTAAAGTTTCTTCAGCAGTCTTTAAAATATGAATTCCTAAGTAAAGTAAATTAAAAGATTATCTGATAAACATTTCCTATTTATATGAAGATAATTGGATTTAGAATGATTAACATGAATATTTGGAATTGTTTGAAGTTGTTCTATAACATTTTAATTATTTTAGTGCTTCAAGAGGATTTTGAAGAGTTAGTAAAATATCATCAGCAAATAACAAATTTTGAGTTATATAAAGGGGAAAGAACACATCTTTGTTTAATTTCTTATGTTATATTTATAACGTTTGAGATATATAGAACCAATTTTTGTTGACTTTGTTATTATTATAAATAGACTTTAGCACTGAAATAAACTGAGTAGGAAAATCAAATTAAATTAAAACTTTGAATACAAAATTCCAATTTAAAGAATTAAACACTTTTCCATATCTAAAGCAATAATGAGAGATTCTTGTTTTGACATTATGAATAGTAGAAAAAAGTGATAAGTCTTTTGATATTATCAAATGTTTGTCTCATAAATAAAATCTGATTGATCTAAACCAATTAAATTAGGGAAGATAGTTTTCAATCTATTTGCTAGAATGGACATAAAGATTTTATAGTGTACATTTAATAAGGAAATGGGTCTATATGATGAGCACAGCTGATAATCATTACCTTATTTTTTAATTGCTGTAATCAAGGAAAAATTCCATGATGGAGGCAAACTTTCGGGTCTATATCATAATCTAGAAGTTACGGAACATCGAATACAATATGGTCAACAAAAAAAAAAAAAAAACAAAACAATTAAAACCTCAAATACTTACCCTAACGGGTTTAAGCAGGGGGGTAAGCCCACCTGCAACCCCCACACCCCACACTACTTAAATATACCAACTCTAAGATCGCACTTTAATGTACTATTGTGCAGAAAGGGACGATTTCCCTTTCCTACACTGTAGCACAATCTCAGAGTTGGTATATTTAAGTAGCAAGGGTTATGGGGGATTTTCTTGTAATGTTATAGGTTGCAAGATATTCATTTTTTTTTTGGTATGGAAGTGATCTTTTTTTTTTCTACAAAAGAATGCCCAATCATAGCTGGTAGATCTATTTATTTGTAATATTTTGATTTAGAGATAAATAATGCATTCTAAAAGCTTCCAAAATGTCTCCATTATTTGTATTGTTAGTTACTAGATTTTTAATTTCAATAATATTATTATTAGTTAGAAATCTGATTCTTGTTATATTTTTAGATGTTTAGGAGACCATGAGTATGAAGTTATTTTTAATTTTTCTATTGCTAGCTCAGTTTTGTGAGAAATAAAGTCACTACATTTTTTGATGAGTTTTATCTCTTTATTTTTAACCAAATTATTCTCTCCTTTTTTCTATTCTCCTTTAGTTTGAATGTCTAATAATTCTTTATTCCAATCTATCAATTTATGCTTGTACCAGGCTAATGAATAACCATAAATATAAACTTTGAAAGAATCCCAAAATATGACTGTATTACCATCTGGAGTATTAAAGTGCATAAAATTATCTATTTCATTAGGTAAACATATTTTGTATTCTTTAAGTCTTGTAATATATGCTGGAAGTCTTGTAATATATGATAATTTTTTAGAATCTGTTGCCATAAGACTAATGTATTATGATAAGAAAATGGATGTGGTATTATATTAAAAGTAGTTATTCTAGAAATAAGTTATTCGTTTCTCTAGATGTTTGAGTGCAAAAGTTAAAAGAATAATGAGTAAAATATAAAGAATTTATATATTTTAAATTAAAGGTATCCTTAATATTAAAAGATTCTGCCCAGTCTTCAAAGATGTAACAATAGGAGGTACTTTAAATTTTCTGCATGAATTAAATTTTGAGCTACATAATAGACAATTAAAATGGCCTCCTAAAATTAAATTACCCTTATAACTATTTGTTATGAAATCTAATTTTTTTTAGATAAGTTAATACCCATTCCTGGAAACCAGCAAAGATTAACAAGAGTCCATATTCTATTTTTATATCTTATGATAATTAAAGTAATCAGATCTTCTCATTCCTAATATTTGTGCATAATGTGAGGCATTTGCATCTCTTTTTTCCATAAAAATAGCTACTCTTCTTTTAGATTTGAAGGATGTCTGAGCTAGGATTGAATATTTATTAGAATTCTAAATATTGTGCTCATTTTCAAACAAAAAGTGTGTTTCTTGAAGAAACTCTATAAGTGGATTATACAATTCTAGATATGTTATTAAATTTGCCCTCTTTTTGGGATTATTTAGTCTATTAACATTTAATGATAGCAAACATAAATCCATAGTAACTTATGATAATATATGCATTTAAAGAATTCTGGGAATAATAACATATTGAAAAGAGTACTATAAGTTGTTAAATATAAGCATGTGATTATTTTGTAGTCAAGTAAAACTTTCTCAGGGCAAAAGTTAAAGGCACTTATATACAACAATAAGTAATTAAAACAACTAAATCTAAATATGGAATATCTACAATTCACAGTGTATATGAGAAGAAAATCTCAAGACCTCATTATCTTTAGCCTGTTAAAAAAAACATTGATCATAATACAGAAGTGCTACAGTAAGTTGATATATAATGTTAATTCTTTACACAATAAAGAATCAAAATAATATAAGGAACTATTATAATTAGAGATTAGACTTACAATTTGAACAAGATAAATCAACTGTATTTTAAATATAAAGAAAGTCCAAGTAATTAATCTTTGCATATCAATTTACAGACTCTATATAGTTAAAGTTAACTGTAGTTAGATGAATCATATAATACCACAAAATATATCTCTTAAATTCAAAACAAAAAATATAAATATCAGCAATATGTAAGTCTTTTTATTTCCATTTCACTTTTCTCCATTGTTCCCTTATTCCTTCCCTCCTAAATATAAATCTAAACAAAGTTATCATGTGGAATAAACAAATAGCAAGTAAACAATCAATATCTGATATTAAGTTGCCATTATCAAGAAATGAGCTGTTGAGACAACAAAAAATGCTGATGTCTTTATTAATCTTATAATGATATACACATTTAAAATGAGGCATTTGCCATAAATCTCCAGCTGAATCCAAACTTCCAATCATATATGTTATCATAAGTACAAACATAACCATGATCACAACTACAGTCTTCAACACCATGGTCTTTGTAGTGATTATGGTAACTGTCATGTTCTTTATTATTGGCATTATTATTATCATTATTAATATAATCATTAATCCTGAATGGGATTAAGACCATATCTCTTATGAGTATTGTTAAATAGTATGAATCTTTCCAAGTCTAAATTAGGTTCTAATACTAGTCATAAGGTAAGGATATGAATATCTTTTGAGCTTGTTTATAGATTATAGATAAAACTAGAGGCACATTTTATAGTTATAACAAGAGCTATACATTCAGCTGAAATTGTGCTTAAGACTAAATTTACAATTTCCACAAAGTCTGGCATAGAATTGCTATTGAGATTAGGAATACCATTGCAATGACATAAAAACTTTCAATAAAAGATATACTAAGATTCCTATAATTATATGAAATTACCAGTCTCAGAGAAGTCCACTCATGCTTAACCAATATAACCCAAATTCACCTAATATAAGGTCTATAGGGTAAGACAATGGTATGAATTTGTGTCTAAATATTAAATATTTTAGATTATAACTCATAAGTCAATGTGCCATTTCTCAAGCATTTGTATTATGAGCCTTTTCTTTGAAACATTAAGGTAAAATAAAAGAAATCTTGTCTGCAGTTGTATATACATAGTACATAACAATAAAAATGCAGTATTATCACAACCAGATTTTTGCGGTTGCGATAATACACATGCTGGCTTGAAAACAATTGTGGGAAACACCATAAGTTGTTACTTTATGTGTTTAGTTTCATTTACATTCATAAAGAGAACCAATCATGGAAATCTTCTTCCTGCTTTGCGTGCATTACAGATGCATGCGTCAGTTGCCAGGGCTGGTCTCTTACTGACAAAAGTACTACTTGTACTGTTAAGAAGCAATGCTGAGAAGAAAAAACAGACTGCTGGAAAATACTTTCTGGTGAATTCTTTCTTTCTCAAATGGTAAATTATTTCTTTATCAAACATTTGTAACAGAAAACTTGCAAGATGTAAAGCTTTGCAGAACTGATGGTGGATGATGTTAACAGGTGTTTGGGACTTGAATAGTTGACAGCACTGTTTTGGTCTTTTGTGGTGATGGGCATGTATTACGGCTGAAAAGATGTGGACTACTACATCTTTATAAGTCAGTACATGGTTTACATAATTCCAGCTTTCATTCTTCTGGGCATTTATCCTTGTCTTCTTGTAGGCATAGCTTCAAAACACACTAATTCACATTATTTCAGCACTACTGATAATATTTTAACATTGGGACGCAAACAGTATTACGAAAACATGGCATACTGCCCGTAAAGTGCATACATGAACCGCAACATTAATTTCCACATTTTTAATAATAAACCTGCCTAAAACAGCATTCACTGTGAAAGAAAACACAGTAATTCACATTATTACAGCATTACTGTTTATATTTGAACATCGGAAAGCAACTGGTATTACCGTGAAAATCTGGTTGCGATAATACGTAAGTACCAAAATGTATACTAGACTCTCTGAAGTTCACACATGTATCAGTATAACTAAGTAATTCATTTGAAATTATAGCATACCTGAAAGATAATGCAAATGACCTTTTAAATTAAGTTCCAAGAATTATAAACATAAAAACCATAGTAAATGTGTAATGGTAATATTCATGAGAATATAAGTACTTAATAATACATAAAAAGGTCTAAAAAGTTATTTGCAACAACTAATAAATGTATATTATATAAAAAACAGGATAGGTCTTCTTGTGTCATAAAAGAACTGGTGTAGTTGGTAAGCTGTATCAGCTGTGAAAGTTGTATAGGTGAGACAGTAATGCCTTTAACCAAAAAACTGCAAATGCTTTGGCAAAACACAGCTTAACATGTAAAGTTTCAAAAAGTTTATTTTTCTAGTAATAGAGCAAATAGTCTTACATATTGGAGTAGATCTTGATAGTTTATTTAGAAGCTGGAGAACTATATTGGCAGTTAACATTGGGAACACTATTTCAGCAAGATCTGAACAATGTTCAAAGTATTAAAATTATTTTAAACTTAATGGATTTACATAATTTTTTATAGTTTTCAAATGTAAAGTTTTTTACTGAAATTCTTCTTATTGTATCATATTTTTTATTTTCTAAATACTGACTACCGATTGGTAGAAAATGTGGAACATGTGATTGTAATTTTCTATGTTCTACTATTAAAAGAATAAAAACACCCAGTTAAAACCATCTGCAGCTCAGTGTGCATTTTTTAATGTGGAATGTAGACAAACAGTAAATATTCCATAACATCTGCGAAGGCATCAACAGAACTTTTTCTTTGAGAACATCACCAAATGTCAGAGAGATGACAACATCTGAAAGCAGCTCTGCAACATTAAACTATATTTTGACAGATAATCATGTCAAAACCAACTTTTATTTAAGAAATTCTTGTAAAATATATCCTTTAAGGACCAATGAACAATACTTTATCATTAACTTCAAGTTCTCAAAATTCACTGTCAGAACAAAGTCCTCAGATTTCAGAAGGATGTTATTACAAAATGAGCTACTCCTAAACCAATTCCCAGCACACCTCTGTGAAGAAGGAAATTCTGTCGGGTTAACAGTCTGCAATATATTTCTATCAAAATGGATACACTTAATTCAAAACTAGATTCATTCAAAGAAGAAGGCAAAAAAACAAATGGATAGTCAAGAAAATCTGGTTAAAGAACAAACTGACAAAATCAGCAGTATGGAAGAAACATTAAATTAATTTGAAGGAAAAATTTCAGAGAGTGAGACATAGACAGACTTTTTAGTGAAACAGAAAAACTGGTTACTCGAAACAAATGATGACATGGAAAATAGACTTAGATGTAACAATATTAGAATGCATGGAATACCTGAAAAATATGAATTAAAAAGCTTTTAACTTCTTGGTTACACAAAAATCTGAACCTATCTGAATCTCTCCTTTGGCATCAAGAGGGCATATAAATCTCTGGTATTGCCTCCTACAAGGAAAAACCTTACTCCCTTGTTCCTTTATTATTAACTCAATGTCCAACCTAGAGAAAGATTTGATATTAAAAATTGCATGGTCTAACACTCCTCTTAACATTGATGAACTATGTGTTAGGTTTGACAATAATGATTCATAAAAAGCAAAAAGAAAACATTTTTATAAAAGATCTGAAAAAGAATGGAATCAAAACTAATTTGTTGAGCCTTGCAATAATAAAGATATCTTAACAAGAAAGTACCTAGGTATTTGATTCTTTAGTAGTATTATCTGTCTATATACAAATAAATAAATAAATAAATAAATAAAATACTGCAAATTAATGAGGATGTGGACAGCCAGTAAAATGTTAGACCTTCAGAACATATTGGGGTTGTTTTGTTGGGTAGAAAGCATAGAGGCTTAGACTGGAAGTCTAACATGAAGCCTAAGAAACTGAAAGATAGATTATTATTATTATTTTTTATGCAATTTATTGTATAGAAACATCCCAACTGTTCATGGTAAGAGATGTGGTAAAAAAGGTCTGTTTCTACAATACAACATTTTATAATTCAGAGATATATAAGCTGCAGAGAGAAAATATTTCATTATCTGCTAATTTGCATGTGTCTAAATCAAAACTAACTACAGGAAGTACAGACCAGCACTTTCCTGTGATAGGTAAAACTGTCTGTCCATGCATCTTGTTAGCTCAGACACTACCAACACACTCTCTCACACAAGTACATACAATAAAACACACACACCAAATACTCCTTACTTGTTCCTGAGTTGAGAGAATGTCCCCTGTATTTACTCTTGCATTGTCACTGTCCTCATAAATCATAGATGATCACACTCAGTCAATAATGTCAGACAGAGTTTCAGTATCATATCCCTTAATAACTGTATTGTTTAATGATTTTTCTAAGTTTACAAGACGAATAAATGAAATCAGTCCCTTACTGTGGCTGTCTCTGTTTCACCATTCTTTTTGACTAGATTTAGATTTCCTGCAGTATGAGGCTAAGAGGTAAGCATAAAATGTGCACTGTCAGTCTTCTTCACAGCTCATGAACTGTTGCACTCACTGAATAATGTCCTCACTATATGGTTAAAAAACCTCCTGATTCAATACGTTATCAAGATAGTGGGTTAATGCTGTAGATTCCTGTGTTAAGGATGCAGAGTTCAAAGCCTCCCCCTAATTTTTTTTCTAGTTATAATTTTTATAACAGTTTTATCTCTTGGCCATGTTAATTAATATTAGCAGCCAGGAGTGACTGTAATAACTTATGCAGATGGCTGCGTAAATGTTTACAACAGGCAGTTCCATGAGAGAGCACATGGCTAATTAGCATATGCCTCTCCTCCAGAATGGCTCATTAGCATTTAGCATTGCCACAGACACAGCCACCTGTGCTGCTGCACATACCTATGTTGTAGTGTTGTAGTAGTCTTTTATGGCAGGGAGCAAAGCTGACTCTATACCCAGGAGCACTGAAGAATGATGAACAGGCAAGCTACTCAACTGAGCTCAGGGCATCAGGAGTAAGGTACATGCAGTGCTGAGGTGGAAGTGAGATACCATCTACACAGCAAGATCAGCCAAATCAACCGTAGCAATTGATGGGGTGTCAGATGCCACAGCACATCATATTCATATCCATGATAGGGCTATCTGAACCGGAAATTGTTATTGTGAGGTATACATGCTGTGGTAATCTTTCTGAGCTCTTAACACATTATGAACATGGAACCATGTTTTGACTGCAATTTAAACACTATCCTTAAGAAACAACAAAAACCCACTTAATTTTAACAGGAAATTCCCACCAATGTCTCGAAAAGCTGTTTTATTCCACCACTAGCTTGCAAGCCATTGAGAACAATACATCACCAGCATGATAACATCTGCCTGATTGACATTTGACTGTAAACACCTCCAGAAGCCTTCCACTCACTTATTTAAAGTGTTTAGAAATGCTTTTGCTTTTTATTTTTTATTTATTTATTTTATTTTACATTCGTTGACGGGGCTAGTCTAACTGGATACATGTCCATTTTCAGTAGAGGCCCGGGGAGATAAGCTCCAAAATTAAGCTAATATATAACATGACTACAAATTAAAATAAATCAAAACAGTAAAATTATTACATAAAAAATAATGCATGTTAAAAGAAAATGCAGTTACAGCAAAAGGTATAGTCTAATTTAGTTATAAAATAGCTTCAAACGGCAAAGATTCAAAATGATAAGTAATAATTAAATTCAAAGTAGGTTTAGGTTAGCATAGAAGGAGCAAACAACAAAAGAGAAGGATAAATGAGGGTGTTGGTTAAGTGGCAGTATGAGAAGTATATACAAGAGGTATAAAGTTAGACAACAGTTAGACAAAAATAGTGAGGAAGGGGAAAGGGTTTCTATCTAGTTATTATGCTTGCTGGGCTTTGCGTGAAATAACATAAGTGTCATAAATACTAACACTGACACAGAAAATATCAGGAGGAGGAGAGGGGTAATAGAAAAGTGAAGAGTAAGTTTCATGAAGTAAGAAGGAAATAAGAAAATTATTTAAGTTTTAAGAGGACTTAACCACCTTTAATTATAAATAATACTCCTTTTGCTGTTTGCAGCAGAGTAAAACAGTAAACTAATTTAAAAAACATGTTTTTAATTGTATACAGTAAATGGAAAGCTCTTATGGTGACAGTGGTATTTAATATTTTGTTTGCATTGGTGAGCAATGAGCATGAGAATTTTAAAGATAATATTATGTAATTAGTCATGTTTAGTATGTTTAATTGATGCAGTTCATACTTATTTTGCCCATTTGCAAAGAAGTTTTTTCTCTCATTTTTTCATTGTAGAATGTGTTAACAAAACGTGTATTCTTTTATTGATTCATATTTGCATACAGGTACATTTTCGTATTTATAACTATCTCTAACACGGTAACATGTAATTAAAGTTTCATTTAACATTGCTTTTAATAGATGTTAAGTATCTGATTTATAATTGATTAATGTAGGTATATATTTGTAAATTGCACCACATTTAGTTACCTATTAAGTGGTTAAAACTTGTTTTGTACGTATTAACAGGGGTAATAGCTGCATAATAGTTTGTGAAGTATTAAAGGAGATATAGGGTTATAAGCTTTGGTGTCCTGGTAGCAGAACAGTACACTATTGACAATCTGAGTGTAACTCTAGTTTGTTCTATAGAGGTTTCTTCTAATATATAAAAGAAATTATGCCCTAAAGGTTTATATTAAAGTTCCAGGAGCTCCCTTGGATTTTGTAAATATGCTTAGTTAGAATTAATCCAGGGTTGGTAGTTAGTCTAATTTGTTAGTCAAACTCAGAACAGTAGTATCCATGCAGATTGGACTCTAGATTAAAACTGAGTGTTGATTTAATTTTAGTATTATTTTTATTAGGTGTCTGATTAGTTGGTTTGTTCTATAACATTGTAACGTTTTCTGCTGGAAATGCATATAAAACTCACACCAGCCAATATTACAATTCAGGTAACAATAAGCTACTTAAAATATAAAAAATGTATGCACAATACCATAATGCAATATGCCCCATAAGTACACTTAAAATTTTCTCTATTAATGTTAATGGCCTTGATAGCGGTAACAAAAGAAGACCCTTAATGATATTCCTTAAGTTAAATAAGGATATTTTCTGCAAGGAGACAGATTTAATAAACAGGGATATTTTGTTGTTAAATAGCCGTGATTATAAAATTATTTTGGCATTTTCATTTGAAAAAAAAAATAAAGAGGTACAACAACTGTATGGACAAAATCCCAGAGTTTCCCCAAAGGTTATTAATAAAATTAATGCTATAAAGGATAATGCATTCCACTGCCACCATCTTGCTAACTTTTACTGGATTCTGGAAATGGGTGCCAAGACTGCAAGGGAGCCATACCTCTCAACCTTTAAGCAAAAGAAATCTGGACAAAGCTTAAAATAATGGGGCGACAAAAGCTCAAAAATAGGGACATATTTGAAATATTGTTCTTATAAACTTAGAAAGTTGCTAGAATGACAGGGTTTGTATTAGCATGCATTTTTTAAAGGATATAAAGTCTGAAACCCAAATAACCTTCATTATTTAGTAATTTCAGACCTCAAGGATTTGCCAGAAAACCAAAAATGTTATGACTAACAAACCAAAAATTTGAGGCAAAAACCTGGATGGTTGAGATGTATGAAGGGAGCACTTAAAGGTTTTGATGAGCCATTGGGAAGGCAGCCTTTTTATAGTGGGTAGTTATATCACTAGCAATCTATATTAAAGTGATACATCAAAACCTAGAATAACAAACATTAAATCAGTAAGCTATAGAATTAAAAACATTAAATACATTTAATGTATTAACCTGCAGTGATAAGCACAGGAACAGAGTCCTACATGCTTACCTCTTGAAGTTCTAGCTTTTTATTTCCTTATACATTCCCTAACCTCCACTGGCAACACTGAGTAGCAACTCTCTTCCATCTCCTGATATATAATTCCACTCTGTTTCAAGCACTCCTTTTTGTAAAGGAGTGTCTTTTTATTTACAAATCCATTTTAAAGTCAGAATGCATCTTTAAACCAGATACCTGAGTGATAACTTCTTCACACAAAGCATGCCCGTGCTGATTTCCAGCTGCTGGTGGGGAGCTGTTACCCATTTCAATTACCTCACACCCCCAATTTCACAGCCACCCCATACCATTATTTTAATAGAAATTACTCATAGGTAAGTATTAGGTTAGCTGCCCTTGGGGGGCACTTAAAGCCCAGCCAATTTCCCTTCTTGTGCTCAAATTAATTATTCCATTTGGTTAGAGACTGGCCTTACTCATCCCATTGTAAATAATTATATATATCACCTCCAATGACAATAACTGGGATTATACCATCGATAATTTGAGGGGACCTGTGTATGGGATAAAGAATTTAGGAACTGCCTTTGTCCATTAGTTGCACAGGGGGCTGTCCTGGGGTAAATTTTCTATTTCTCAGCCATAGGACCAAGTTGCACTTTGAAATGGACACGGATGAGGTTTGTTTTATGTGGTTGGGGAATCTGTTCCAGAACAGCAATATCCTCTGTGAGATACACCTGTCCCTCCAGACCATTCTGTTGATGTTGCAGGAGAGGTTTAGATCCATAGACTGAGTATTTTTGATGCCATTTGATTTGCTGATGTGCAGTAAACCTATCTTTACTGGGTTGGAGGATGCTTTGTATGCCAGACACAGTCACCTTTTAACAGTCTGTAAGATACAGATTATGGTGAAAGGGCTTTGAATCTGTCCATGTTGGACATGTTGTTTACACCTTGTAAACCTCTGGGTGTTCCAGTTGTTGCATATGTCAGGACAGATGCATGCCAAAGGGGGCATATATTCAATGGCTGGCCTAATGAGGACTGAGTAAAGGGGGACCATGACATCCCAAAATCTAGACACAATCCTTTTGTTTATAATCTGTTCAATATAGAAGGAGTATCTCACAACAATGGACACATGTTGGTCAAAAGTTAGGCACTCTCCACATAACTTCCCAAACAACTGGGTCATCTCTTGGGAAGGGCATTTTTCAATGTGGTAGCTCCCTGGGGAAAATGACTTCCCAAAGAATACAATAATGCATTTTTTGGCATTTAGTTTCAGTCCATGATTTTGGCAACAGTTATTTATTTGAGACAATCCTTAATGCAGGATTGATAAGTCATTTCAGGATTTAATTACTGCTCCTAGCTTGCAGTCATCTGCAAATTCAGTCAGCCAGAGCCCTTTGGTACTTACTATTACTTCAGAAAAGTAGATCCCAAACAGGAGAGGTCCCAGCACAGGACACTAGGGGACTCCACTGGTGACTGGTCTCGTTATGGAGATAACATCCCCTATTTTGATTTACTGCAGCATATCTGTTAGCCAGTTGGAAATCCACCAGATGGCATAGAGGTGTTTTCACAGTTTATTTAGCTTTTCTATTATGCCTGAGTGGGAAATTCTGGCAACATTTCAGGCCAGGTTAAGATACGCAGTGTGTAACATTTTGCCATCATCTATTACTATGTTGTTCTTTTTGGAAAAATCCACCAGGCTGAGTAAGAATGACCTGTCCTTGAAGAATCCAAACTGAGACAGGTCCAGGGTTTGGAAGTTTTCTGTGTCCTGATTGATGAGTTCCATGATAAGTCTTTCAAAGACTTTGCATATGACTCTGGTCAGACTTATGGGTCTGTAATTCCCTGGGTTTGTGGAAGGTCTTCTCTTATGCAGGGGAATGGCTGTAGCTGTTCTCCACTCACTTGGTACAAAACCTGTATGGAGGCTGAGATGGAAAAGTTTTGTTAGATGTGAGGCTAAGTCATGCTTCATGCTATTTAAGATGCATCCACGGTATTGTCAGGACCAATTAATGCAGTATTTTTGATAGCACTTTTAGGAGGCGAGTCAGTTTCAGGTATATCTTGAGTGACAGATGGCAGGGGGAAGAGGGGTTAAAGATAGAGCTAAATTTATCTGTCAGTAGGTTCACTATGTATTCAGCCTCAGAGTAAGTAACATTGTTCACAATCAGCTCAGCACGTATTCATTCTGCTTTTGAGATTATAAACATAACTAAAAAATGCATTGTGAACCTATTTTAGCTTTAAACTCAGCTTTGGTAGATTTTATTAAGCTCCTGAGTTGTTTGTTAATTTCAGTGACAAGGGCTCTAACATTCTGGGAATTACTTTTCTTACTTTGGTCAAAATTCGTTTCCTTTATTATAAAGCTTATTGATATTTTGGTTCCACCATGTGGGTTTGATTCTGGGGTTTGTTCTGCAGTTGTTCCTATGGGTTACAGCTGCATCTGTGCAGCTGTTTACCTGCTAATGTAGAGTGGTGTTGTACATTCCTGCATATTCAGTAGAATTAACTGAAGAATAGCATGAGCTATGACAGAGTCATGTTGGTACTTGTTGAAAGACGTGAGTGAATGTGTGATCTGACAGACCCTAGCACCAAGCAAGCTATTTACTATCACTCTTTCCTTGCTCAGCCTGGGAGGAGACAAATCTGTATGTCTTTCAATGGAGTCACCTATAGCAAGACTCTAACAAGATTGTTTGAGTGGGTCAATGCCTGCTTTATAGGTTCATTATCTGTGACTTTGGGACTCCGTGTGAGGAAGTAGTCTTAATATGCTGAATGTGCTTTGTGCTGGTGTTGTGTTTTGGAAGTCTTTGAGGTTTATGCAAGTTAATCTTTAGAGCCTCAACACATAATGGATTATGTGTATTGTGATGACCTTGAAGAGGTGGGATGTGAGGTGTTCTGCTGATGATCTTGGTTTCTGAGTTTACTGTGAGTGATATTTTTGCCTCCAAGGAGATATTTACATCTGAAACACAACGTGCTATGTTGTTTGACTAATAGATGATTATCAGACAACATGAGACAGTTTGTACACTGTCTCAATATACCCATCTCAATCAGGCTGGCTAGTGAAGTTATGTGGGAAATGCTGGCCCATGATATTGACAGAATTACTATGGGGGCAGGGGTAACTATAACTGCTTGGAGCTCAGTTTTAGGACAGTGTTAAGGTGGACTTGTTAATGAGTATTTAAAGTTCAATACAACACAAGCCTGGAAACCTTGTTCTGCCACCAGCAAGAATCAGTAAACTAATTACAGTAAAACAGTCCCTAATTTAATACTAAACTCAGTGCAAGCAATATCAGTACACTCAATATTAAGCAATTTTATCAAATGTCTTTTAGCCTGGTGAGTAGTTTAAGGGGAGAAAATTTGCAAAATGATACTAAGGTGCTTAATGTCAACATCTAGAAACAGGGAAAAGGAGGGAATTATTTTTTTCAGATTATCATAAGGGCAGACAACAACAGGTATACTGGGTTTAAGAACACAACTACAACAGTGTAGGTGGGAAGGCAAAACTATTAGACTCTTAGCTGTGAGATGACTGACCTGGAACTATCTTAATTCAAAGACTAATCCTGAAGTAGCATGACATATATTCAGTACATAACAATGAAACTATGGTTTAATACCAGCAGTTAGACCACTTAAACAGCAAAAAGTCACTGCAAATATGTACTCTCACTTCCTAACCCTGCTGAAGGCACTTAAGCTGCAGAATGTATACATAAACTGCAGAATACATACATAAGCTCTACATGATTCACAATAACACATACACAACTTCTAAACCAACAGTCTGCAAATAACTACCAGTCAATTCCTATTTAACATTTTAATAGCAATATTGCATCCATAAAATACTCTTAAATACAATCTCTTACCAACTTTCATTTCTTTCTGTTTATAAATAGACAGCTATTCCTTTGCCACATGCTATAAACTGAGTTAAAGCTATACCTGTCATATGATATTTGATTTTTATCTTAATATTTTGCAATAGAGCTCCAGCGTTTTGGAACAAACACTGCCAGCTCAGCTGGAGGCAACCCCTGCCCCATCACACACACACAGGCACACACACACACACACACACACACACACACACACACACACACACACACACACACACACACACACACACACACACACCTTGTGCACCTAACGTGAACTATCTTCTTACATTGCCTACAGAAACCATAAATTCCAGGTAAATAAAGCAAAAGACAACTTCACGAATATAGTACTTTTGGTAGACTTCCTTGTGGTATATAGCAAAAACGTCTGCTTTTAATACTTATTTTTTAGTTACCATGAGCCTTACCAGGACTCTTTTCTGTACTATGCAACTCTTTCACTTATCGCTTCGGGCTGCATATCTGGGTTGTGAGGGTTGGGACCCACTTGTCCTCACTACAATTGTTCTCACTCCACTACCCCACCTCACCCAAGATTCCCGCCCACCCCTTCGTGCTCTACATTTATACTACTTCCACACTCCCCCATCCAGCTTAATCAACACATATCCCATGCAAGAATCTAGCACAACATACAGCCAGTCCTGTGCAACTAAAAACTATTGTTAAATCTCCAACACCCCATATAGCCTATACTGAGTGACCTCATACTTTTCTTAAATCTCTCCCTCCATCATATACTGCCTTCCTTTATTAACCCACTCTTTTCTGCTATCACTTTAACTTTGTTTCCATCACCAGATTATTATGTCAGACTAGTACTACCCACTAATATCATTTGTGGTGATACCACCACTACCCAGACCCATGCTCTCAACAATACTATTGCCCTAAAAGCAATCTGGCCCTATACTGTCCCTATACTATCCCTATATTTTCCCTACACTATGCCTATACTGTTCCTATACTATCCCTATCCTTCCCTTTACTATCCCTATGCTGTCCCTATACTATCCCTAACCTGTCTACCCTCCTCCATTCACTTTCTTTCTTTCTCTTCCATCACCCCTCACAACACAATAAACTCTCACTCCCACTTTCAGCCTCTTATTATCCATTACTTCACATCCAGATGCACTCCACTTTTATTATTGCATATACCCTTTATGCCTCTATAGTTTATCACACATTATAAGTAGCACTCCTACTTCACATTTTTACAACTTGCTTATTATCTTTATCAGCCATTATCTCTATCACTTCTTTCTCTTATACTAAAGTTCTGGTCACTATCTCTCAGACATGTAGTAGTCCTTAATCAAGCCAGTCATCACACACCACATTGCCTGGTATGCTCTATTATCATATGTCATGTTTCTGCCATCTTGTATTATTCTTACATACTCTGTCCCCATATCATTCCTTCTCAGTGTTTCCTTAAACCTCTATCTGATCACCCCAGCTTTTTCACACATATCTCTCCATGCCTGCATAACACCTCCTATATTCACCTCTTTAAAACACTCTTATGATGCAGCCCCACCTCAGCAAAACAAGCTTTACATTAAAACAAAATTAAAATTGAAGGATATGCCCTCTACAACTTCTCACATTTCAAACTCCACCTCTGTAAAGACTTTCACACTAAATTTGGACCACCCCAACTGTCCAAATATGACTCCTCCTTCCCATCCACTCCTCTCATCCAATACAAAGTATCAGCTACTCATTCAGAGTTGACATTTCTCCATATTGTCCTCATCATAAACATTACTATGAAATGGCTAAACATTCACTCCCAACACATTCTCACCATCACAGAAACCAGGCAAAGACATGAAAATTACTCTCCACCAGCAACCAGGTTACAGCATTTATATACTCAATCATATAGAAAAGAAGGGAGGAGGCAATGCTATAATGTTCTTCAATATCTTTGAACTATCTCTCTCTCTCTCTCTCTTTCTCTCTCTGCCTCTCTCTCTATATACACACACACCCACACCCACACACACACACACACACACACACACACACACACACACACACACACACACACACACACACACTGGCAATCCACTAAATTCATGAATTTTTAAATCCTCATTTCCATTCTCAAACAAAACACAAAGAAAAAATGCACATATCATTGCCTTATACATCCCACCAGTAAACAACATATCAGCTATGGAATATTTTTTTTCCTGGATAACATCAAGTACACCTTTTGAAACAATTATTTTTAGGGACTTAAACATAAATTGGATGACTTTCCTACCACATCACTAAATCTGTTTGGCTACACTCAGATTATTTAAACCCCAACTAGATTCAACAAGCTCAGCAATAAAACAATCCATTTGGAACTTGACACCGACTACCAATCAAAACAATATATCATCCTCAGGAGCCTTATCAGACCCACTTAAGGGGGCACCTCCCACCTTTACAATTAAAAGTACTAACCATGTACCCAGATAGCACTTTACAGAAATGCATAATCTAATAAACTTTGATTTTAGAGTAAATGTCAATGTGCTGGGATTAATCACCTGGAATATGCCCAAAACCATTCCTCTAAATAATACAGTTTTTCTCTTTAATGCGACTATTGAAAATATACTAAATAATCAGACTCCAGTTAGAAAAAAAGAGTCCAGCATAACCTGGCTCTGTTTCCTCTATTTCAGTGAGGTGCTTTAAATCACTTCCACAAATTGGTTGTATTACCACATGCAATATTAAAAATTTAAAACAATGAGTATTATCTGAGTCATAAATATGTCTATATAAAGCATTTGTGTAGATGCCTCTATTGATGTCCGATATATGGTTGCAAAGCCATTATTTAAGTTTTCTATTAGTCATTCCACATAAAACGTGGGACAGGATGTGCATCTAGCCATATATATTATGTTTTTGATGTTGCAATTGCCATAAGCTTCTATCAAAAAATCTTTGTTAATCACCAGGTTTAAATGAAGCTTTCACTTTAAAACCTCTGTTATGTAACCTTCAACAACAGGTGCACTGAATTACAAGACAATATTTAAACAGTGTTGCAATGAAAAATTACATTGTATAAGCATGAAGAAGCCCTAGGGTGAAAGTTTTAACAAGCATGATTATTAAAGTGTGTATTTTATCTACAGACAGTTCTGGTTCATGAGGTTTTAATCATATTTTCTAGTTTATTGTTTTATTCAGACTTGGATTTGCTGCTCAGCACATGCTTTTACCTCTCTTTTACACTTCTTTTGGTGTTTACTGATGGACTTGGCTGGATGTACTGGAGTTTCCGTATTACCATCTACAAGCAATTTACCACATAGACTTCTGTTCTCAATACATGAACTAATGGATGTACAAACTAATCCACTGCTTCTTGTTTTTGATGTTCCTCAATAGCATAGTGACAACCAAACACAAGGTATGAATCGTATTTTAGAATTTAAGCTGAAGCTGAATGAGTTTGAAAGCAAAGTTAAACTTTTTAAGAGGTTACAATGGCAGTGACTCACTTTTAACATTTATTTAAAGACAAACAATCATATAAATAGGTTTGCATATTCTTAAAGCACCCACATTTTGAGACAAGTACCCAGATCTTCTCTGGAAATGGCAGATGATAAATTTCAGCTGCTCTTTCAACTATGTGGAATTAATGAACATTTTTTTTAACTGATCGAGACAGATTTGCAGGAAGATGTGGAAGTTTTATATGCTAGCCTCATACAAGATATTGAATTAAACATACACTCTATTTTATTTTATGAGGCTTTGGATCGAATTACTGCCATTGAGCAAAGGCTTATAGAAAAAAAAACATATACGTGACCTAAATGATTTTAAGAATGGAAACTTATTTGTATGGAACAGAGCCAACAATAATGAAGCAATATATACTACTGATACACCTCTTGAACAACCAATGATACAGAACCAAAAGGATCCAGCCCCTGTACCACAAGTAGGTAATACTTTAAATTTTGCACAACAGCAGTTAAATGATCAAATACCAACAGCAGTAGATGCTAACTGTGTACGTGCACTGGATCCATTAGATTTTCTGACAGTCAGCGAGCAGCCTTTGACAAAGATGATGAAACCCCAGAGAAACATTCAGAAACAATGCCAATGGGAAAAAGGTCAAAGACAGGTTACATACAGACAGACTTGGAAAATATAAATGCAGTGTGTAATCTATCTGACTATGAGCTGTCTGAACATGAGGTTTATGTACTTAGACAAAGATTGATCATTATTCCACATTCTACATCTGATGTTGCCCAAACCTTGTTGGAAGTCAGATATTTTATACGCTCTTTAAATCTGAAACTTATGTTTGGATTTAATACACCATAAGAATGCAGACCTTTCATGAGAAGCAGCACTTTCAAGCCTTCACAAAATTCAAATATACAAACTTTTGAAAGATTAGTTGAAAAAGAAATACATAATCTTTATAAAAAAAAAGAATAAAAGCTTTAACTTTTATTATAATTTAACTAAAGAGCAAACAGAAGCAATTTAAACTTTACAAAATAACAATCAAGTAATCATTAAAGGGGCAGAGAAAGCTGGTGGATGAATTGCTTTAAGTAGTTTATACTACATCAGTGCTATGCAGCAAATGTTGGCAAAAGACGATTATCATAAAATAACAGGGCATGACCTTCAACAAATTATTCAACATGTATAAAATAGAGATGTTGTATATAGAAAATGGCATTGATGAAAAATTAAAAGAGTATCTTCTGACAACACAACCAGGAACATCAATTATTTTTGGGATTGCCAAAATTTATAAATCACTTACGTCTCCATCACTAAGGCTGATTGTTTCTGCAAGTGGATGGGTGACAGAAACAGTTTTAAAATTCTTGGACTGCCAATTGAAGATTAATTTTTATAAAACTTCAATTATAATCAAAGACACAAATGATTTTTTAACACAATTAGCATGATGGACAATGAATAATACCTTGAACAATCAGTTATTTGTAACACTGGACGTTGACTCACTGTTTACAAAAATACCACATCAGATGGGAATGCAGTTGGTCAATAAATATCTTCATGAATGTACTCAATATATGCATCTCATTTTGCAGTGCTATGGGAATTACTAGAAATTTTACTAAAGAATAACATCTTCCTTTTTTCAGAATCAGTTTATATACAGGAAAAAAGGAGTGGCAATAGGGACTCCAGTGGCAAATTAATTTGCCAATATAGCAATGTATATATGGGAGAAGAAATATATATTAGGACAAAACTCATTTAATGAACAATTAGTGTTCTTTAAGCATTTTGTTGATTACTTGTTTATTATTTGGCATGTCACTGAATCCTCTTTGGATAACTTTTTCAACTATATATCTACCACTACGGATTTTCTGTCATTTAAAAAGGAATGTTCTCCTAGTGAAATTAACTTCCTGGACATTAAATTAATAAGGCATATGGATGGAAGAATAGAGACCACGTTTTATAAAACCCGATAAAGAAGAGCACATACCTTCATCTCAGAAATGTGCACCCCCCTCATAAGTTTAAAACTATAGTTAAGAATCAACTAAATAGAGTAGCAAAATTAAATACGATAGATGATCGGAGAGTTGAACAACTTGATATAACTGCGTGTGATTTTGTAAAGAGGGGATATAACAGAGCTGAAGTGCAAACAATATGAGAAAATATAATCTCAAATTGCCAAACAGAAGCAAAGCAATTTTTCAAATGTCATCATCAAATGTACACATCTCTGAAAGTAAAACACTGAATTTAAGATGTATGTTAACATTTAACAGAAATACATCAAGGGTTCAAGACATTATTAGTAAATATTGGCCGATATTAACAGAGACTCAACAATTCAAAGGACTTATATCAGATAAACCTGACTTTGGCTACAAGAGATCTCCCAATCTAAAGAATAAATTATGCTACTCTGTGTTTATAATTTTATGAGTAATAAAAAAAGTACCTTTAAATGTTCCTTCTGTAAGCATATAGTTATAAGTAAATCTTTTAAACATCCAGTGACTAACAAAGATTTTTTTTTATGAAAGCTCATGGCAATTGCAACACCAAAAATATACTATATATATATATATATATATATATATATATATATATATATATGGATCTACCTTACTAGATCGACATGTGAAAACAGCGAAAACGACTTCACCGACGCCAGAAGATCGACAAAACAGCGAAAATGACTTCACCGACACCAGAAGATCGACAAGGCAGAAGACCGATGGAGGAAGACACCGACGCTGAGAACACTGCGATGGGGAAAGGATGTGTAAGTATGCGGTAGTGACGGACATTAGGGTGCGAGTAAGGTAAGTGTGCGATGTTGACGGTGTGTAGGGGTAGGGGTGGGATAAGTGAGTTAGAGCGCGGGTTAGGTAAGGGTGCGAGTAAGGTAAGTGTGCGATGTTGGCGGTCTGTAGGGGTAGGGGTGGGATAAGTGAGTTAGGGTTAGGGCGCGGGTTAGGTAAGGGTGCGAGTAAGGTAAGTGTGCGATGTTGGCGGTCTGTAGGGGTAGGGGTGGGATAAGTGAGTTAGGCTTAGGGCACGGGTTAGGTAAGGGTGCGAGTAAGGTAAGTGTGCAATGTTGGTGGTCTGTAGGGGTAGGGGTGGGATAAGTGAGTTAGGGTTAGGGCGCGGGTTAGGTGAGTGTGCGATAGTGACGGACCTTAGGGTAAGGGTTTGGGTTAGGGTTGTAGATAGTTGTGTATGTATGGGTTAGTGTTGGTTTGTAAGGATTTTGGTGTGCTTGTGTTGTGTGTGTGTGGGTTTTGGATAGGGGATTTGTTTTGTTTGTTGGTATGATGTGTCGGGTGTATGCGGTGTCGTGTTTGTGCACTGTCGATCTTCTGGCGTCGGTGAAGTCATTTTCGATCTTCTGGCATCGGTGAAGTCATTTTCGCTGTTTTAACATGTCGATCTAGTAAGGTAGATCCATATATATATATATATATATATATATATATATATATATATATATATATATATGGGTCTACTTCTTTTGGCCTAACTTTCATTTGCCTGACACTCATTTGCCTGACCCCATTTGATTGAAATTTAATTTGCCTGACACTTCATTTGCCTGGCACTTCATTTGACCGACAAGTATTATTAGCAAGAAAATGGAATATGCCCCCTTCCCCACTGCAGTGCGACCCTGGAGTTAGAATATATAGTTAGGGGGGGGTGTGGGGGGCACAGCCTTCACAACGAGGGCTAGATGGGTCCCCTTCAGTTGATCGAACGTTTACGAGTTCAAACAACATATGGCCAAGACCATATGTTCGAACTTGTAAAAGATCGATCAGACTGAATGGAGATGTCCGTACAGAGTGGAAAGGGAAGATTTCCCATTTCCACAATGTAGTGCGATCTTGGAGTTGGTATATTTAAATAAGACTATCTAATAGAAATAAAATGCAAAGAGTTTCTCAGATAAATAATCCTGGGGATTCAATAAACTCTGTGCAGGCTTAACAAGAAGACTGCATGAAGTTTTCATGTTTGTGTGGTGAGCAGAAGCACTAATTACATATGCATGCCGTGTACCACACTTAAACATAAACAAGTGTGGTTTCGTGACCTGCAACAGTGTTGCCGGCCAGGAAACTGTGTAAAGCAATGTGGACACCAGCAGACATGTAAGCCTGTTTACCTATGGGCAAACTAGGTCTGAGAGATTGTCACAATGCTTACCAGGGTTATTAATAAAGCAAAATATATAGTCCCACCACATTAGATGAAAGTGTATACAGTGTAGAGTATTGTGAAAACCTGTTTTAGGCATTCTGAATAAAAGTTGTGTAAATGACCAGTAAGGGTACTTAGAATGCATTATAAATAAATAGTTGGTGTAGTGTGTGTATTGAACAGGGACACACAGATGAATTTTAGAAATGAACACATGGAAGAGGACATGTGAAACATGTTAATGTACAGCAGATGAGGGCCATGTCAATGAAGACAGTTGTAGCATGAACACTAATCCCATATCGACATGATACGGTATGGACTGAAAAGTTATTGTAAGTTATGTGATTGTCACACAACGTGACATACTAATGGAGAAGATTCTTTGTGATATAAGTATCCTGACATGAACAATGGAGAGGACATATGTCAGGGATGGTATTTACAATAGGGGCTAGGTGCATATTGTGAAGCTGTGCAAACTGAGTTGCTTGAATATGAATATAATGTCAGCACAGGTCTCACTCAAGTCAAACACATAGTAACAGTCTAATGGACAACAGTAGACAGAAGTACACAGTAATGGACAATATCGAAATAATACCACCAGTAATCCCTTGTCTTTGACATAATATATGTGATTGTGAGTGATTATAGATCATTCTGCAAGAACACACTTGTACAACTGTTATGATTTGTCAGTGATCTGTGAGAAGAATTAAGCACACTTTCCTTAAACTTTAACATCTGATGGAGGTGTTATGAGGGACACTGCTATAGCTGTATGATAGATTACAAGCAATCCTGGCTAATTGACAGGTGTGTGTGGCATATATATATGGCACAATCCACATTGTCATGAATGTAACCCATGCCATCAATGTTGTCAGGTCAGCTATGTATGTACTGTGTGCATCACAGGAATTATGTTTCACACATGCATCTTGTACCTCAACCACTAATGTTTATGCAAAAAGGAATACTTAGGTATGGTGGATAATAAGTGTGGAAGCTCACTATGGCAAATGTGGCAAACTTGAGTAACTCATCCCTGGAAGATGTGTTGTGAGGTACATGATAAAGGGTGCATTGTTTTCAGTTATTAGTGAGATAAGGGATGAGAAATATGGAACTATAATGCCCTTTGATGCGGATGTCCCGCACATACTCAGTAGTTGTGCTACATACAAGGTAGAAGTCACCACTGTGGGTACATGCTGGTTGACATTCCACATGCCATCTACCTGAGTACATAGATCATATACCAGTTGGTCTGCTCATAGGGGTGTGCTGTCTATATTATAATTCGGTTGTGTATTTGCTTTTATAATATAAAAAAATCCCCCCATGATTTTTGTTCATCTCCTGTGTCTCCATGGCTGTTGCAGCAATCATTTGTGTATGTTGATACTGTCTGCTTTATACTAATATCACACTTAGAGTCAATGATTGTCCACACTCTGCAGTCCTCCACAAAACTGGTTGAACAAAGGATCTGTAAGTCATTCTTCACATCCAAGACTTAAATAATGAATAGAAAAGGGCCTAGCACAGACCCCTGAGGTATGGACCTGATCACTGGACTCTACATATAGGTGACTTCACACACTTCAACATATTTAGCTGTTATGTATGGGATCCATTGGTCTACCCACTTGGTGATATAGGTGTTTATGGCCACTTGTGACAGTGTCTCAGTAATACCTCAGAGAAGATTTGTGTCAAATACCTTGACCTGGTCAAGTTATGTAGGTTGATAATGTTGTCATCATGAATGCCCTTATTGACCTTCATAAGGACATCAAACAGATGTAATATACACGATATAGCCTGAATAAATCACACATATTTTTTAATATAGTCAGGATAATACCCATGTCGTTTTAGGAAAGGTCCATAATGAATTGTTGGTCTACCTCACAGATGAGGATAGTCAGAATGTGTCTATAAATGCATGCATCAGGTGATGCTCCCCACAGTCAGAAGGATGCACATTAATGTACACACTTCTATGGGAAAATATTCATATTGGGACACATTAAAGATCAGTTGTTTGTGGCTTATGCAGAACATTTCTTGGCACAAATGCTAATAGTCACACAATGGTGCTGCTGACCACCTCAATAATTCTTGGGTATAGCAACACAACTGCACATACAATAAATTCCACAAGGTTACAATTGTATCAAAACATGAGATACATTGGTTATGTATATCACAGCATAACAACATGTGTATGAGACAAGACTTATGTGACCTTGTAATCAATATGAATTTATATTGATGTCTGTCACAGAGCATTTAATGATGATATGTAGACACATGCACAGCTATGCCATACTGCAAGTGTCACTGTAATGGTGGAATGTGAACTTTGTATATGGTTGATTTGCTCTACTACAACAACGCATATCGCAATACGCCAAGAATATACATACAAGTATATCATACCATGTCAACAGTTCTTAGGGGGCATATTACTACAGCTGTTATAGGAGCATGTAATGCAATGGCAGCAATGGCAATCAATACATTACTCAGGTCACAGATTGGAATACCCTCTTGTAGCCATACTGTACGTCCACACCTCAGTATAGCACATGTCTATGACAGCAACATTGACATGTCAAATATTCATAGGGTCATAGGACATTATTAGACTAATGGCCAACATCACATGAAATCATTATCATACCATGTAAATAAAATCCCTATATCTAGATTATGGAAGATAGTAAGGGTATCATGCATATGTGTATATTTGTTGGATTGTATTACAGTCTGCCACTGTCCATATGGGACGTGCACCATACCATGACAGAATTAGCAATCACACATTCATTGGACTGGAGATAGCTTGCACAGGCTCATAGAAGGACTCTGTTTCATGATATGTGTATACATATTTGACAGGAGGACATACTCCACTCCTCTGCAGGAAGGGTGGCCAGAGGAAAAAGAAGGATGCATGGGGCTACGTGAAAGGTACTGCAAGTCGTAGTGAAATGAAGAGACATTCCAAAAATTGGTTTACTATTGTTTTCCCTATCACACTTTGTGTGATTCACATTAGTGCAAATCGACCAATTTGGTAGAATCGGAAGAACGAATGCCAAAATGTAGAAATTTACAACAGCAAATACAATACAGCATTCAGTGTTGTGACTTTCTACATTTTGAAACAGATTGCACTATAGTGGGGATTGGGAAATGTACCCTTTCCCTCAATGTAGTGTGATCCCAGAGTTTGTATGTCTAAGTAGCAGGGGGGGTTGGGAGGTGCAGCCCCCAACATGGGGGTGCAAAAACGTGTTATTGTTGACCGGAAGTCTAGTATTTTCAGTAAACACATGAAAGACTCATTACCTTCAGCCATGTCCCAGCTTTTAAATACAGTCCAAGAAACACATGAAAGAATCAGAATCCCTGTGAGAACAGTGATGTCAGCACAGAGAGAGTATGTATAGAACCTCCCACATTTGAAAATGGTGGAATGGCAAAAGAAACTTTCCAAATGGCTTGCACTAACAAAAGGATGGATTCCAGTGTTAATTCTGATTCAGTAGCTTTTTTGGAGCAAAAGGAAGCTACACAAACTTCAATCCTTCCATTTGTGTTAAAGAAGGCGCTGCCAAAAAGGGACAGGTCGAGCAGCAGGAATCGAAGATGGAGAACACGATTACAGCAGAGAGAACGAGTGACTCCTGCATATATGAACACCAGAAGCAAGAACCAACAATAAACTTGGTAATTAATATATCTAGCTTTTCTTTAACTGATGCACAAGCCTTGTTGTTTATTAAATAGAGGCCTGAACTTTATTCCAGCACAGAAAACAGTATTAACTGATTTATTAAAAGAGCTGAAGTTATTTTCTCGTAACCTAACACTTAAAACCATGTTTAAAAGAAATGTATTTGATAATATGTTTAAACAACCTAGTGCCTTTGTACCCAAGATACAGCCCACAGTTGAAACTTTCACTAATGTGTGTGAGCATGAAATTAGAGAGATACATGCTAAAAATCTTCCACCTAGATTTTATAACTTGAGTAAATCAGAAACTGAAGTACTGTCAGAACTAAAGGATTCTCACAGCATTGAAATTAGGCCCGCTGACAAGGGGGGCAGTGTAGTAGTAATGGATAAGGTTTTTTATTACAAGAAAATGATGGAACTGTTGAATGATACATATTTATTTATTTATTTATTTATTTATTTATTTATTTATTTATTTAACATTTGTTGACCGGGAATGTCCGACTAGGTTCCATAGAGCCTGTTTTCAGCGGAGGCCCGGGGAGAAATGCTCCAGATGCATGTCTTTACATATACATATATATATATACTTATGTTGAACTAAATGAGAGACAAGTACAAGGTATAATTGACAGGATATCTGTATATATTTTTGACTTATTGATTACTAATTATGTATCAGAGGAATTGTTTGACTACTTTCAGGTAAAACATCCAACTATACCCATTATTTATGGTCTACCTAAAATTCACAAAGACATCACACAGCCCCCTATGAGACCTATTGTATCCAGTAAAGGATGGGCCACAGAAGCCATCTCAATTTATATTGAACAAAATTTACAAATAGTCCTAAAATCATGTGAGACTATACTAAGGGATACAAAGGCATTTCTGTGACTGTTTTATAATAAGACCAGGAATATTAATAGAAATTATATGTTTGTGACAATGGATGTCACTTCACTGTTCACAGTGATACCGAATAAATGGGGTATTGAGAAAATACGTGATATTCTGACCTTGAAACAAGTTTTTCAAAGCACTAAGATTAATTTGATATGTGAGTTGCTTGATATTGTCCTAGAAAATAATGTCTTTATATTCAATGACAAGTTCTATCTACAGAAAGTTGGTGTAGCAACGGGCACGGCTTGTGCTAACAGCTATGCCAACTTAGCATTGGCTGCATGGGAAAAAGATCACGTATTAAATGCTAGCAATACATATGCTGGCAAAATTGTATGGTATATACGTTTTGTAGATGACGTCTTCCTGTTATGGGATGGTACTAGTGAAGAGTTGCAAGAGATGGTGGAGTACTTACATAGCACCACTGAATTTTTGAGATTCACTAGTCAACATTCCAGGGACTCTATTGAGTTCCTAGATGTTTTGGTTAAGAAGACAGCGTTAGATGAACTTAAAACAGGGATGTATAGAAAATCTACATGGAGAAATAGTATCTTACATAAGACTAGTATGCATCCAACATTTGTACATAAAAATGTAGTGAAAGGACAATATATGAGAATAAGCCGCTTACATAATACAGATGAAGGCTTTGTGAAGACAATGACTATATTAGAGAAAGACTTCTTAAACAGAGGTTATAGTAAGAAAGACATAAATGAAAGTTCTAAATATACCATTGAAAATAGGGATGGGAGATGTAAACCGCTCTTCTCAAATACTATAGAAGATGTTAAAAGCAAGGAAGGTCACGATGTTAAAGTTAGATTCCCTATAACTTATTCAAGTGACATCAGAAGGTTCTGTAATATTTTTGAGAAGAATTGGAATGTTTTATTGTCAGATCCTGACTTGAGAGAATTGTTGGAAGATAAACCCAGCTTTTCTTTTAGAAATAAGAGGTCCTTAAAAAGGCAACTCTGTTATAAATCCAGAAACAATGAAAGAATGATCCTATCTGATAGGCAGGGGACTTTTCCTTGCAGAAATTGTACAGCATGTGACTATTTATACAATAAATCTACATATAAACATCCTACACTAGGATTTATAATTGATATAGATTTTTATGCTGACTGCAGAACACAACATTTGGTTTATTTCTGCATCTGCACTGTCTGTCATGCCTTTTATATAGGCAAAACCAATAGGTGTCTAAAGGAACGTATCCTTGAACACCTTAGAGATATAAGAAATAAAAAAGACACAAGTGCTTTAGCAAAACATGTGGAAGAAGATAGGAAGCATATTTTTAATTTAATAGTTTTAGAAATAATAAATAAAAGTAAGAGGGGAGGTGATATAAGGAATAAGGTAGAGGAAGCAGAACAAAGATGGATTTTATTACTTCAGGCAGATAGGTCTCCTGGATTGAACAATGATGTTCCCTTGAAACCTTTTTTAAAATCCAGACCACTAAAACATTAAGTAATATGGATTATTATAAAATGTGCCTGTTATATGTATACTTTATTTCATCTTATGCAGAATATAAGGCAAATTAATATACTGATGTATGCAATTTTAATTAGTCTATGTCATAGTTCTACATGTGTTTTTATTGGTTGAACCATATTTTAAATACCAATGTTTTAACTGTTTTTATGAGTCTGAAGAAGCGATCAGCTGACTTAGATTGCGAAAGCACTTACTCTTGTTTAATAAAGTGGTGTGAAACAGCCGCAGCGCAAGTCTAACTTGGATAGTGCCTGATAACGCTTTATAAGTGATGACATCAATAGTCAGTAGGATGGTAATAGGAGTATCTCACATAAACAGTTAGGATATGCATGCTTAATTTGCCACTACTGTAGAGAAGAGTAATACTTTAGATAAAATAATGGGTATGTTGTGCTGCATACATACCCCCTGCTTCCCTCAGTCTTTCCAAATACTCACCATGGGCCTCCCTATTCACCAGTATACCCTGGCTGTGGAATAAAAACAGGAAAACAAGAGATGAGCATTATGTATACCAGTTTTGCTTATATGCAGCTTTCTGTCTAATAAATTCTCTGTATCTGTATACTTACACAACTCTTGGATGTCAGCAGTCCTAAACTCATCCAGCCACTGGTTGAGTGTATGCTGCTTGTGCCTTTAGAGGCCATTATATTGATTTCTACACTGTTCTCCAGTGTGTGTAATGCCAATCACACTGGGGACAGCCTTGGCCAAACTATTCCATGCCTCAGACTTGTACTGGGAGCCAGTATAATCCCCCTGCAAGAGTCTTCAGCTGTGATGCTTTACAAGGAGTCCAATAAAAATTCTGGACTCCTCAACACCACCATGAAGCCCTAAACTGGGCATCTTCCTTTCTACCTCCAGACATATCCAAACAGGGAAAACAGCAACAGATAATAGTGCTTTCCTGCCAAATTGTGTTTCACATTTACTGCTAGTGTGCAAACATGAACAACAATGCTAACTATGTTTGTGTGACATTATGTGGAGAGAAAGAGTGTCAAACAGAGGGAAAGCAGTTTTTGAAACAGGAAGGTTAACCTGATAGTTGGCATTAGTTTATGGGCTGGTTGCTGCTGTAACTATTAGTTGATTCAACTTTGCAGACATGTACTGGGGGCATAAATTTTATGACCTGACACTTTTTTGTGTGTGACTTTACACACTGACAAAATTAAAATGTACAATGTGGGATACAAACTTATGAATTAGAGATGAAACATATTTTTCCACATATGTGATTTTTCATTCTTGCCACAGAAGAAGTGCTTGTTGGGCATGCTCATGAATAATATATAAATGGACATGACAGAGTGAGGGTTAACCATATATGTGTGTGACCTGACAAGGTCATGGTTTATACATTCATGTATGTTTGAGTATCATTCAGAGGTTAGAGAAGACAATTATACTTACAGAATCAGAATATTCAGTACACGATGTGTCACACACGCATAATTCATATGAGCTCCACTGCTATACATACGTATTGTTATTTATAATTATGTTTACATTTTTTAAGTGAGTAGACAGCATTAATAAAATTGGGGGGGGGGGGTCCTATATTAGAATCCTGGCTCACCTGTATTGTGAGCATTAACTTATACCAGTTGCCACAGGGAAGGTTGGACTGAAGTGTATTTTATAGTCATTACTGTGCACAGTGCCCATTGCAACTGAGACCTTGTTTGTCAGAGCTGCTCATTACTTATACAGATACTTTGAAGAGTTGAGTGTTTAAACATATATGTGTATGTCATGACACTTCAGAAAATAAATGTGTAATTGTAAAATCATAATTGTACTGATACCCACAGTAACACATTCAATATATATTTGATATCCTATGTATGCTAAACACACCTGCTGTAGACAGTTATTTCAATGTTTGATTTTTATTCATGTTAATTTTAATATAAAGTAAACTGGAGCAACAGGAATAAAGCTTTGGACTTTGCTGGATTAGAACCCAGACTCTTCTGTATATTTTCATATTCATTGTTAATTGTGGGTGCTGACCACTGCACAACACTGCTTAGCATGTTTGTGTGGCAGAAAACCATAGAGAATACAATGTAACCATTTTGAAATTGTCTATTGCCTGCTTCCTGTCTGCAGGTGTTCTGTACTTGCAGTTATTGGGAAGGTTGCTGAACACCGCACAACATCACTTAGTGGGTTTGCATGATGGAAAGTAAAAGATACAACAATGTTTGCTTCCTGTCTGCAGGTGTTCTGTCTGCTTTGTGCATGGGCCATTAGGCCAGATTTGTGCAAACATGACAAGCAAAGCTCCCCTTGTTGTATCATTGTGAGTAGTGTTTATTAAGTTTCACCCTTAAAAGACAAATATGGGACTTGAACCATGCTCTACAAATACTATATACTGTGGATTCACCGTGTTTAGCAGGTGTGCTACACACATACACATGATTCAGATGTGTAGTTTATTTAGTCTTTATCATAGATGTACATTACATGACATTTATTGTATTTATCCATTTCCCTGTGTTTGCACTAAGCAACGTGCTGTGCAAATAGTTATACTAAAAACTAAATAAATAAAATAAAAAAAAAACACAATAAAACACATTACAAAATAAATGTTAGTACACGTGAAAGGTTTGTATACAAGTTAGGATTTGAAGTGCCACACCAATGAACCTATAAAACACAGTAAGGGAGTTTTCTCCTTCTTTGCCACAGAAACAGCTTTGCAGGAGGAATGAAAATCATTGTGCATACAACCAAGTCCCAAGTCATCCGCAGTATTAACAAAACATATGACACTTATATACTCCTAGTTGTTTGTACATGTGATAATTTCAGATTTAGTGCAATGAGTGATCACACAACCATTTATGACTATTGTTTGCAGCAATGCAGCTCTGTCTTCTCTTTGAATGGTGTTCATTCTTTTCTTATCTGAACAGTAATCTGAGAGATGTAGTCTGTAAGGCATTTTGTATCATTGCCCTTAAAATGTATGAGAAAATTAAATGGCAATTGTATACAGTTTTCAACAAAGGCAAGGATGTTTGGATATTAGTAAACAGAAACTGAAAAATGTGTGCTGCTTACTTACATTTAATACCTTGATACAGTTTCTTCTAAACTTTGAAAGTGTAACCTGAGTGAGACTCAATGGAGGTAAGGGAGCCTGAATTGCAATTGTATGTTCCTTCTCCCCCAGTAATCATTTACAGTTGGAATCCATTAGTAATGAACACTGAAGGAGTGCCTGCACTATGTTTATATCTGCTACACAGAGCCAATAATTTGGGATTCAGCAATTCTAATGAGTTCACACCTCATATGCATCTTCACCATGCTCACAGGCCTGAATCTACACTATGAAAAGGTAACTGTGTAGCTAGGGAACCTGAATGTGAGGAGAGTTGTGTACGAGGATAGCACAGAAGAAAATTGCTATTAATTTGGATTTATTTGCACAGAAGACTACTGATCTTCATAAGGTATGACTAAATTTTTCAATTTCATACTGGATTTGCTCACATGATACTAGGAAATATAGATATAGATATAGATATAGATATAGATATAGATACATTAGCAAATGCAACTTTTATCTGTATCCACTTCTTAGAAGTGTACTGATGGCATAGCCATTTTTGTCAGGGCATATTACTTTCTCAGATACACAGCTTTGTTAACTTTTATCACAAGTGTTACTGTTATATTTGTTTCTCTTTGCACTCTTCTATGTTATTTCAGTGAAATGTAAATGTCATGTATTGCCAATGACACAGGGATGTTAGCCTTCTAGGAAGTCCCACAGACACCTCTAGGGGAGTGCTAGGCACAGGTAGAGGTGACTGGTAATTGCATAAAACTGTCTTCAATGTGGTAAATGTGTACACATTTTTGTGATAGTTTGTTTGAAAACACTTATAATAAATGACTGTTGTGTTATTCCTTGTTTGGTACAAGCTGTCACTTGCCTGTTGTTTAGGGTATGGGGGAGCCAAGTTCCATTTTTGTGTTGCCACAATCAAATTTTTTTCAGCGGTTTGTATGCTCTTGTTAGTCCTTAGTTTAGATCAGACCTTGGCTTGTGTGTGACTGTGATAGGTTACAATCACATAACCCTTTTTTATATTTTAATAACTGAAGTTTTGTGTTTCTTCAGTGGATAATATTGAAAAACTAATAATGTGTGTTATATGTAAGCAGGACTTTTATGTATGCGATATTTATGTGTAGTATCCTTCTTTTGTGTTTTTGTTACCTGGGACTATGGCACCCAAGCATACTAATCCTCACAACCCCCCCTTCAGTGACTCAAAAAATGATGTGATTGTTCAAGCCTTCCAGCAACATGGTGCCTTTCTTCTTGAGAGAGAATGTGGGGATATGTCTGGCAGAATACAGATTTGGAACCAGATAGTGAATGACATCATTGCCATTAGGGGGCACATCAGGACATATGATCAGGTGCGTCATAGGGCCACTGATATAATCTCATCAGGCCGGAGGACAGAAGCAGCAGTGGCCCTGTGACAGCTGACTACCAGGGGGGTCCTGCTACAGAACCATCACTGACAACAAATGAAGAGTTCCTGTCCACTGTCAGGGATCCAGAGAGCTCAGTGGAAAGTGCATAACAGCATGGGATTGATGGTGCTGCTGTTTCAGGAAGGACAAGTATGTCCCAGGAGGAGCTTCCAAGTAAACTTACATATGTCAATTTTTAAAACTGTCTTACATTCTTACAGTCACATATTGGAAGGAATAGTTAAGTTGGTTTAATAATTTGTTTGGGTGGGGGGACCTATTTATAGATTGATACAGTAAACAACATATTCCAGTTCATTGCACATGGGCTTGGGGTGGATGTGTCATCCACACTTCAGTTAAATGTATTGTTAAAGGTCATATAAAGACAATAAAGAGTTCTCATGTATTATTGTTATTGTGATGATGGTAACATTACATTTTGCTTAACTTCTTCCAGGAGCATCCTCCCTAGCAAGTGTGGAGTCATCTGCACATAGTAAGCCATACATTTTTATTTCAGTACTGATGAGAATCTGACAGAAATATGTATTTATCTGTATGTGTGAGGTGGGTGTCAGAACTGTGTGTGTATTGCTGTACTGCCTTTGATAGTGGCATCAGTGTTAGTTTGTTAGCATTTATTAAATTGTAGTAGGGTAACTATTACTTTCTTTCCTGTGTTTGCTGTTTATTATCACAAGTGATCCTGACAGTGGACATGTAGGACTATTGACACCTGATGCCAGAGTATTGGCAGACTCTGATAATGATGTTGGCTAAACACAGACACAATTGGGAGGCACAGAGGTTGAATCTGCCACTGTGGTTGACATTCAGCCATCCACAGTATTTCCATCGGATGCAGCCAGTAGACCTATGCAAACCTATTCCACTGAGCCCTCTGATACTGGACAGGTGGGAGGGTGAGACATTTGGTCAAGGTAGTGTGGTTACTGGGACTTCATTGCTTTTTGACTCTGGCCATAGCCAAAGTGTGGGTTAGGTGCCATGCAGGAGGGTTGTTACTGTTCCTCAGAGGAGCCCTGCTGTCCACCATCCACATGATCGTGGCGTGTCTTTCTATGCCACTTGACATATGTTTAGGGCAGTCATTGAGGTACAGACAAATTCCAATACTGGTCATGGTCCTGGGCATATTCATGAGGAGAGCTCATCCAGCAGACATCGGCCGCATTCAGGTAGCAGCAGTGCATCTGGCATGGACATGCCAACATAACTCCTGGCACAGCCAGTTCTAGTGGTTGGGAAAGATGATGATGAACTGTCACCTGTACCTTGCACAGCTCACACCTGTCTCACATACCAGGATGTAGAGCTAGCACAGAGCTTGGCTGTGTTCTTGCAGACACGCACACACCAGTTTCACCTGGACAACCCATACACATGCACACACACACACACAGACACACACACACACACACACACACACACACACACACACACACACACACACACACACACACACACACACACACACACACATTGTCTCAGTAGCCATTTGGTACTTTATCCAAATGTCTGCCTGTTTGTATTTCTTAATCAAATGCAGTCACTACCATTTGTGCTGCCCCCCCCCCCCACACACACACACACACAAAACACCTTGAGAAAATTATGATAACTGTGCCATATCCTTGTTTTCTATCTTTTGGATTAAGGGATACACAAGTCTTTTGTCTGATGCTCTGGGTGCATAGCTGACTTACTGCTTGGTACTGCTTTCTTACAGGTTTTTGTAATGTGTACATCCCTCCCAAACTATTAGACCAACAAAGCTGGACCATGCTGTAAATAAAAAGTGGGATGAAGGCCCAATAATAGGGAGAATTTTTAAATATTCTGGTCTTACAAACTTAGTTAATAGAATACCATGTTTTGCATTACTATTTTTATGATTTTTCTGAGGGATATGAAGTCTGAAATTAAAATGTGTGACATTTTCTAACTTCTCTGTTTAACGAATGGCCAGTACAAAAGTATGAGGCCAAACTGCAGACATTCTGTGCAAATCTATACTTTTGAGAGGTATGAGTGTGTGAATCTTTGATGCATGAGGCCTATTTGTTGATAGAGGACACATGTATTCAGATAAGTCACTGCTCACCCAGAGAACTGACATTAGCAAGTAACAGCATGCAAAGATATGCCATTCATTTGTATTCTTAGACATTTATTCTTGCATTCCAGGTTCAACACTTACCTTGGAAAACTGGCAGTTGCAAGCGTTTAAGTTTGGGTCTGACTTTGTCTGATGCTAGTAGTATACAGCCATTACATGGGTAAGTAAAGGTGTGAGCATTGGCTGGCATCAATGTTACTGTATGTAAGTGTGTCGGATGAAGGTTTTTCCCCTTAGGTGGTGAGCATGTGTGCTATCCATACCTCTCAACCTCTTAGTGCAAGAAATCAGAACAAAACCTGAAATAATGGGAGGACAAAAGCCTAAAAATAGGGACACATTTTAGATATTGCTCTTATAAACTTAGAAAGTTGCTAGATTAACAGGATTTGTGTTAGTATGCATTTCTTGAAATATATTAAGTCTGAAACTCAAATGTATGCCATTATGTATTGACTTCAATCCATAGTGACTTGCCAGCAAACCATAAATTTTATGAGGAACAGACCAAAAATTAGAGGCAAAAATCTAGACATTATATGAAAATCTTTACAGTTGAGTTATGGTGCTATCCATTGCCTCTTGGCCAGTGCAAAGGCTTATTGTGCACACCTATGTCTGCCTACACCCACAGTAGCTGCTGGTTCCCCTTGGCTCCTCACATACGTGTGGCTGTGGTGATCTTGCCAGTGATGGTGGGATGTGTGCCCCTTCCCTGTGTTGTTCCTGCTGAAGCTGTTTTCTCAGGATAATGTTGTGAAGCATGGCACAGACAGTGAAGATTTCAGCATATGTACAGGGATTGTACTGCTGGGCTCCCCCAAACCTTGGAACAGTGACTTCAGCAGCCCAAACACCAGCTCTATGATATGTTTTGTTTGAGTGTGCCTCATTATAGCATTTTCCATTTGGTGTGTGTGCATTTCTGATGTGTATCATAAGCCACAGTTCCGGTGCATAACCTGCATCTCTGAGTAAATGACCCTGTGGGATATCCCCCTTAGAAAACATCTCATACATTTGAGAGTTGTGTCAAATATGTGAGTCTTGGCAACTTCCTGGGTTGCTAGCAAACACATTCAGGATGATTCCCTTAGCATTACACATGACCTGGCATTTAATGGAGTGGAAGCCCTTTCTATGTATGTACACCCCTCTGTGTTCCCTAGGTGGTGTTTTGATTTCCACATGTGTACAGTCTATGGCACCCAGGACTTCAGGGTAGTATGCTACAGGGTAGAGCTATTGCATAGCTCTAACTCTGTCCTCAGGTGTACAGGGAAAATATATGTAGTCACTGGCATGTTACAGCATAGCATTCAGGAACTGATGTAGGATCCGGGATGATGATGCCTGTGACACCCCCAAGCATATCCCCTGTTCATCTCTGGATGGTTTCTGCAGCTAAAATTCTAAGTGCTACACATACCTTAGTCTCCATTGGTATTGGTTCCCCTCAGTTTGCCCTTGCTCTTAGTTGAGGATGACAGATGTTGCAGAATTCCTCTAGTGTCTCTCTATCCACCCTGTAGAGCTCTACAATGTATACCTCATGCAGACTGTGAAAAGTTAAACAGGGTCTAAACACCCTTCATCTTGGCCGTGGTCTATTAGCAGCAGCAACATAGACATGGGACCGCTGCACATACACATGAATAAGAGCAACAGCAGCCCCTAACATTCTTTCCTTGTAGACAAGTTTCCATGGCTGCATTCCAATAAGTTTTGGAATTTGCAGGGAAAACCAGCACTGGGTCTACACGGTTGCCTTATAGCTTGTTGAATATCTCCTCCATCTTAGATTGGTTGATCAGCATACAGTTCTGCTGCTTACTATAATTATCATGCCACAATATTTATTGTGTTTGTGCAGCTCGACACAACATGTAGAGCCACTTACTGAATACAAAACAATGTGCTGTCGTGTACATGACCGTCTAGGCTTTATTGAATCATCCCCAACGCTTTTATTCCTCTTGCAAAGAAGGAAACTTTGGACATTGATGAGATGCTACTGATCTTAAAAAAATATATCATGCAGAACTGAATGAAGATATTAGTGATATAATGGGTAGAAAGTATTTGAGAAATACTTAGAGAAATATTAAGATTAAACTTAATAATATTCAAAGAGATTACATCAATAAACCAATTTCTATAAACTAAATTAATATGCTATAAGAAAAAATAGGAAGTCTCCTGGAATAGATGTTTGACTGATAAAATTTATAAATTACTACCCTCTCATATAGCTATTTTATTAAAAAGACATATTTATACAGATAAGCATAGAATTCCCTGTGCCGGTACCATGAGCCAAGAGCAAAAAAAAAAAAAAAAAACACTTTACTGTCATTAGTCTAGTAACAGCCTCTGAATTCTATAAATCTATGAATTTTAACAGGTTGACAATTAAAGCTAGCATGGTATACAAGGAGGCAAAGTATATTTTAAAATATGATTTAAAAGAGGATGCAAAGCATGTCTTTTTGAAATGCAGAATTAAAGCCTAATTGGAGAATGTTTGTAACAACAATGGGATTGAAGGTGTAATATATTTAGATATGAACATATTATATACTTACTGTGGAAGGAATTGGGATAAGTGTTTCTTTCAATTTTGTACATGCCTTTTTATAATACAATGATTCTGCAGCTTTCCGGAGATGGACCTTGTTCTTGTTTTCACTACTGCTCCTACTTGGATTTGCCTGCTTTTCAGCTATTGGCTTGTTTGTAAATATTATATAATAAAATTAAATTAAACATGTAGAGATCATTACTGTATATACAGAATGCATAATCTGCATATTCTACGTCACACTAATTATGCACGGTTCATATTTATGGCTTGCTGCAGTTTTAATTTAATTGCACTTCATTATAATTATTCAGGTCATAGATGAAAAAGGGCATTTTAATTTACCTCAGCTAGTAGATAAACTAACAGATGGCATCATCATTACTGTATTTTGCATCATCCTTTAAGCTTTACTGCACACTGTGCATCATTCATTTTATTTTGATCACTCAGTAAGTACTTGTCACATCTATCAGTTTAAATCATTCTGATCTATGGTTTTGCATCAGTCCTGACTCTCCCACCAACTATTTCTGGTACTATTTCATTCTGAATTAGTAGAGTGATGTTCAAAGTATCAAATTCATTTGGTAATTATGTTACCTTTTATAAGTAAAGAGTTCTAGCAAAGCAGCAACATTTGTAAAGGACAGACTCCAAAAAATAAGTCACTTTTCACCTTTGTCATGACTGTATACCAAGTTCTAGGACAGAAAAAATGCTGACTACCATCTAAAAAGATATTAAAATCATTGTGTCTGCAAATAAATATAAATTTTAGCTGCAGTGCAAGCAGTACTAAGGCTGTGGCTATAATAAACAATTCACAGGTAAAAGCTACTAAGTTTCTTATACTTGCTTTATTCTAGTCAGGGTTTCAGGAAGCTACACTTTATTCTGGCAAACAATGAGCAGAAGAAAAATAACCTATTCTGAAGAGACCACTGTCCCCAGTGAAAAAACACATGAAGGACATATAGATTTCATACACAAGGCACATCAGCGACATACTAAATCCAAGAACTAAATGTTGTGAGGTAGCAAAAATAGCTACTACACTAACATACCATGCGAGGTAAAAGGAAACTTAATAAAGTGAAACTTAATAATGATGTGCTCTGCAAACATGACTTTTGTAAATGCTGTCACTATCTAAAGTGCAATGATCTGAAAAAAAGAAGAAGAAGAAACAGAGAGAGAGAAAACACTAAACCAGTTATTCAGGCTTATGTGCACCCATGGTATCCCTCATTATGTCTCACTGGGGTTACTGATAAAGAAATCTGATGAATAACAGTTTGCTTCCAATTTAGGGAGTATTTTTCTAGTCTGGGCTATTGCAATACAGCTGGAAAAACCAAGCCCCTGCAAAAATGTTAATATTAACATGGAATCCTGTCTGCAGATGGCACAATTATGCAATGAAATGTGGTGCTCTTCTGAATTGTAAAACCTTGCATATACCAGCATTTCTAGTATGCCACAAGTGTTCTGTAAGCATTCAGGATTTTTGAATGTGATGGTTTACATTTGACTTCTAAGCTCTAATGTATAATAAAAATTTTGAAGCTACAGTGATTTCTGGGACTCAAACTACATTTTATGCAGAGCTAGTTTGGTTTTATACCTGTTTGAATCAAATATGTTCTAGTAACAACTTATGGACTGGGCTGCCAGTTATGGCATGACAATTCTGTACTTATGTAAATGCAAGATCGACATGATAAATTCAAGCATTTACTTTAGGGGTATGTAAACCCTGTGGTGGTCAAAGTCATATAGTAATGATAGCTAACTAGTGAATGAGTGTTAACTGCAGAATGATTTATATCTACCGCTATCATATTTCCCACCGAGAATCACTACTGGTGCTCTTTCTAGATAGTGGAAAAATGCTAAACATCTTTTATTGATCCCTAAAAGGTTTCTTAATTAACAATAATGGTTTAAAAGAAACTGTGAAACCTCTGCTGGTCTACTAAAAGGTATCACATCAAGTCTGCATTTCAGTAAATATTTTTCTATAGCTGTGTGATTGTGAAGTTAATATATTTAGCAAAGGGTGTGAGGTTGAAGATCCTGTATGTAGGCAGTAGTGGCGGTGGGGAAACACTTGCCCCTTGTGATATTTTTTATGTTTAATTGCATTAACGACTTTGTTGTTTTTCCTCCAGCTGTATATCTATCTATTTTGAGCTCATTAAGATGAAGTCAAAGCATTTCTGATATCCAGCTGCCATTTATCAACATGAATGGTCTAGGACAAAAATTTGTAACTGCACTTTATAATACAAAGTACTTCTCAGGAAGAATCAGTTATATAGCTGCATGAATTGGAGCAAAGAAGATTCAGTTAAATTTCATTTATTCCCCCCATGTTTTAATAATGATGTCAAATTATTAATTGGCTTAGTGAATGTTAGCATCTCTAAACTAGCATTAACACAAAATGGCTAGAAGTACATTGCAATGAACTCTGCAGTTTCATTCACCTTGCCTTTAGAATATTATATTCTATCTGTATATTCAATACATTAAAGTTCATTTCAAAATATGCAGCTGTCCTTATCACTCCATGGCAATGATGCTTACTTCTTTTCATTATAATGAGCTACCTCTGCTAACTGGAATATGCCTGTTAATTAAAATGTGTTGTCAATTTAATATATCTAAACAACAAATACTGTACAGCCGCAGCACTTTACTTTACTTGTCTCACATTGATATAAACCACCAATACTGTCATAATCGATTCCTCAGCTCAGCTACTAAGATTACTCTCTCTACTACATTTCTCCTACCCTTCCTTCTCTATGAGGCACCTCTTCTTAATAACCTACAATCCTCCCTCAAAACCAAACTATCCTCTTGTTACAATAAAATTGCCATTGTAACAAATCATCAACCCACCACTGTGAACCACTCCACAAACTGAACTGGTTAGAACTACCCAACTACCTCTCCTACACCCAACTCACATATGCTCACAAACTGATTTTCCAGCCATCCCTCTGCCCTGCACTCTCTTCTACCTTTAAAATGCACCACACTTAACGACATCTAAGATCAAACAATCAAAACCTCATAGAAATTCACAGACCCCTCCACTCTCCTGGACAAAACCTCCTGTCCTTCTCACTAGCACGCTTATGGAACTCCCTTCCTCCCTCCATTCGTACCATTACAAGCCTCCCATCCTTTAAAAAATCACTCCACTCTCATCTAACCTCCACATGGGAGTGCTCCTGCTTTCACCCCTCATAACCTACTCTTTACTCTAGTACTTTTTCTCTTCTTTCACTCTAAACACCAGGTAGCATTACTCATGGGCTACCAGTATACTGCTCTCACCCCTCATAACCTACTCTTTACACTAGTACTTTTCTCTTCTGTCACTCAAAATCCCAGGTAGCATTACACATTGGCTACCAGCATACTAACTAACTCTCCTCAAAAAAAAAAAAAAAAAAAAATATATATATATATATATATATATATATATATATATATATATATATATATTGTTGCTCTTATAACCTGTGTTTTTAGCTCTCTCTACATGTTTAATTACATAAACTGTACAATGTTTAACCCCATGTAATGTATATGTATATCCTCATCTTTGTGTAATCTGTATGTGGAGCTTTTCTCCCCAGGACTCCATTGAAAACGGGTTCTTCGAGCCCAATGGACTATCCTGGTTAAACAAATGCAAATAAATAAATAAATAAATAAATTAACCAGAAGGAAACACTAAAGCAAGAAAAACAGGAACACAATTTTAAACTTAACTTGCCTTCAAATATGGCATGCACAAATACAGATCAGCACCACACACACACACACACACACACACACACACACACACACACACACACACACACACACACACACACCTAATTGTTCAGCTTTATACTGTTTTTTGCATGCTGTTGTGATCAGCAGGGGAAAGGCACTCATCAGAATAATTCAAGTTAAGAAATGACTTGCCTCCCAGGCTGTGCAACATTTAAATTTGTATTGCAGTAGAAACAATACATACACAAGGATTATCTATGCCGAGACAAAACCACCCATTAACCTCACAGCAAGAAAACTGTAATAAATCACTGTGAACAAATCTGACTTACTCGTGCACTTATGCTAATAGGTATTTAATTCACAGATGCTTTCAAGAAACAGCTTTTTCTCAGAGCTGACAGTTACAAGGCCTGCTGCAAATACTGTGACAACTGATATAAAGCTATTATTTACAGATTGTTTTCTAATACAGAGATCCCCTTATTTCTGATTATTAGTTTGTGCATGCAACATGTTAACTTAAAAAAATCTTAGAAATAGTTACAGTTATTTGGAAGCAATTAGTAGACAGTATTACAAGAAACAGTGGGATAAGTGGCAATGTGCAGAGGGGATGATTCAGCCACTGAAGAAGCGAAAAAGTGTTGCCTGAGAAGTGGAGTTTGGAACAAACAAATTTGTCATAGGATGACCTTGGTATGAATACAGTGTGGGGGTGGGGGGGTGGGCTGGATGTATGAAGATAGGTATGTTAGGTAGTGAGGGTAGGGAGTGGGTAGGAAAGAGTTAATTAAGTTGGGAGCTGGGAGAGGAAGTGTGGTAAGGTGTGGGGGTGAATCTTAGGGAGTTTTTCAGGGGAAACTGGTATGAGTAAGCACATTTTGGTTTGGTTTATTTGAAACAGGATCATGTCCTGATGACCTGAGGTGTTAGTAAGTTAGCCTTGGGTAGTGCTATTCAGTGAGGTGAGTACAGTATGGGTTATTTGTATATATATATCTATTTTTTGGGGGGGATTATGGTGAGTGATGTAAAGGGCATATGGCAGTATTGTGTAGCTATGTAGTGTAGACATGCATGTAGTGTAGACATATTTAGGTATTTGTGTCCATGGTGGTTTAGTGGTTATTTCTCTCATTGCTTGATTGGATTTGCCTCCTTCTATGTCTTATTGGGTTCCCTGGTGGTTTAGTGGATTATTCGTCATGTTTATCTTTATCTCTTTTGTTGTGTTAAGTGGTTCCATGGTTGTCTAGTGGTTTTTGTTTGTTTGTGGTGGGTTTTAATGGCTGTTTCTAGTTTCCCTGGTGTCTAGTGACAGCTTTGTGATGTTCCCTAGTATCTAGTGACGGCTTTGTGAAATTTGTGTGCATGGTTCGGTTCCCTGGTGTTTAATGGCAGCTTTGTGAGGTTTATTTGGATGGTTTTGGTTCCCTGGTGGTTAATGTCAGCTTTGAGAGGTTTTTGGATGGTTCCATTGTTTTTTTCTTTGTCCCTGGTGGTGTAGTGGTTATTTGCGGGCTTGTAATCTCGGTTGTGGCCTGACACGCATGCGCAGTAGTGCTATTGTGGTTTCTTATTAAAAAAAAATACCTTCTCGAGTGCAGCAGGTAAGTGCTGATGGTGGGGGTTGGGGATGGTAATGGTTGATTTCTGTCCCTGGTGGCCACGGTGTCTGTGTGGGGTTCATCTGCATGGTTTTCATTGGTGGTTAGTGTTGGCTTTGTAGGATTTAAATGGATGGTTTCTGCTCCATGGTGGTTACTGGCAGAATTGACAGGTTGTGTGAATGGTTATGGTTCCCTGGGGTCTAGTGACAACTTTGTGAGGTTTGTGTGGATGGTTTTGCTGTTTTTTTCTTTACCTGGTGGGTAGTCGCGGCTTTGGGAGGTGTGTGTGATGGTTTTTGTGCCCTAGTGACTAGTGGTATGTCCCCACGTCTTGGGGGAGCATTCCAGTCTCTTTTGGATGCTTTCTCCCTGGTGGTTATTGGTTTCTGGGCTGCAGGTAAGCTGTGCAGCTTTCCACGTTTGAGTGGATAGTGAGCGCAAGCATGGTAGCGTCGGCAATCATGGATGGCCTTCTGTATTATATAAAAAAAAAAAAAAATTAGGAAAGCAGCAGATGAGAATACATGTGTAATAGCTAGTCTGTATGGGCAGGCAATGAGATGAGGCTAGGTTCTTTAGGTAAGTATGGTATGGGGTGTATTATAGTTAGTATTTAGTATATATATAAAAAAAAAAATATATATATATATATATATATATATATATATATATATATATATATATATATCCCATATGTATAATGAATAAATAGCAGATTAGATGGTATAGTCTGGGGTGACTGGCATTAGGTGGTAGAATTAACTAGCTGTTAGATGCATGGGATTGCAGTGGCATGCAGAGGTGCATGGTTCAAGTCCCAAGACAGTCGTTTTTTTCCTGGCCTGACTTACAGAAGGTAGTTGGGGTGATTAAGTAGTTGAGGGTAATGGTTTAGGAGAGGTGATAGGCATAAGGATTTTAGGAATTATGTGTGCTATTTGTCTGCAGGTACTGGTTGGTGCTAGCATGCATTTCTTTAAAAGGTTGTTTTAATAACAATTTCTCTTTTGTTTCTTTAGGTTATCATGGCTGAAGGGTTGAGACAGAGGTGGGCCAGTATTGTGGCACAGGCTGAGGACCTCTTCAAGGAATTTCTACTGCAGTTCCATCAACTAGTGCTTAGGATCTGAAATCTCAGAGGAAAAGGCAGAAGGTGGCTACAACCCATGTGTCGAGGGTGAAGAAAGCCAGACAGTCAGCATCGGAGGATATGGCAACAGAGGTTGGGACTCCACTGGTGGCCCCTTCATCTTCCACAGGTAATTCTTTATCAGGTCTGTTGGGGAGTGAGGATATAGCGGTAGCTACAGGAGGGTAGTCAGGGTGCAGTGAGGGGGTCCAAGGTGAGCTAGCGGGTAGGGGTTTAAAGGTGTTGGTTGATTGTGAAGGAGTTTTTCATAATACTCTATCATTGCTTGATCCAGATTTGGGGTCTGACTTGGATGTTGTGGGGTCTGATTTTGGGTCATGGCCAGGGGATTGGTTAGTGACACAGGTCTTACATCAGGAAGGAGCTCCCATTATTTTGACTCCCCACATATCTTTGGTGGTGAAGGAGAAGATTTGGAAAGGGAATTTGTTGATATTTTTGAATTGTTTGATGCTGATTGGGTGCAACGGTTGACAGAGGCAGAGTCTGCTAATGGGAAGGACCTTTTGGCATCATTGGCAGCCATAGGTCACAGAAGGATAAGTAGGTTTAGGCCCAGGTCATGGGAAAACTGGGTCCTTGGTTTTAGGAGTGTCAGTGGTCAGAGGTTTTGTTGTTGTGTTACTTGGCCATGTTGAGGGTACAGGGCAGGGCGGTTAGGACAGTGAAAGTGGTGTTGGCAGCCATTGTTGGTTTTACTCATTTGTCTGGATTGCAGGATTGTACTAGGTCCTGGGTGGTAAGTCGAGTATTAAAGGGTTGGGGCAGAGTTGAAGGTGGGGTCGTAGATGGGAGATGGCCGGTGACGAAGGAGATCTTAAGCAGGTTGCTACAGGGTTTAGGTAAGGTGCGTGGATCCTCAGAGGAGTATGTGGCATGGAGCACGGTCTGTCTGTGGATGTATTGTGGGGTGGTTAGAGTGTCCAAGTTATTGGGTTTGTTACTATGGGTGGATGTATTGATGTCACCTAGGGCGGTGCATATTCGGCTGCAGTCTTCAAATATGGATCAGGAGAGACGTGGGGCCCTGATGGTATTGGAAGCAACTGAGGTAAGTTGGAGATGCCCTGTGGTGTGGGGGAAGTCCTTTTTTTTGTGATGAAAACCAACAAAAGTTTTTTTGTCATTTGTTTTTTTTAAGAGGTGCTCCATCTAAATCCATGAAGTGATATTACTAATCCCCCCAATCTCCCAATAAGACCACCTACTTCTTCATAATGTCTGCTGTAGTGCTCTTTTATTGCTTGTGTGATGCTCAAGTCCTTTGGACTTCAGCCTCAGAGTAGGTAGGCCATGCAGCCTCAGTCCTTATACCACAGAGGCCATATAGCCTTTGAGCACATAAGAAAACAGCCATGCAACCACTGATTTCACACAGAAGTGGTTATGCAGTATTGAACCTTTCACAGCAGATGACACATGGTCTTGGAGGTCACACTATAAAAGCTTCATGCCAAGCACATTATTCCTGTGATTTAATAGAGAGTTGTACAGCTCACTGAGGTGATAACTCCCTAAACATCACCTTAATTAAATGGCTTAGTCAGTGCTCACTAAATGCAGAGATCACAAAACTATTTTAGGTGGATAGTGAAGGGGCCATTGTGCAATATTTGTGGACTTCTGTTGGCACTGAAATCTGAATGCCATTTCACTGAGATATACACTTTATGAGAAGTTCTAATTAAGCTACTTAATAGCGAAAGGCATTGAAGACTACCTTCCCACCCTCTTGATGACTTCTATAGAACTTCCTTCCTTTGTAAGTCTGATGCCCTACCATCCTAAAGAATGAGAAGAAAGATCCTTCTAACGAACACTAAAGCCTCCTCATAATCAAATTCAGTTTCTCACCCATCAAGCCTTTACCTCCTACTGAAGTAAAAACCAAACCTTGCACTCAAGGTTTGGTTTTTACTTCAGTAGGAGGTAAAGGCTTGATGGGTGAGAAACTGAATTTGATTATGAGGAGGGCTCTTTGTAGTGTTCGTTTAGAAGGGGATTCGTTTTCTTCTCATTCTTTTAGGATGGGTAGGGCATCAGACTTAGCAAAGGAAGGAAGTTCTATAGAAGTCATCAAGAGGGTGGGAAGGTAGTCTTCCAATGCCTTTTCGTCTTATATTAAGTAGCTTAATTAGAACTTCTCATAAAGTGTATATCTCAGTGAAATGGCATTCAGATTTCAGTGCCAACAGAAGTCCACAAATATTGCACAATGGCCCCTTCACTATCCACCTAAAATAGTTTTGTGATCTCTGCATTTAGTGAGCACTTAGACTAAGCCATTTAAAAGGTACTTTGACTAATTTTAATTAAGGTGATGTTTAGGGAGTTATCACCTCAGTGAGCTGTACAACTCTCTATTAAATCACAGGAATAATGTGCTTGGCATGAAGCTTTTATAGTGTGACCTCCAAGACCATGTGTCATCTGCTGTGAAAGGTTCAATACTGCATAACCACTTCTGTGTGAAATCAGTGGTTGCATGGCTGTTTTCTTATGTGCTCAAAGGCTATATGGCCTCTGTGGTATAAGGACTGAGGCTGCATGGCCTACCTACTCTGAGGCTGAAGTCCAAAGGACTTGAGCATCACACAAGCAATAAAAGAGCACTACAGCAGACATTATGAAGAAGTAGGTGGTCTTATTGGGAGATTGGGGGGATTAGTAATATCACTTCATGGATTTAGATGGAGCACTTCTTAAAAAAAACAAATGACAAAAAAACTTTTGTTGGTTTTCATCACAAAAAAAAGGACTTAACTGATCATAAAATAAACATACAAACTAATGAACAGACAACTGTAAACATGTGACTGATATGAATTAATAAAAAAAAAATATTTCACCAAAATAATGCAATTAACTTTTCTGGTTTTTAGTTTAATCATTAAAGAGAACACATGAATTGTACTGAGCAGTTCACCGGCTGCACATCTGATTTGCTTTTGACTTTCTCAAAGTAAAACACTCAGGCAAAGCTATTTGTTATAACTTCCGATATATGGAATACAAAGCTTTTCTCAGAAATATAGTACCCATTTATATGCCTAGCAAAGGAATTGGTTATAGTAATCTTTGTAGTAGTGTTTATTCATCGAATATTATATAAGTTCCATGCAGCATATCTTAGGTGTTCCACAAAAGTCATATGGCCTAAAAACATTCCATTTGTAAGCAAAAGAACAAAGACCTCTGTCTCCAAAGCTATCTTTGCATTAGTGTACTTTATTCACTGAACATCATGAAGTTATAAAATATGAGCTTTCAACTGTATCATAATTCTAAAAATGCCCTTTGCATACAGTTTTGAATTTAAGTTTCATTTGTACAGTCGTTTTCAAGCATTAAAATGTACCAATGCTTTTTCTGTAACTATAATGCCAGCTGGTGATTCAGCTCTGTATTTTACCACAAACAGGCACATGCTAGAAATATCTGTCTGATCAGAAGAATGAAAATCATTTTCAATACTATGATTACTATTACTTCATTAAATAACCTATGAGTTGTTCCTTTGCTCTCTAAGAGAGGTTAGATAGCCACATCAAAATGTTCCTTGTACACATCTCACTGTCGAAAAAAAATTAACACTGTTTCAGACACTGATTGCTACATTTAAAAAATGCCCTACTGATATATTATTAAAAAGATGTTAAGGATGAAAGCTTGAATAATGCAGAACATTGTATATTTGTAATTGTCTATGTCATATAAAAGAGATCACTGCCAATATAAGCATCTATATCAAGAAACCGTACTTCATTGTCACTGACAGTGTATAAAAAATAATACATCACAAATATTTTCTACAGTCACTTAAAATTATATAATTTTTCTAAATTTCTAGAGCAAGAAACTGTAGACCACTAAAAATTAATCTATGAAACAGTCTATAAAATGCCTGCTACTGCTGCTACAACCTTTCTTCAGAGCATGACATAAATAAATATATGCATTTCTTGGCTCTAGAAGACTTTTAGTTGTCTTTTAACCTGATGGCAAACACTTTTACAATAATATAAATTATGGTCTGTATTAGGACACAGTTGCTGAAAATTAAAAGTCCATCTAAAAACATCCAAGGTATTATGTTATACCGTGTATAAAGAAACTGCATTTAGAGTAACTTGCAGTATACTACCAACCCATATTTCTTGACTACTTTCCTCAGGAATTCTGGACAATGCCCCAAATCAGGGAAATAAAAAAATGTACACTAATTCACATAAAATGTTGAGAGTGTAACAGATTTTGCATCAACATACATTTTCTAAACCGTAAGAAGTATGACTCTTTAACGTATGGCATTGTTGACTGTCTGGAATCACTAGACACTGCTAATTGTGTGGGCAATCTTTAAGCATTTTTGACTAAAGTCATTCAAATTTTATATGGTATCAGTCTGCATTGTTGACTAAATTCAATCATATTTTACATGGTAGCAGTCTCTTTCCATAGATTCATAGACTATTACTAGGCTAACAACCCAACAGGTCTTTCTAATCATAGCCAAGATTTCCCAAAATAATAATGATGCCCTGTATACAAATATGATATTGAGGGCCAGGTATTTATAAGCTACCTCTGTCCATAAGTGACATGAGTGCCAGGCCCGGTGTAAATTTCCTATTCCCCATCCACTGGTTTAGGTTGTGTTTAAACTGGGTAATAAATGAACTTAGCTTCACATGGACGGAAAGCCTGTTTCATAGGAGGGATCTGTCTCTCCAGCATGTTCTGTTTAAATTACAGACAAAATTCAGGTCCCCAGACCTTGTATTTCTGGTACCATTTGACTTATGAATGTGTAGGAAATTCATAAGTGTGGGATTTGTAGATGCCTTGTAAGCCAGGCATGGATCACCCCTCAGCAATCTACAGGAGACCAAGTGGAAGGGAAAGGGCTTTAATGTGCTATGTATAAAGCAAGGTTTGTTACACCTTGTATTCTTTTTATAAGCAGCTTCTACGGTTGCCCTAGTTGCTGCATATGCCTTGTCAGGTACATACCAAAGGGAGCATTGTACACTATGATTGGCCTGATAAGGGAGGAGTACAGTGGGATAATAACCTCTTTGGACCTATATACCATGCCCTTACTTATAAATTGTGCAACATAAAAGGATTTCCTCATCACTGCAGCCATATGGTGGTTGAAGTTAAGTCTACTGTCTATGTGCGTACTCAGATCCCTGACCACTGGATCAACTCTTAGGGGGTGTATTATCAACATAGTAATTAACCAGGATGGTTGACTTCCCAAAGGGTTCAAGTATGCATTTCTTAGCATTGAGTTTAAGACCATGGCTTTGGCACCTTTTGTTAGTCAGAGATAGACCTTCTTGAAGAATCCTAGTGTCTGCAGTGTAGCCGATGGTAACCCCCAGCTTGCAATTATCTGCAAACTTAGCCATAAACCTTCAACATTTGCTTCTATTTCAGAAAAATAGATGCCAAAAAGGGGCAGGCCCAGTACTAAGCCCTGGGGGATTCTGCTAGTGACTGGCCTGTTGCTGGAGGTGGCCTCATCTATTTTGACCTCTTGGGTCTTATCAGTGAGCCAGTTGGAGATCCATTTTCATTTTCATTTTATAAAGTTAAATGTAGTTTTGTAGTTTGCTTTGATGTCTGCTAAATGTGAAGCTAGATTTTACTCTCCCCAACTCATAGCTGCTTACGTTTCTGAATTTGCTCCTAAGGCCCTTAATTCTTCCTGCTATTTCTTCCTTTCTTCCTTTATACTACTAGTCCAACGCTCTACATGGCAGCTAAGCTGTACTAATTAACCTTTCATTCCCAGATATTCTCACCCTTTATACTACTATTACTCCAACAGTCTAAGTGGCAGACTGTGCTGCTTAGCCTATAAACACAGCTTAGGTGGCAGATAGGCTCTGATATTTAACCTGTGCAAACAGCCTTGGTGGCAGGTGGCCTGTGCTATTTAACCTTTGTACACAGAATAGGTGGCAGGTAGGTCTGTGTCAGTTAACCTATGCAAACAGCCTAAGTGGCAGGTAGGTTATGGTCCTTCTCTTATCTGACACTTCTTTTAACTCGCAGTTTGGGTTGCAGACAGGTTGCACTTTCACTTCATTTCTTGACGCAGCCTTTGTAGATAATAAAACATACTCTTTTCTTCTGTTTGAAAATTCTACTTTTTAATTGAATGGAATGCAATGGATTTACAGCATTTGCAAAATTTAGGCTGGGGTGTCTCTTTTACCTACTTTTCCACCTCTTCTTATTAGGACAAAAACGGCATTGTTGCATTATTTTGTCATAGACTTCTACCAGCCATTTATCTCGATTTTGCCATCTATCTCACCCTACAGGTACTCTGCTATATTATTTATTACACCTTTGTCATTTTCCCGGCCATTCTTTATCACTGTCTTTGTAAGGTGTAACCCCAACTATGTTCTAGACTCATAATGGCAGTCATTAATCTCTTAACACTTTCCTTATCGTGATATCTTTCTATTTTGGCTGTCTCTGCAGCCTTCAGTCTATTCATTACAGATATTCTGTCTCATTCTCAGCCATGTCAGGAACCTTCCAGTCCTGCTCAGAACCACTGCTAGCAAACAGGAATGCACAATCTAAGGATTGTCAGCAGCAATAAATTTATTTATGTTACTTGGAAATGATTTCCACAGTCCTACAGAGGTCACCAGTCCCTTTCGCAAAAACTGAGAATCTTTTGTCAAAACACCACCATCTCCTTTTCAAAGTCATACATTGAGGATATCTTCACTCAAACCCAGTTTCAACTCAGTTCAGCCATCAATAACAAAACCTAACCACCTATCATATCAGAAACAAAAATTGTAAAATTGCTTGTCTTAATGCACGCAGTCTTAAAAATAAATGGACTAGTCTTGAAGCATGGTTGGTAAAGAAAATCTCATATTTACTGAGCCTGAAGAGAGTAAATGGATAGCCGATTTAAGGGCTGATAAACATCCAGGATTGAATGAGTTACTTCCCCTTAAGCCTATGTTAAGGAGGCATCACCTGAGGAGATGATTATGATTGGTTAATGCCCCCATTTAATGCTGAACTCACTGATTGAGACTAGATTTGAAGAAGGCTTTATGCTGAAAGTGCTCATCTCATTTTATTATTTTATCTTGTTTTTAACCTCTTGATATTAAAGACTTACATTTCAGCCATGATATCACTTCTTTAGTTTGTTTTCTTATAAAATCTCATATTTGCTATATCAGAAATTTGGCTAAAGGATGATTGCTGCCCCTTTACTTTTATACTCGACAACTACTATATATATATATATATATATATATATATATATATATATATATATATATATATATATATATACATACACATACATACACATATATTTATATTTATATATTACGACAACGACCAGGCCCTAGATCTGGTGGTAGTGATTTAAATCTAATCAAAAGGGATTGCACTAATTTTCATACTGCAGATGGCAAGATTGCTAATTGGGTACCCTCTCACATCACATTAGGTGGGCATAATCACATGTGGATTACCACAGTTTACATCCCCTCACCCTCTTCTGTCTAAAACTCTATAGCACGGCAACACAGTTATTCTTTGTGATTTTAATATCAATGCTACTGGGAAAGACTATCTGTCTCTGACCATTATGTTGCAGCAATTTAGCCTATCCCAGATAATATGGGCTCCACCTCAAACCAATACAAGAACTGACTCTAACTTCACACTTGTCTTAATAATAACCAACACACAAAATAGGTGCGCTCACACTGAAATACAACCAATGGACTGAGTGACCACTCACCCATTAAATAAATTTAGTCATTCAGAACATATAAAAAACCTCCCCAAATAATTGAAAGATCTTTCCCTAATAATAAGCCACCAAATCAACACCTAACTCAGTGCTATAGATTGGACTCACCCATATGCCAGGTCTGAACTCAGCTATGCTTTAGAATTTTTCAACACAAAAATGACCACAGTTCAGAATACACTGTACCCCCTTAGAAAAAAAAAGTTTGGATCACAGGGGGTGCCCCTGGCTTTCAGTGGATATTAAAGCCAAAGTTAAAGCCAGAGATTCAGCCATGAAGAACTGGGAAAGAAACCCCATCAATACACAGCTACAGCAAACTTTTCTGAGTTTAAAGAAAGAAACAAGGAATTGCAACAATTATTGTGAAGGTCCTGTATCTAAGACAGAAACATGAAGCAAACTGGTCTAAACCCAATCAATTTTGGAAAGAAAGAAAATACTTAACAGAGACATTAACTATTCAGCTACCAAGAATGAATCCTTAATACTGAATCATTCCACCCTTACAAATGATTATGCTCACTTTATGCAGTCCACCATGACTGACATTACCAAAGCCTTTCTAACAATTTACTTCTCCATCAATGAAGAACAAGAATCATCTCCTGAGTCATTTCTCTGAAATTTCAGTAAAACAAACCAGGTCACGCAGTACTTATCAAACTCAACAATTCAAGATCTAAATTCAGCAGTCTTCATCCCATTTTCTTAAGGCTTATAGCTGAAACAAATCACTAACCCTTTACTCATATTTTTAACCTCACTCTACCATTACGCACTGTCCCACCAGCATTCAAGCATGCAGTTATAATCCCTCTACCTAAAGTCACTTTTCTTAATGGGTTGAAGGATTATAGACCTATTTCTACCCTGTGCCCTATTACCGAAATATTTGGAAAAGTAACCATTTGAAATGTCGGGACCCAATAGAGTAAGTACCCCTAGCATGGAGACTGAATGGACAAATAATCAGACTTGTATACATTAAATCTGAGATGTCATTTCTCTGAATACCCCCTTTTTTCCAAGGTATGGTGATCTCAGAGTTATTATATACAAGTCTGGGGTGAGTGGGGTAACTTGGCCCCCACATGGGATGGTGCAGGGCAGCTTCACCCTCCCCCCAAAAAAAAGCTTTAAGGAGAAGAGCGATTTTCTAAATTCCGTCTATGATTTTTGGCCTTTATTTCAGTTTGTTGGTGCTCGGCATTTTGAGCGCTGACATTTCAACAGGGATTCATTTGAAAAGCTTCTATACAAGCAACTACTTAAGCACATTAACAGCTATGACCTGTTATGTGGTGCACTGCATGGGTTTCACAAGGACTTCAGAACCTTTACTGCCCTCATAATGACCATTGATACCATTTATTGCAGGTCTCTTTGTTGACATGACAAGGGTTTTTGAAATGGTCAGCCATACTCTTCTTAACAAATTCAAAAGACGTAGATTTGGAGATAACACTAGCTGCTGGTTTCACAGCTATCCAAAAGGCAGAACCTTCCAAATCTATAACAATGTCTCATTGTCAATTACTGGTCTTGGTCTACAAGGGTCTGTGCTAGGTCATCTTTTCTTGTCTCAGTTTATGATCTGCCCATAGAATGACCAAATTTTAAATTAAAAAAGTATACAGATGATATGCTGGTCCTTCAATTCAGTATTAGCCATTCTGAACTGCAAAGCAGGTTACAGGACAATCTCAGTCAGTTATGCTCTTGGTCCACTACTAATAAACTTCTAATTAACCCCAAAAAAAACAAATGTCATGGTCTTTGCTTCAGCCAGATAATTAACCATTATTCTTCTTATTTCTTAACAGATCTTAATGGGAAAAGAATACCTAATGTCGCTGAAAAGAGGTACCTAAGTCTAATACTCAATCCTAACCTATCGTTTACCACACACAGAGATTTTGTAACCAAGGAAGACCTTGCTCATTTCCAACTATGCTACAAAATCAGTTACCTCCTTTCACCTGCTGCTCACAGGGCCATTGCTAAAAATGCTTTAATACCCAAACTTGAATATGGCCTTGCTTTGCTTGTTATGCATTCAGCCCTCAATACTCACAGAATACAGACTGCTGAGAATAAAGTCTGCATATGCATTCCATTAGCAGGCCACCAGATACACCATTGCAATTGGCTAAAAAATTCCAAATGGCTTTCAGTGCCTAATAGGCCATTTTTCTGATAAGCACTCTAATTACAAGGTACTAAAACATCGTCACTGCCCCCCCCCCCTTTAAGAGTGAAGCTACCTTTACAAAACAACACTTATGTACTCAGAAGTACACAGGATGACAAGTTCCCCTCTAGTATGCCTTCCATTTAAAACTGCTGTAGGTGAGACCCCCTTCTGTAGACTGGTACCTGCTACCTGGAATCACCTTCCTACAAACATCAAAAATCTGGAAACCCTTAAAAGCTTCAAAACTGTACTTAGAGAGAATACCTTCTTCTGAATCTACTAGCAACTGCTACAGTGACAATGGTTAGGCAACCTACTATCCCATAATATGAATACTAGAATACATTTAATAAACTTTTCTCAGACTCTTAATGTGACATCTTATATGTAAATATTTCTCATGGAGATAGTAGTTTAGGTATTATATGTATGATTGCATTGTATTTATGCACATCTTAGCTTACATATGTGTTATCAATGCACTCTGACTGGATCTTTTAATGTTACTCTGTCTGCATTCAGTCTTTGTTTTGAATTTTGGCTGTGTACTTATTTTGTATGCAGTATTGTTGATTGAAAGATTGGGATGTATTTTCTGTCCTTTGAGGTTGGGTCAAGGCTGAAAAGGGTCAACAAACCAATCCACTTACCTGGTGATCAAAAAGTAAGTAAATACTTTAATAAATAAATCCTCAGCAGTTTACCAGGAAATCAAATGTTTAAAAGCCACAGGGCAAAAATATCATGTAAAATCTGGAATGTTTTGGGGGGAAGAAAAAGAAAGAGTTGAGATGTATGCTATTGTAATACCACAATTCAATGATATTTGTTTGCTCAACTTTTTTACGTTGATTTATTTTCTTTTTATCTTTACCAGGAGTGTCTGTCTGGGATAAAAGCCTTTTTCACTGAAGACCCAGGGTGAAAAGCTCCACGTTTAACACCAGTTTTTACATATACATAAAATGTGTAGTTAGTTACAAGATATCAGAAAAATACAAAATGCCCCCTTTGAGACATTTAGCGCATTTGTTCCCTCATCTCCAGGTGAGATAGTCAGCAATGAGGGTTATCATTTAGTCAGCCATCAGGGTAGTTTGAGGATTTTCTTTTACATCCACCCCATGCACCTGCTCACTGGCAACCCATGGGTGCCCACCTCTCAACTTCTTAGCACAAGAAATCTGGACAAATCCAAAAATAATGCAGGACAGAGGCTCCAAAATAGGGACAGATTTTACATGTTTTTCTTATAAACTTATAAAGTTGCTAGAATAAAAGGCTTTGTATTATCATACATTTTTGAAGTATATGAATTCTGAGACTCAAATGTCTGCCATAATTTAGTGACTTCAGTGCTCAATGATTTGCTAGAAAACCACAAATTTTATGAACAAAAGACCAAAAATATGAGAAAAAAATCCGGACATTCTGCAAAAATCAGGACAGCTAAGGGGTATGCATGAGTGAAATGTGCAATATGAGTTAACACTGCAATGCCCTTCACTTTTGCAAGGTCAGCCCTGCCCACTGACTGAAGAACCCACTGTTTTCCCTCAACCTGCACCATGGATATCAACAAATGTGTCAGTGAGCATATACCCTCCCTCACCTGTAGAATGTGTACACCTATATCCTCCATCACCTGTGGGATGAATACACCTATACCCTCCCTCACCTGTAGGATGGATACACATATACCCTCCCTCACCTGTAGGATGGGTATGGGATGGGTACACCCATTCATCTTGTCTGTGCTGTTGAGCACCCAACATGCTATTTAAACTCTGGTCACCTGAGCAGTAGTCAGAGCTGTATCACTATATGCCATGGACACATGCAAGACAATTATGCAAAAATTGTTTAAAAAACAGATGCACCCTGATACAAAATTTGATCAAAGGTAGAAAACAACTGATAACTCTGGAAAAATAATGAGGTACTGCTTCATTTAGCATACCAGTATTTGAAGCGTGCACCCATTAGGTTAAAAAGAATTAACCATGCTCCATGGTTAACCAAGTCTACTAAGGAACTAATACTAGCCAGAGATAAAATATGGAAACAATGGCTGAAAAATAAGCATCCTCAAGATTTCACAAAATACAAACAAATTCATAACCAGGTTAAAAAAACAAATAGCCATAGACAAAAATGATTACTACCTAAAACTACAAGCCAATCATAAACAGAACCCAAGAAAATTCTGGACATCGCTTAATTTGCTGCTAAACCCTGGCACCAAAAACAATCCAAGTCCACACCCTGATAAATCTCCCAGTCAAATAGCTAGTCTCTTCAACTCTCACTTTATTAACAGTATATCAGCTGTTACTGCCAACTTTTTCCAGCCTCATAATAACTCAACCTCAAATAATTCTAACCATATTTTACCACCAAGTCAATCCACTTCCACTTCCACTTACTCCACTAAAGCCTTATACCATACCTACAAAAGTACCTCACCAATACCTTCTTTCAACCTTACATCAGTGCCAACTGATGCTATAAAATGGTTACTTCTCAGACTCAAACTTACCTCCATCGCAGCTGACAATCTATCCACAAAATATTTAAAACTGAAAGCTGAAGCAGTCACCTATCTCATCAGCAAATTAATTAACAAATCCATCTCTGAATGTTACATGCCAATACTCTGGAAAAAGGCATATATTCTACCTCTTCATAATGGTGGCAGCTCTACTGACATCTCCATTTTCCTTCCCATAGCCATCCTATCCTCTATCTCTAAGTTCCTATAATGCCAAGTAGGTTTCCTCCTTTCAATCACCTAGCCTACCACTCCCAGCCTTGCTACACTCCAATCACTCACCCCAACTTCAACCCTAAAACTACAACAATGTTAACAAAACCTTCCTCACCTATTACACACCTACTACTACTACTACTAAGCTTATCCTATCTAACCTACATCACCAAACCCTTCTACACTACTCACTCCCCCCATTATCACATAACCAGTCCAATCCCTAAATAACACAAACACTCCTCCACCTCTATAAGCCCTCACCTATACTTCTGCAACCCCTCCCTACTCTTCCCCTTCAAACTATTTTCCACATCCAAACATATTAATTCAAGTCTGACTTGCACTACAAAAATACAACCCTTAAACCATACACAAAACTCTCTAATTACCTTTCTTTTCATCTTCACCAACTTATCACCACTCTACTTTCTGGTGACATACACCCTAACCCTGGTCCCTCTTCCATCAACTCCTCAACAACCCCCTCCTTTACACCTTCATCTACAAAAACCCTTACCTTCTCAGCAATAAATGCTCAAAGTATATGTAACAAACCCCCCAACCTCCATGCCTGGCTTCTCCATAACAATCATGACATACTGTCAATATCCGAAACATGGCTAAAACCCTCCATAAAAGATTCTGAAATAACTCCCCCCAACTACAATATCATCAGGAGAGACAGAACCCATAAAAAAGGAGGTGGAGTAGCTCTACTCTACTCCTCTTCCTTTTCAGTTACTTCATATTCTAAGCCAATTCCCCAATTTGCCAATGCTGAACTACTTCTAGCCCTACTCCACCTAAACAAGCATAAAACAATATGCTTAGCCTCACTATATATCCCTCCTGGTGATAACATACCTATTCTTTAGGACATTCTGTCTTGGCTCTCTGCCAACATTACTAATGAAACTGTTATCCTAGGTGATGTTAAGATCAACTGGTCCTCCATCCAATGCCCAGCAAATCCCCTAAATATAAACCTCTATAACTTTCACCAGTTAATCGACTCAATAACCAGACCATCTAAGGATCATTCCTCTGGAAGCACCCTAGACTGAATTCTGGTATCACACCCACACCTTATCTCAAGTAGTGGTACACTCCCCGACTCTCTCATTGACCACTTTCCTACTTTTGCTCACCGTCACTCTCCCTCTCTACAGCTTCCACTTACCACCATCTCTGTACGCTCCTTAAAAAACTTTAACCTCAACACCTTCTCTGACTTACTTAAACAATTTAACTGGTCCCCTAAATACACTACCCCTAGACAAAGCTGTCACCTATTTTAATACATCATTTCTAAACCTTCTAGACACCTTGGCCCCCCTAAGAACAAAAAGAATCAAGAGCAAAACCATCCCATGGTTATCCAAAGATACCTTAGCTGTCATGCGCCTCCGTGATAAAGCCTTGAAAAACTACTATAAAAACAAAACCCCAGCCACCCTAAATGAATACAAAATACTCCGCAACAGAGTTAAGAAACTTATCACTTCTGACTGAAAATCCTACTATATCACCCTCCAAAATAATCACAAGACTAACCCAAAAAAATTCTGGGATAGTATCTCCTCCCTCTTCAACCCTGGCAAAAAGGAAAACCCACAGCCTGATCACAATACTTCTGATACCGACCTAGCCACCCAATTTAACAACTTCTTCATTGACTCCATATCTAAATTAACATCATCATTCATAAATTACTCCACTCATCCAGCTACAATTCCCACTACCCCTTCCTCCTCAGGTTCTTCTACCTCCCACCTCCATCTCTTCTCTCTCAAACCCATACCTGTATCTACCATAAAAAAACTCCTTCTAAAATTAAAACCTTGCTCTAATGTCCCTGATAATATCCCTTCCTTCTTCATAAAGACAGCTGCTGAAGCCATTGCCTCCCCCATCTGTATACTTATAAACCAGTCAATCCAAGAAGGTTATGTACTCCAAATTTGGAAAAAAGCCTACATTATTCCCCTCCACAAAGGAGGAAACAACAATAACATCCCCAACTTTAGACTTATCGCCATCTTATCTCCCATCTCTAAACTACTTGAAAAATGTATCCACATACAACTATTACCATACCTCACCAATAGCCACCTACTAACCCCAACACAGCATGGATTCAGACCCGGTCACAGCACTTCTACTGGACTACTCTCCTTCCTCGAAACTGTAAATAAGGCTAGAGACTCTAACTGCATTGTCTCCACTCTCCTCCTAGACCTTTCTAAGGCCTTCGATACCATCTCCCATTCCCTCCTGCTGAACAAACTCTCTAACCTACACCTTTCACCCTCTTAAATCAACTGTTTTTTCAGTTACCTTTCCAACAGGCAACAATCTGTCAAATGGAAGAAATCTACCTCCTCTTTCCTCAACACTGACACTGGTGTACCCCAAGGTTCCATATTAGGTCCCTTACTGTTCAACATCTTCATTAATGACTTCTACCACAATATCCCAAATGCTAAAATAGTCCAATATGCAGAAGATTCTACTATTATCTGTGCTGCAAACTCCATTCCCTCCCTTATAAAACTAACTCAAGATGCCTTCTCAACCACTGAAAAATGGATGCATGATAACCATCTAGCTCTCAATCCATCAAAAACCAAACTCATGTTATTCACCCCATCCAAAAGCATAACTATCGACATAAATTCCTTCCTCATACCCAGTCAAAACAACACATCCCTAGAAGTTGTTTCCAGTGCAAAACTGTTAGGAGCTCATCGATAATCAGCTTACATTTGATTCCCATATACAAACAAACATTAAAAAAACACATCGAAACTCGGTATGTTCTACCGCCATATTCGCTTCCTCTCCCCATCCACTAGATTCCTCCTCTCTACCACATACCTCATCCCTTCTCTCCTTTATGGTGCCCCACTCTTAACCAACCTAAAATTCTCTATCAAAACAAAACTCTCCTCCTGCTACAATAAAATTGCTAAATTCACCACTGGGCACAGATCCTCCTCCCATCACTGTACTGCCCTCCACAAACTAAACTGGCTAGAGCTCCCCAACTACCTTATCTACACTCAACTAACTCATGCTCATAAGCTCATTTTCAAGCCCTCACTCTGCCCCTCACTCACCTCAACCTTCACCATGCACCAACCTAGCAGACCCCTAAGAACCAGCACTCAGAACCTAATTGAACTCCACAAACCAGCCCATCCAGCAGGCAAACTCTTACTCTCCTTTTCCCTTGCCCGTCTATGAAACTCCCTCCCACCTCATATCCGCAGTACCAGCAGCCTTCCCTTCTTTAAATCTCTCCTCCACTCACATTTATCATCTCTCTGGGAATGCTCATGTTCCCATCCTGCATAACATCACCAGCTACTACCTTACCCCCTTAGTCTATAAACTCATCCCTCCTATAGGAACATGCACATTGTAATTAATCTCTTATGTTAATATCTCCTGCACACACCTACTAACTATTGTCTTACTTAACACTTTTTTTTCTTTTCTTTCTCAAGTAAACATAGAGACTATAAAATTGTAAACTGATATGAATTGTTGCATATGCTCTTCTGTGTTTTCCTGTTGCATTAACATTTACTTGTGCTTATATGTACTATTCTGACACTTTAGCAAACTGTTATGTTATTTTATTTGTATTTTACTTTTATTCTTTACTTGTATATTTCATATTGTATCTATGGAGCTTTTCTCCCCAGAACTCCATTGAAAATGGGCTCATTCGGCCCAATGGACCATCCTGGCAAACAAACTTCAAATAAAAATAAAATAAATAAATAAAGTATATTCATATACAACTTCTAAGCTTTCTTCTTTATAACCAAATTCTATCTCCTTCATAGCACACTTTCAGACCAAGCCACAGCACTATGACTGCTTTGATATCTTTCATGGATACAGTAAATAAATCCTGGGACGCAAGCAAACTCATTTCCCCCTATTCCTAGACCTATCAAAACCTTTTGATACAGTTTCACATCCATTACTTCTACAATAACTATCTAACATTGGTACATCTTCACTGGCACTAAATACAAATAAAACCAAACTACTCCTCTTTATCCCAAAGAAGAAAGACCTCTTAAACAAGACACAGTTCTCTATCCAATCCCAAAATAAAACAACAATCAAAGTCATTACTCACACCAAATTACTAGGAGTGATAATCGATGAGCATTTAAAATTTGACTTACACATACAACACAATATTAATAAGGCACATCCAAAACTGGGCATACTATATTGGCACAAGCGCTTTCTTAAATCCTCCACTAGACAAACTCTCACAATCACTTATTTACTTCTTCTCTCTATACTATGATGCTCTTCTACTCACAAACTTTCAGTCCTCACTAAAAATTAAGCTTGCGACATGCTATAACAAATTCACCAAGTTTGCTACCAATCCTAAATATTCCACTCACCACTGCACATCCCTTTTCTCTCTTAACTGGCTAGAGCTTTCTCATTACTTTACTTATCTGCAGCTGACCACTGCACATAAAATAATCTACAGACCTTTCCTCTGTCTCACCCTTAGTTCGCTATTTAGCCAGTATTTACCCACAACATCTCTCAGATCAAAAAAATCAGCAACTATTTCAGGTCCACAAACCCAAACTGCTGGTTGGAGAACTTCTGCACTCCTATACCATAGCTTCAGCCTGGAATGCCCTCCCGCTAGCAATTAGAACTATTCAAGCCTTATCTTCCTTCAAAGCCTCTTTATATACATCTCTCTCCTGACACTGGAACTGCACATGCCCCTAAATCTTAACAACCTACCACTTTCACCTTTTCATCTTTCATTTTCATCCTAACACTTTATTATTTCATAATAAGACCTTGTTGTAACAATTACTCTCCTTTGACAGTAGTTCATATAATCTTAGCCTTTTCACCACCTTTCTTATCCATGCTGTAATGTCAACCTGTAATAATTGTTACAATTTGGCATTTGCTTTACATAGATGAAATTCTGCTTTTTGAAATGCTTTATGTAACCAATTTTTTCTTTCTTAGGTAATATGTAATTGTTTTTTACATAATTTTATTAAATTGTTTCTGTAATCTTTATGAAATTGTTAATTGTGAAGCTTTTCTCCCCTGACCTCCACTGAAAATGGGCTTATACTGGCCCAGTGTATTACCCCGGCAATCAAATGGCAATTAAACAAATAGATAGATAGACAAATAAATAAATAAAGCTAAAGGATGTTCCATATCATTATGGATATTTCAAAAGCTGTAAATATTCACCAGCTTATAAGAACAGGTTGAGGTATTCAAACAATTTCATTGCTGCAGTTAGTTAGTGACAAAATATTTGTGTATATCAATGACAATAGTAGGCTTAAAAGTCAATAAAAACAGTAAAATAATCTTGACAATATTTATTTCCATTTTGGCCAGGAATAATCTGACTGAGCTAAAAGCCCATTTTTAATGGTGGCCTGGAAAGAAAAGCTGTGCCATTATGCAATGGAGGTAAGAAAAATCAACTGCACATGGGCATTCTTGAAAGCATCTACAAAACAATTAGAAAATACATAGGTACATTGATAGTAGACATAAGTAATGAAGGTTACAAATAAATACATCAACATTTTATGGCAACAGTTAACTATAAGGTTAAGAAAGTAGCTAGTATAATGTTTAAAAGAGATAAAGGAAGATATTAGGAAGGATAGAGGTTGGGGATAGTATGGAGGGAGATGAAATTCAGATACAAGGACAGGTCCAAGTAGAAATTAGGTAGGTTTTTAGATTATACAGAGATGTTTTATCTTTACTTTAATGTCTAAGGTCTGAGGAATTGAATTCCACAGCTTGGCTGCATGAATGGAGTATAAAGAGTCACCAAAGTGATTGCTCGATTTGATAAATTCAAGATGGTTTTGGGTCCGGGATCTTAAGTCTCTCTGAGGCATATATCTTGGAAGTAAATTAGAGAGTGGTGGGCCTGTGCTGTGCTCATAGATGCGCGTTTGTGTATTAAACTGATTAAATGTTTAAGATGTTTTATTTCTAGACAATTTTATGAAGTGCTTTAGAATGATGAGTTTTGTTGGGGACATTAACATCATATCCTGCAATTTTATTGTGTTTGTTCTAACTTATGAAGGTAAGTTTCTGAAATATTAGTAAGGCTACAGGATTAACACAATTAGGACCATGTTTAGTAGTGCTCTTTCTGTTAGGTATGATTTTTGAGGTTACAATGTCAGTATGTTTGTTGGAGGATGATTTATCATCTATCAATACATCTAAAAGTTTGGCATGAGAGATGTTCAATTGGTGTGTTATTTTGTAAAGTAAGATTTCATTAGAGACAAAGGAGTAGTTTACTTTTATTGGCAAAAAATAAAAGATTTGAGTCTTTAAGAAAATCTTCTTGGCATTGAACCTAACATAAAAATGGAAGCAAATGCCGAAAAAACAAACTAAAAACCAAATAAAATGACACAGAATAGACCAGCAAGCAGCTCCAAATTACATTGTTGGCATTTATGTGATTTACTGGTTTTATGGTACTTTTCCTCACCTACTGGTACCTACAATAAAGTGGATTTATTGGAGCTGCTTGGAGGTCTATTCTGTGCCATTTTACTTGTTTTCCTTGGCATTGAAGGTTAACTTCCATGGATTACTGCAACTGAATGAGGGAGGTATCAGTACATGTAATCAGCATGTTGTACTAATTTGGCATCTGGAATCATGGCATGCATTATATTTACAAAGATACTGTACAATATGTGTGCAAGTATTTAAGCCTCATGGCACAACATCTTTGTTATCAATTAGTCAGATAACTTTAGTGGCATTCTAATGTGTTATGCGATATATCCTTACTAGCCACACTTTGCAAAAGGAAAGTATAAGAGAGACAGCAGTGGTGGAATGACCTTTGCTTTTGCTATGACTGATAGTATTTAAAAAGGATATAATGGTGGCTTTCATGCTGAATCCAGGTCAAGAACCATAAGTGATAAATTGTTATTTATAATGTGATATAACAGATGTTTTTGTAGACATTTTGAAGTATTTTAGAAATGAAGAATAGTATGGCAGCAGGCCTAAAATTACTAAAGGAACTTTTTGTTCCTGCTTTATGAAAATATATAACATTCCTCCCATAGGAATGGAACACAGGATTCACTTAAGGATCTAATTATAAGTATTTTAGGATAGGCCATTGTATCAGCTGTAATTCACAAATATCCAAATGGAAGAAAGTGAAGATGCAGTGAAGTAGGTTTTCACTTTTGTAGGAACCATTTTATCTATCACTTACTTGTTGAAGATTCTGTTTACCAAGTAAATCTTGTGAAGCATTTTTCCTTCGTATGAAGTTATTGCTATGCATAAATTATCTGTGTCTGTGAAATACTCAATAAGTGGTAGCTACTCAAAGCATTCATTGTACTGATTTATAAAGATTAGATATTACCACTGTAAACACATTTCTGATTGCAAACATAATTGATATTACTGTCCTTAAGTTCTTTCCTACCTGACATCTTTTCATTATGCAAAATGAAAAAAAAAAATCACCTAATCACAACTTATTTCACTGAATTTATAAATTCCTTTTCACATGCTCATTCAACTGTTCCTAATACTGGATTTATGAAGAGGGAAAGATGGCTTATGTTCTAAACATTAGACATTATATTACATTTCATAATCAATAGTAGTTTCATCCACACATTGCAAATGAACGAACATAATGAGAAAAAATCATTTTTGCTGTCCCTGAGGGTTGCAAATATGACTGACAATGTCAGAATGCTGACTTCTGCTTGAATTCTAAAAATACCTGTTTTCCCCAAAGCAGTATTTTCCCTCCAGTAATATATGTTAATACTGCATTGCAGAGAAAAAAGTTGATTTCTCCTGTAGTGTCCTATTCAAAAACACTGCATTTTCGTATTCAGCAACCATCACACTCAGTGTATACTACTGTTTTATGATAAAGGAACAGAAAAAAGTGCAAATGTATAATTAAATGTTCAATAATTCATTTTGGTGGCAAATATAGAGGAAATACGGGTTACAAAAATAACTTGTAACAATTTATTATTCAGATTTGTTCTAGTATGTAATTAATGAATACATGTTTTTTCATAAATGAATCCAGTGTTATCATAGAATATTACTTCACTAGTTTGTGGCTATTTCCTACCTTACTGTGTCATATGCAGTTGAGCTTTACCTTATTGTTTATATGTAGATGACCAACTAACAATACCTTTCAGGAGGGCTATGTGTATGACAATCTTTCCCACTGCTGCCTTACTCTACAGCAGATGGATTAAAAGTTAGCCCATTGCTAGCTTACTGTATGGTTTGCAGTTGACATTTATCTTTGTTATGTTATTAAATGGTATGCAGATGACTTTTAGTAAGTTGTTAACTTACTGAATGTTATGCAAATGGCAATTTTCTCATCATCTTACCATATGTTATGGAGATGACATTTATCTCTTTGTAACTCCCTTTATAATTTACTATTAAGCTGAATTACAAATTGAGAATCAAAAGTTTGGAGATTCCTGAGTCTTCTGAACTTTGAAAGTGCAAATCAAATTTTAGAAATGCCATCCTTTTGATAATTTCAGCAATTTGAGTGCAGTGTTTATATATATGTTATACTACACACACACACACACACACACACACACACATATATATATATATATATATATATATATATATATATATATATATATATATATCCACACACACACACACACACACACACACACACACACACACACACACACACACACACACACATGCACGCACGCACGCACACACACACACACACACACACACACACACACACACACACACACACACACACACACACACACATTTAGTGCAGTTACTTTTTTCCTCAATAATAGCAAACTTATTACTAAGCAAATGTGCTGCTTAAATTAAGAAAATAGATGGTACATCTTTTGTCTGTATACACAGGAAGGATAATTCTGGAACAGATTTTCTGGTACTTCCTTATTATAGCGACCCTGGCGATAGCGGCCTTCACAAAATTCAAAATGGCCTTGGCAAAATCACTATGGTGAGGAAAAACTCCTGGGGTGCTTCTTCACCAGTTTGTATAAGCAAATGCCATATTTCCTAAACGAACATCTCAACACACTCTTGAACATTAAACGTTCTTGAGTTATGCAAACAGTATTTCCTTTACAAAATATGGGACTCTCTAGTATAATAAAGGTAAGGAATTGTATAATTATTTTTCTGCTTTTGATTCTTCTGTGATTTCTTTCTCCCCACATGCATGCCTCTACATATTTAAATGGCATTTTAGACATTTAGGCTTACCATTTTGTAGCTTCAAAACTGTAAAAAGACTCTCCGTGCAAATTATATCCCTTTTGTAAGGGACTGGCAAACTGTGAAGCTTTCATCATATACGGCAGTGTGAACTTCTGCCTCTCATCCTTTAACATACATTTCAGGTCATACAACCTGTAAGTAATGCATAAAACAGGCACCTATGGAAGACTGTATTCTCCGTTACTGAACATCCAGTTATTTGGGTTCAGTATTTATAATCACCAGGTTCAAAATGATCAAAAAGGTAAGCTGCACTCAGGATCACTGCAGTTCGCAGTACATCACTTGCCTGCAACTGGATCAATTGCCCTGTTGACTGCTTACATTACTATATCACTGGGGCTGCTATAATAAGAAAGTACCAAATATGGTTTGTTGTTTCACACTTTATGCACTCAAACATTAATGTATATTAAACCCTATTAAGCACTCGACACTGTAAAACAGAAACACTCTCTGCCTTCAACATGGGTACATCTCTCCATATGCATCATCATGAAATGGTTGCTTATGGTTGCTTGGATAAGTATAGTTTCTAAATTTATCATGGCACTCAATGTGAAAACAAAGTATCATTACTAATACTAAAATAAAGAAATGCAGAATCAAGTGGTACAACAAAACTGAAAAAAATAAAATAAAATAAAAATACTTAACACAGAAATAAAAGTAAAACTTTCATGAGTGCTTTCATCCAATATAGACTTCTTTACATAGATTGTTCACCTGGTGGAAACCCATTTTGTGGGTTTATAGCTACTTAGACCTATGGTTTTTGACCTGGCTTAAGATTGGAAACTGCTCATTTACCTTTTTAAACACTATCTTGCTAGTCTGCTGCTCTGTGAGGATCTTTAGAAACCTAGTCATACATTCCCATGAGGTTTTAGCCATTATATTTTAAGTGCAAATAATCCTGAGTAATATACAACATTTAAATGTTACTCATTTCCTAAAGGGACAATGGTGCTAAACCAGGGGTGAATTTGCAGCTACCCAACCATTCATCCAAATTACATTAGAATAGTGTAAGAAATATACTTTGCTTTACATGGAGAGTACAGTGATTCTAAAGAAGTGGGATTCTCTGTGACACCCTCCAACATGTTCAGTTTAGATTGAAAAGGAGATTTAGATTTCTTGAATGGGTGTCTATGCTCACATTGGATCTGAAAATGTGCAGAGGGCTGACTGGGTATGGCTTTTTGTATGTGAGGCAGAAATCATCTCTCAGTAGCCTGTATGACAACATAGGATCATAGGTAAGTACTAGGCTAGTTGTGCTTGTTGGCCATTTTAAGTCTGTTCAATTTCTGTTTCAAAGGTGAGAATCAAACCCTGTGACTATGAGGTAAACATCTTAACCAATATACCAACCCTCAGCCCCCAACAAGAATAGGGACAAAGCTTTGAGAGGGTTCATAGAGTTCTTATAACTTAGGCCCTTCATTTTTTTAGGAAGGAAGAGCCATGAAAGTTCAGGCTGCATCAGACATTTTTAAAGATACATACTAAAAGAGGAATTATTCTCAGTGATTGGTTTGATGAGTTCAGAACATGGTAGAATGATCACATCCATGGACATAGGTGCTATATATATCTTTAGTAATAACTTGTGTAATAAAAAAGACTTTCTTACAATAATGGATATGTAGAGATCAAAGTATAGTTCATCATCTATGTAGGTCCCCAGATCCCAAACTAAAAGATCAGGTTTGAGGGGTATTTTGTCAAAGTGATAGTTACTAGGCATGTCTTGCTTGCCAAAGAATGCTACTATGCATTTCTTGGCACATAGTTTTAATCCATGATTTTGACACCAGCTATTGGTTTGGGAAAGGACCTGTTGGAGGATTTTGCTTTCCTCTGGGGGGTTATGATGGCACCATATTTACAGTTATCTGCAAACTTGGCCAACCATAAACGTTTAACAGTAGCTTTGACCTCCAAAAAGTAAATGTCAAATGGGAGTGGCCAAAGGACTGAGCCCTAAGGTACACAATGCTAATGACAGGTGTTTTGGAGGAGATAGAGCAGCGATCCCTAATTTCTTGGATTCTATTTGTGAGTCAGTTTGCTATCCAATCAATTACATAGGAATTAACATTTAGCTGGGATAGTTTATCTATAATACCCAAGTTTGTAATAGTGCTGAGTGCCTTTGCAAGGTCTAAATATGTGGTGTGTACTAATTTTCCCTCATTCATTGCTTCAGTAGCCTTCTTATAGAAGTCAAGGCAGGATCTGGCCTTGAGAAATCCATACTGGCTTGGGTTGAGAGTTTGTAAGTTACTTATAACTTTATTTATTAATTTTGTAATAATTCTAGCCGATGCTTTACTAGCTGTGGCTGCTCAGCCTAATGGGCCTATAATTTTCTGAGTCCATTGATGCCCCACCTTTGTGCAAAGGGATGGTAGTTGCTATCCTCTATTCATCTGGCATGAAGCCTGTCTGAAAGCTAAAAATGAATAGCCTCTATAGGAGGTCTGATAGGTCATATTTCAGGCTGGCTGGTAAGCAGCCCATTAAGTTAGCCAGGCCCATAGAAGCAGTGTTCTTGGACTAAGGTAAAGTCTTGAGGACTTGTTCATGGGAGATTTTAGGTAAGGTGTAGATGTGACTAGGACAGCTGGGAATATAGGAGGAGACAGCATGTGAAGTTAGAGCTAAATGTATCTGTTAGTAGATTGGCTACATCCTCTGGGTCCAAGTATGTGATGATATTTACTATTAGCTCTGCATAGTTCTAGGTACTGTTTCTTTGGTTTCCAACATAGTTAAAGAAGGAGTTGTGATTATCCTTCACTTGGGTGGGTATTTTTACCCCACTTCTAGCTTTGTTTGATTTGATCAGGGTCCAGAGTTCCCCGATAAGATTAGCAAGAGCTTTGTTTTGCATCTTGAGAGTTACATGTATGTTTTCATGCAATTTATTTTTATTGTAGAGCTGCCTCATAAATACAACTATGCTATCAGCAGCTGCAGCAACACCCATTCTGCTGCTGACTTCATCAATATTTACAGGTACAGTTGAACTGTTTCTGATGCTGACTCTGTAAAGTAAATTATTACAGCAACATATGGTACAGTATGCTTACAAGGGGGTGAGTGGGACACTTACCACACACGCTGTCTTCATTTTCATTATTTGCTGATGTACAAAACTCATCTAATAACAAATTGTTACATGTTTAATTACAGCAGTCTTTGTCACCATTCACTATTGGCTATAAAAGGTGTGCATTTTAAGTCAACCTTCAGTACCTGATGAATTTAACTGCTGCTGTAGACATTGGTTATAGGGCACACTGTCACACACCTTCTAATTATTCCTGTTGCACTGTATTCTGTATCATAGTCATCCCCATGGATGGGCAGAAGGTATTCAACATCTGGTGTTTATTTAAGATCCCGCCCCAGTAGTTGTCCTAGAAATTGTAGTCTGCCTGGGCTTGCATCTGGCATGTGCTACCATATTATTTGTCCTTTTGTTGCACTGTGCAAGTGTTCTGTTTCTGTCTCCAGCTCCATTGATTTCAACAAACTATTTTATGGCAGGTTTTATGCCTCTGACCCCCCTTTTACTAAAAAAAAGTTTCACATACATGGTTAAAGTTATGTCTGTCCTTTGATCCCTTATTCTCCATCAGTACTATGGAAAAAAAGAGGGTGGGCTACAGTCAGACACTTGCAACAGTACTGTTTGGATGATATCAGCTGTTTATTTTATTTTTATTTATTTTATTTAACATTTGTTTACTGGGCAAGTCCGACTTGGAATGAGACAATTTTCAGCGGTGGCCCAGGGAGAAAGACTCCAGACACATGTCTTTGTAATGTGACAGGAAACTGGAGAACCCAGAGGAAATCAATATGAATGCAGGGAGGACATGCAGACTCCACACAGAAGACTCTTCACTCAAGAATCAAACTGGAGAACCACTTGCTGAGAGGCGACAACGCAAACTGCTGCATCACTGAGCCATCTGTTAAAGTAGAAAACACTGGCCTGCTATTATTGCCACCAACACTGAGGTATTATCTGAATAAACATACAAACAGCAATGTTACCTAAACTACACAACTACAGTTTATTCACTTACATAAAAACAACATGCACCATCTGCCATTGTCACATATTTTTCCCTCACTGTCATGAACAGAACATCACATTTAAAACATGTCTATTCCTACCATTTGTACACTGAAATTTCTCATGTACAATAAGCATTTTCCCATGTATGCACAATCACTGCACTACACTTCTTTAATAATCATTTACTAAAATTATTAATGTACTATACATATCATGAGAGGCAATTTCAAAATAACCAAAATGACTGGTTATGCAATGGTGTGAATACATACATAGTTCACATCAAAATTTATTGCAGATGACCTTTAAAAATTCCTTTAATATTCATTTAAAGTGTCTTAATTATAAATATTTTATAAAGTTTTTCTTACTTTGAGATGTCTGTGAAATCCTAAGACATCTGATCTGTGATCTGTGTTTTGCCTACAAGGCAATGTCGGACCCTGCCCTACTGGAGATGCTCCATATCTGTAAGTCTAACTCCTCATGCATTACCCATTTGTTAGGCCTAAATCTAATATACAACATCAACAAAACCTGCTGGAGAGACAGGTTTGTCTCCCAGAGGCTGCCCAATCTCTGGAATAGACTTCCCATACATGTCAAACAGAGTACCTCACTGACTCTCTTCAAACGCAAACTTGATGAATGGATGAGAAACCATAATTTTGTCCCAGGGGTTCCACCTTTGTCCCTCAATGAAAGGGTTGAGGTTTCGTTTATGGGATAAACTCTTGGCTAGGCTTGTAAGGGCCCCAGGGCCATTAGCCTAGTAATCTCCTATGATCCTATGATCCTATGATTTACCACCTTTCTCAGCCATTTCTGATTATGGCAGTGATCAACTTAATGGGGTAAATTCAGGTCAATTTACATGCATGTTATGCAAATTAGGGTAATTTATATGCATATCTATGAATCATAGTGTTACACAGAGGTGTCCCAAAGTATATTTGCAAATGTTGACATTACACTGATTGTGAACATGCGTCCTACAGTACATGAACTTATTTCAAACAAACATTGACAAGCGGCAGAAGTTTGCAAAATCCACAGTAAGGCCAAGTCTGTACGCAGAGGAGCACTGATTGCCCTAAACTAGCCAAAATAAGAATATAGTTGTATAACTCAAATTAGAGTCATCTGAATGTCAGGTTGAAAGCAATCTGAAGGTTAATCCCTGTCCATCCAACATTGTCTGTCACTCCCTAATAACAGATACATATCACACAATCAAAGATAATAATGTTAGGATATTAAAAATATATATTTTTATTGATTAGCATTAATAATGATAGTTACTAACCATATATTTAAAAATAATTTATGACATGGAAAGGACAAGTAAGTGTTTTCCTTTAAGAAAAATCAGTATGTGACAAAGCAGTTTTGGTTACACCAAATGTGCCAATACTATCACTACCTGTTCTATTGAGCATGCTAGCAAAACGGGTTTGGTCAATGTGATGACAACAGGGAGTGTCTCTAACTCTGCTTAATACATCCATCACCATACTTTCCTCATTCTGATTCTGGCTGTTTGAATGACAGCTTCACCTGTGAAGGCACAAGGTTGTGCTTCCAGTTGGTCTGAGAAAGATACCTTAATCAGGTGGTACCTTTTGCATGACTCACACCTGGAGCAGTCCAGGTGTGCACACATCACAGTACATGGAAAAAATCAACATCTGTCAGAAGTTGGGTGACTATCTGTCAACCCTGACCAGTTTAACCTCCAGTCAGCAGTGCCTTTATGGGTATGATGATTTGCAAAGGTATGGTGCTGACCAGTTGACTAGGTTACAACGAGAATGTCAAAGTTTTATCGTAAGTAATTTTTTTTCCTTAATCAATATCTATCTATCTATCTATCTATATATATATATATATATATATATATATATAAAATAAAAAGGTGGTTAAAAATTGCATAACTACATGTACAAATGCATAACTACATGTACAAGTACTTCCAGACAGACGTAATCTGTACTTGTAAATATTTACTAAATGTATAAGAAGTGAGTAGCTTTATCTGTTATCAGACATCCATCTTTTGAAGAAATAGGAGTAGTAGTAATATCTTAACAGATTACTCTAAGAAATAGAAACATCTGATAAGAGTATTAAAATAATCTGTATATATATATATATATATATATAACTGCGTAACTCTTTTACTACTGTTCAAATATTAGTAATGCAGAGAGGATATATACAGTTATGAAATAAGGATTGTATTTACAGATTTAGAATTCTTTACCACTGCATGGGAAAAAGTTGTAAGAGATAATATTACATGAAGCCAGTTTTGTGTGAGAAAATATAACTAAAAACAATTGCTTATCTTAATTGTTTGTTCATAAGTATTTCTAGTTGCACTTACAACATGGCTGAAATGATACTCACTACACCCTAGTTAGAATGCATGTTGGGAGATGAGAATGGAGGTTCATTTGCAAAGAGAATGAGCAGCACAGAAGTTTCCAGAGAACATGTTGTTTTACTTCAGTAATACTTACTATAATTCAGACACATTTCTGCAGAAAAGGAAATGCACAGTTCCTTGAATTGATACATTTCAGACTTTGCACTTCAGCTATACCAGAAGAAAAGGGTTACATGCATTATGAAAACAAAACTCAAGGCTCATTTCATATTCCTCTGCTAATATTCCATTTAATTCAGGAGGATGATAAAGTAATGTAGTAATTCATGCATGTATGCATATCAAAGTTAAAATGGAAAGGAAAAAGAAAAAAATACTTAGAGAGGATATATAACATATTTATGTTCATATGTGGAACAAATTCAGATAGACATTAACAAGGTTATACTTTTTTTTTCTTTTACTGGTATCTTAGGAAGCGATCCAGTATAATCCCCAGCAAGAGAAGAGAAGATTGCATGATCTTGTTTGAATTTTCTGGTAAGAATAATAAGTGTCCAAAAGATATTTCTTTTTTTAACAGAATGTACTAGAAATTATTATGCAACAATAATGGTAACAGGAAAACTGACAAATCAGTATTTTTAGAATTGTTTTCTGTAATACTCCTGCAGACAATATTGTTAAAGCTTTCAGCTGAAAGAAAAGCAACTGAAGACTTAGATCAAGAGACATGTTTTATAGCATAATTTTGTTAACCTCATTAACTGCAATTACTACTGATTTTTTTTTAGTTTTTTTTTTTTGTTTTTGGGTGGTACTGTATTTTCTGTATTGAAAGTATATAATTTAAACAGGCACCCCTTTAGAAACTCAGAAGCCATTTCAATTGATCAGAAGTATGCATAAGCAGTTAAGCACTACTCTCACATTCTTCCCAAGTACCGAAGCACATCCTAAATCACTAACCCCACTGTATGCGTAAGCACATCCCATACACAAGTTTTACTTCAATAAAGGTTTTACTGCAGTATTTCCATATTGCTTTGTTAAATTTCATTATAACAGTACTGTGTTGATTTATTGTGCTTTTCCTATTGTCTCTCCCAATCCTTTTTTTTTTTTTTTTTTTTTTTGCTTATGTGTTATTTTCTCTTTTTTGTTTTCCTTTTTTATAAGGGTTCAAATCCATCAGGAGCAAACCAGGTATGTACCTCCCAGGCTAGGGACAGATCACCCTCTGCCTCTGGGGACATCCTCGCAGGGATTTAGTGGGGGTGCAGGTCCTGCAGGCACTCCGGCATGTGACAGGCTGACAATTCTCACAGAAAGGGGGCTATTGAGTTTGTTTGAGGACCTACTGGTAGAGGCAGTGAACAGCAGAATTCAGCCAGTCGAAGTCTCTCTTCAGTGTGTAGAAGACATGCTCACCCAGTTGGTGCAGACCACCATGCCATCACAGACCCTTATTCCCCCTCAACATTGGGGTCCTCCACTGCAGCACCATCTGGCAGTGGACATGTTTGAGGCTCTCTGAACTGAGAGTCCAACTGGCACTTCCACAGCCCTTCTATGTTTATGTTTCTCCTTCAACGTCTTCCATATTTCCCTCCTATACTACCCTCTTATAAAAAATAAAAAAATAAAGGGGTCTATCCCTCATCAAAAATGTAGTGCCAATCCTCTCCCACCTCCTCCAGCACAAACCTTCTTGCTGTTTCCCTTGCATGTTCATCTCTTTGTTTTTTCTCCTATTTTTTCAGTCTGTCCTATCACTACCTTTCTATTCTTTAATGAAATCATCAGTGTGTCCACAAAAGGATACTCCTACATAAAAAAAAAATTATCAACCATTTTTCTTTTATTAAAAATCCCTCTTAGCTGCTGTGTGGTCCGCAGCTTTTCTAAAACACTTTGTGCAAATAATTCACAATTTCAAAATGATGAACTTTATACAATTTACTCTTACGCGAAAAGTGGTAGTCTTTAAAAATTGCTTTGCTTATCCATATTCCTTGCAAATGCATTTCACTGACTTTATTTGTTTATTCATATAGCAACACTATCGACACATGACTGCTATGCATATGTGAAATCCAGGACAAAAAATTCCAGCCTATATGTAGTAATATATGACTGAAAATGACTTTAATGGTTCAGTTCACTCCTTGAAATTAAAAAAGAAAAATTACTGTAACAAATAACTAAACTACTATAACGTACCACATATGTAAACAAAGGTGCTCTTGACACAAGTTTAATGCACCATTCCACATATGGAAGGAAACAGGCTGGCACTGAAATGACTACAATCTCCCAATAAAAATGAAAGCACAGGCTTTGGGCAAAGCCTAAGAGCATAGTACTAAAGAAATGTACTTCACAGAAACAGATAAATGGAAATGAACCAAAATTAACATGCCATCACACCATCAGAAATGTGAATGTAAATGTGCTTTAGTTTTAATACCTCTGAACACTGTCTTCATTCAGTAGATACAAACTTTCTTATTTCTTTCTTGCAGCATCCTTATTCCTCCATTATTTCAGCTCCTCTCACTCTAAATGTAATAATCTAACTCATCTTATTCCATTCCCTTCATGATTAAACCTGTCCCATTACTTATCTGCTACCTAGTTCCCTTCCTTCTCTCACTAAATATAACTTATCTATTACTTAATTCCCTCCTTTCCACTTCCATTAATACATTCTCTCCCTTTATAACTCTATGCTATTGCCTTAACAACAGGACAAGCCTTAGGTAAAATGGCACTGTAGGTGAACAGCTTCATGATATCACACCATCTTGCTACCCCTCAATCCGTCAGTGCTCTCAGCCCCTCCCCCTGTCCTCCCCATATCATCCAGTTTACTTTTTTCCTAGATTTTTACCATAATTTGCCTTATTTAACTCACCCTAACTAGGCCAGATTGCACTGCACTGTACTGTAATATCTACTGAGGTTATAACTGAATAAAACTGAGGGTCTGGCAGATACTATGCACCCAGATGCCATGGGTTTTGTACATGTCCTGAAGTGCTTTTTAGAATTCTTTCCTAACTTCTTGATTCAGTAATGCCTTTAAAAATCATAAATTAGGGAGAAAAATCAGTCATCTTCAACATTGTTTCCACTGCACTATAATGGTGGAAGAAATAACCAAACTAAGTTTGTGGGTTCTGGGGAGTCACTAGGCTCCCAGAAGCCATAGGGTTTTGGGTGTATTTTATAGTTTCATTTTTCTTCTTTTGTTTCAATGATGAAAAATCATGTCTAAGAAAAGAAACTTGGTCATAATCTTCATGCATCCTTTCTATGTATGCTAACTGGCCAACAGCACAGAGTATTAACTGTGGAATAAGTCTAATTATACAACGACCCCCCATTAATATTCCAAAACGTGCACACTGATTGGTTAGCATGCATGTTGTAAATCAGACTTATACTAATGGAAAAAGGTCCTGTCACCCAAACGTTTTCCATTAGTATGTCTTTTTTTTTTCTTACAGCAACGGAGAAAGGGAAGATCTCCGTTGCTTTTTTTAAAGCTGTCTCGCTATGTTAAACTCCTTTAACATAACGAGACACTTTCTAAAGCAACGGAGAAAGCAAGATCTCCATTGCTTTTTAGAAAGTGTCTAGCTATGTTAAAGGAGTTTAACATAGCGAGACAGCTTTACAAAAAGCAACGGCTCCATTGCTTTTTTTAAAGCTGTCTCGTTATGTTAAACTCCTTTAACATAGTGAGACACTTTCTAAAAAGCAACAGATAACTTATTTCTCCGTTGCTTCCACCCACAGCTCTGATGTACTGCATAAACATATGCATGCGCAGTACATCAGAACTGCTGCAGAATACCGGACAGCTGTGGAAGGGCAGCAAGGAGGCATTATACAATGCCATTATAAGTATTTTTTTGCTTAAATAATGTCATTGTATAATAGCAATAATCCACTTCTGGGTGTGGGTAATGCTGGATTTACCCACGGTTGTCTTTGTTTGGCCACTCGGGCTTCGCCCTCGTGACCAAACCACACCAACCGTGGGTAAATCCAGCATTACCCACACCCAGGTATGGGTTATTGCTTAATAGTCCTACAGAAATTATGCTCTGAGGTAGAATGCACAAAAAGTGTGAGAAAAGAAAGAAATTCAGTCTTTTTTTTTAATTTGTGTCTGACAAACAGAAGCTCACAATAAACTGAGAAGACAACAAATGCTTGTGTGGATGTATAAATCCTATCATTGAATGGTTCCTTCCTCTCTAACTCTCAAAAAACAGTTTTATGTGCACCCCTCTTGTATTTCATTGGGATGAAGGAACAAATGCCACAGTCAAATTTCAAGATGTTTTCAAACATATATACAACATGCCTGCTCATGCTTACTTCAAGACAGACACTTTCTGTGTGCCATTCTGATGTAAGACTGAGACAAACCTGATAGAACAATCAAGACACAGTAACATATTTCAACCTGTTGCTGTCAGATGTGTACAAACTATGCCTCTTTACCTCAACCCACAGAAGATAACCACCTGTATATATGTATCCAATGTTTGTCAGAAAAGTAAAATAAATGAGTTCACACAGACCCCACATAACCTATGACATTCTGTGCAGAACTCAGGTTGGAGTGTAAGGAAAATTAAAGTAGTAATGACAATACCAATAACCCCCCCCCCCCACACACACACACACACACACACACATACACAGAAGCTAGAGTGAACCCTATGCAGAGCTCTTAGCAGGACTGGTTTTAGACTACATGAGTTTCATGGCAGAGGCCACCTGCTAAGCCTGTGTCAAAATCCATGTGTACAGGCTGGTATGTGAAGCTCTATTGGTCTAATTGCTCTGTGATGTACTTGTATGCCTTAGTTTTGAAAATTAATGACTTAACCTTTTATTACTGCTACCCAGGTGAAAACTATGTATGTGTCTGGCAATATTTTATTTATTTATGTACTTTATTTGTTCTTTGTTTATTGTGTGTATTTAGAGATTAAAAAAAAAATCATTGATTTTTTTTTACATTCACACGCACGCACACACACACACACACACACACACACACACACACACACACACACACACACACACACACACACACACACACAAATACACATACACACACTGACATACCTGTGTAAGCCATGTCCACTTGCAAGTTGACTAGCCACTGTTTTTGTTGCTCATCCTTAGGACCTTGGTCTGTTTGTCCATCTACATTCATACAAATTTCCCATTTGTTCCATCAGAGTGCAAGCCAGATATTCCCAGGCTTGGTTAAAGCTCTGTAGGTTCATAGGTTCATAGGTGTGCACTAAGTTAATGACCACTATTACCTTTTTAAGCCTAGCCATGCATTACAAATCTCTGACAAGCTCTGGTACCCTTGATAGGTGTATGCAGGGACTTGAGAGATGAAAGATTTACAAACAGTGCCCTTGGAAATGAACCATTTACAGGCTGCCTGTGCCCATTAGAGACATAGGTTCCAAACCAAGGATGAATTTCCTGTTTATAACCAATTGTTTAAGTTGCACTTGAATTGGGTTTGAGAGGACCTCTGCTTCACATGGATGGGAAGTCCGTTCCAGATAAGGGCTAGTCTCTGGGATAAATACCCATCTCTCCAGCAGGTCCTACTTCTATCCCTAGCAGGGTTTAAGTCTTTAGAATGGGTATTTCTGATGCTGTTTTTTTTCTGCAGATATGCAGGATGTCCATCAGGGTAGGGTCTGACAATGCTTTGTATGCCAGGCATAGATTTCCCTTCAACAGCTTGTAGGAGACAGACTACAGGGATAGCACTTTGAGGCAGTCTGCATATGACATGTTATTTATACCCTATATTCTCTTAGTGAGAAACCTCTCTGGACATTCCAGTTGTTGGACTTACCTGGTTAGGTACATACCAAAGGGGGCATTGTACTCAGTGGTAGGTCTAATGAATGCCAAATACAGTGGAACAATGACCTCCTTGGACCTAGATGCCATGCCATTATTTATAAGTTGCACAACATAGAATTATTCCCTTGCTACTGTAGACAACTGTTGGTCAAATGCCAGATAACTGTCTATGTGTGCCTCCAAGTCTCTGACTACTTGGTTGACTCTTAGGAGTGTGCTGTCAATATGACAGTTACCATGTGTGAATGACTTCCTGAAGGATACTATAATGCATTTCTTGGCATTTAGTTTTAGTCCAAGGCTCTGACATAAGTTATTTGTCTGTATCAGTCAACCCTTCCTGGCAAACATTAATGTCGGGTGGGGGGGATTCGATGACTGCTCCTAATTTACAATCATTTGCAAATTTAGTCAACTAGAGGCCTTTGAGATTTGCCTTCAGAAGAATAAATGCCAAACAGCAGCAGTGCCAGGACTGATCCCTGAGGGGCTCCTTTTGTGACTGGCCTTTTGCAGTGGTGGTCTGTCTGTGAGCCAGCTGGCTATTTATTGGCTGACATAAGGGTTTATACTTAACCTCTTGAGTTTATCAACAATGGCAGAGTGGGACAGTATATCAAATGGCCCATTTGCTTCCAGGAATGCCTGTCAACTCTCTATTCCCTGGTGAAAGCCAGGTGACAGGGAGGAGGCTAACTTGTTGCTCCTTAGGGTGGCCTAAACTCGATCCTAGGGCAGCTATGTCTCTAATGGACAGCTTCCCCTTTGCCTTGATGGCATTTCCAAGTCCACAGTCATTGCCCCCCAAGTGAGTATAGTGCAAATGTACTGTGGCAACATGGACTTGACTGAATTAGAATGTATTTTATTTATTTAACATTTGTTTACCAGGAAAGTCCGACTTGGAATGAGCCAATTTTCAGTGAAAGCCTGGGGAGAAATGCTGCAGATGCATGTCTTTATAACATGTGAGGAAACCAGAGCAAAAGAGAAAACCCACATGAATGCAGGGAGGACATGCAGACTCTGCACAGAAAGCAACCCAGCCGAGGATCAAACCGGAGAACCTCTTGTTGTGAGGCAACAATGTTAACTGCTCCACCACTGCATTTGCATCTAAATGAACACGTCTGTGTGGCAAACCAGGGCCACCCCCTCATCCAGGTCAGGAAACCAGCAGTAGCAACTCACATCAATCCTCCCTAGCTAGATCCTACAAATAGTCAAGCCACTAATCAAATTTAGGCCACTTATGGTATAGTCAGGAGGTCCATATCACTTTCTTGGATCCCACATCGGCTAAATGGTCCATCTCAATACCGAAAGATTGCCAAATTCTGGTAATCACAGGAAAAAAACACACTCTCCAAAGCTAAAAATCCTCAGGCTATGTGCCCAGTGAGTGGTGCACAGCTACAGTTATCCCAGTCTACAAGGGGGGATCCAGCTTGGATTCTGCAAACTACCGTCCCATCAGTCTGACGAGCCTGATCCACAAGGCCATGAAACATATGGTCATGGAACTTATAAACAAAGAGAGTGGCAACTTTCAAACACTGGACCCTACCCAGTTTGGGTTCATGAAGGGCTGATTGTGTCTCCTGAACCTGATTGACTTCTTTGAATCAGTCTCCAGAGCCATGGACTAGGGTAAGGCAGTCCACACAGCCTATCTGGACCTTGCCAAGGCCTTCGACACCACCCCCCACTCTGGAATCATAGATAAACTTAGTAAGCTGAGCATAAATCCCTATGTCACTTGATGGGTTGCCAACTGGCTTACTGACAGAACCCACACTGTAAAAGTAGCTGACTCCAAATCCAGCTCCAGACAAGTGACAAGTGGAGTACCTCAGGGTTCAGTCCTGGGACCGTTCTTGTTTGGCATCTACTTCTCTGAAGTACAGGCCAACACTAAGGGACTTTGGCTAACAAAGTTCACAGATGACTGCAAACTGTGAGCCATAATTGAATCCCCAAATGATGTGGATATTCTACAAAAGGGCCTTACAGAAACAGATGCTTGGTGCCAGAGCCATGGGCTCAAGCTCAGTGCCAAGATGTGTATAGTTATCCCCTTTGGAAAAAAATAATATATCCATGAATTACCACATAGGTGGCAGTACACTAAACACCAAAAGTGTGATAAGAGACGTAGGATGACAGGTGGACAGTGGTCTCACCTTCGATAACCATATCGCCACAACAGTCAGGAAATCTTTCTATGTGGCACACCTCATCACTAAGGGCTTTTCATCCAGAGAAAAGGAGGTCATTGTCCTACTGTACTCATCCCTCATTAGACCCATCATAGAGTACAATGCCCCATTTGGTATGTACCTCACAAGACATCTGCAACAACTGGAAAGGCCACAGAAACACCTCACTAAAAGAATCACAGGCCTAAAGCAGATGCCCTATGCTGACCGACTAGAAAAACTTCAGCTATACTCTGTCTCATATCATCTACTCAGAGGCGATCTCTGATTAACATACAAGGCCATGTCAAACCCAGAGCTGCTGGACATGCTACACTTAAAGAAATCCCAATCCATCAGAGCCACATGCTCCAGGGATCTAAACCTTGTCTTCACAATGAACAAAACATGCTGGAGGGATAGGTTCCTGACCCACAGACTCCCCATAATCTGGAATAGACTGCCCATACATGTCAAGCAGAGAGCCTCCTTGGTCCTCTTCAAAAGGAACCTTGATGACTGGATGGGAGATAGGAAATTTACCCCATTGATCACTTCAGTCACCTTGTTAGACAGGGGTCCAGGGAAGTAAATATTGTGGGAAGAAATAGCCAGGTAATTGTTATGGCTAGGCTTGTATAGGCCCTAGGGCCCCTAGCCTAGTACCAACCTATAAACCTATGAAAACCTCTTCATCTAACACCTATTAATCAAAAATCCTAATCAGTGAATGGACTTTTCAGAGAATTTTTTCCTATGGTAAACCAACAGTAGGCCACCCTAGCAAAAGAGAACAAAATCATAAAACTTAACACCTAACTCAGGTGGGGGGGGCTGCACCCCCCCACAACACCCTAATTAAATATACCAACTCCAAGGTTACACTACAGTGGGGAAAAGGGCACATTCCAGATGGAGGCCAGCCATTGTTTTGCCCTAGGAAAAATTTTGCTGAAAAATCCATTTGCTGATTATGAGCTTCAATAAATAGGTATTTGATGAAGAGGTATTCACTGATGTGGGATTCAACAAAGTGATATAAACCTGTAGTCACAGCTTTGTCCACCTACATCATGGGACTGGCTTAACTGATCTGCATTTTTTTCTAAAGCACATCAAATGGGGTGTAGAAGACGGAACTTTTTTTTTTGTTAACTGGGCTAATTGAGTAAGGTAGTTAGCCCTTCATAAACTATTTTCAGTTTATACTGGCATTTTTTATCAAGTAGCCACGTTTTTGGAATGTGGGAAGAAAGAGGGCCAACCAGACAGGGTTTCTTCTGATTTAATTCCATTTCAATTGGTCAAAGCTGAAGTTATCCACTGCAACTTGATAACGTGGAGTACACAGGGGTAGTGCATTCCATCTCATCAACAAAAGAAATGGCTCCTGTATTTAAAGCCCACATATAAGTTATATAGCCATAACAGAGACATTTGGGTAAAGACTAAAATGTCCTTTTAGAATTAATTTATATCCTGGTCTAGCTGATAGCACTGTACTCTGGTTATCCAGCCAACTATTTCTGTTTTTGTTTCCAGTCTGTGTATGACCGAGTTTCCCCTCATGTTGCATATCCTTTAATCTATGTTCTTGTTTTCTCTGGTATACCTCTCATTTTGCCATCTCTGATACCTGTATGGTGGTCTTGCTATTTTCAACCACTGTCTCCAATGTTTATAAACCCCTCTTCCTTTACCACTTATCTTCAGTTCACCACCATGACTGAGTTACACTTCTTCTCCTTTTCCCTTTAGTCTCATCTCCTTCTTTGTTCCCTTGCTGTTCTCTTTCCTACAATTTGCTTGTCTCAATTTTTGCATCTTAACAATTTCAGTTCACAGATGTACTATATAACTGTCCATGAAAAATTAATCTAAGACCCTGAAATTTGTAGAGTTATCTAAAGTATATACAGAGAATCTGGGGGATTCATAGGCTTTCAGTATTTTTTTATTGCGAACAACAGGTTAAATACCTAAACTATATGTCCCACAGTTGTCTGTGCTTGTTTAATAGACAGCTGGCCAGCAGTTCTGTACTACAGTTGTGTGCATCAGTTGTAATGTTTTCTACTTCCTCTCCACTACTTAGCAGGAATGACAAGGTCTGAAGTACACACAAGTTGCTGAAGCTTTATAGTTCAGCATTGAATCTTTCTGCAACCTTAGCTGATAGCAACAAAACAAACCATTTTATACAATTATCTAGTAGTTTAAAAAGTCCACTCTTAAATGTAACTTATCTTACAGGTATTTCATTACTCAATGTACCTTTTGAGCAACAGTAGTGAAATCAAATAGAACTGTCAACAAAAAAAAATCACAAAGTAAGCTTACATCAGTTTATCACAGAAGTTATAAATTGCATGCTTTTAAAATGTAAAATTGCATTAGTAAACTCAATCATATTAATGAAATTTTCTCCACTTAAAAAAGAAAAACGGTCTCTGATCCGCAAAATATTCTAATAGAATTTAGAGACTTTTTTTCATAATATTAATCAGAAATCACAGATTGTAGATTCAAAAGAAGAGATTAAAGCCTTCATCAAAAGATACACTAAAAATAGATTATCAGAAAACAAACTGCTTTTATAGATAAACCTATTTCTTTCATTGACCTTTAAAACCAAATTAGCAAACTAAAACAAAATAAAGCACCTGGTAATGATGGAATAATTCCTGAAATTTATAAGATTTTGCCCAAAATAGCACTAAATTTAGTTCATAAAGTTTTTACTATTTCTCAAAACAACATCATTACTCCACCTTCTTGGAAATATACCTTTATATCTTCAATAGTGAAATGCAACAAATACCCCACAAAAATGTTCTTCATATAGACCAATTTCTCTATTAAATATAAATTATAAAATGTTTATGTCCATATATGCAAATAGGTTAAAGATATTTCTCCCATCCCTGATGAATGAAGCTCATACAGGTTTTATTGCAAATAGAAATGCATACGATAATATAAAAATAACTATCACTCTGAATCTGCAAAGAATTTAAACAAAAGTTTAACATTAATAAGTCTTGTTATAAATTGTGCTTTTGAATCAATTAATTAGGATTATTTATTCATACTAATGGAAGAGTTAAAATTCTTGAATAACTTTATAAGTCTTATACACATCTTCATAAAGGAAGTCAAGCTTATATTGAAATAGGCACCAGTATCTCTCAAAAAATACCAATAACCAAAGGGACCAAACAAGGCTGTCCTTTACTCTTTACATTAATAATGAAACCTTGGGCTAACTCATTTAGAATGGATAAAGAAACTGAGGCTTTCAAGTTAAGTATTAATGAGACTTCCAAAATACAGCTATTTCCTGATGACATCCTTATTACTTTGAGGGGCAATAATTCATCCATTTCAGCAGTTTTTAGAATCATGGAAAACTTTAAAAAAAATCTGGATTGACCTTCAATAATAATAAAACAAAAAATTTCCTATTTAGCCTAGTAATTACATATTAGAAAATAAATATACAAAATATCTAGCACAAACAGATCAAATAACATATTTGGGAATAATAATTACTAAAAACATCAAATATATTATTCAACTAAATTATAATCATAGTCTATCTATAACAGAAAACCATATAAGTAAATGGAAAAAGCTTCCTTTTACCATGGAAGAAAAATTCTCAATCATAAAAATTATTTTACTTTTAAAAATATTTTATATTATACAACCAATATATTTACCCCCTCCTAAATCGATAATCAAAAAATTCAATTTGGTGATTCTAAAATTTTTATGGTTCCCAAATAAACCCAGAGTAGCATTAACCTATAACATGAGAAACTAGTCTAATAGGGATATATGTTTACCTAATTTGGAATTATATTCAATTTCATCCATGATTAAACTTATAACTCTTCTTATAGATACAGAATATACTGCTCAATGGAAAGATTTTCTAGAGATACTATCTTGTGATTCATATATTACCTCCAATTCTCAAAAATTATCAATAACAAATAACTCATTTATTAAAAGATTGTTTTTCCACATAATTTCAACTCATACATAAATCTAATTATGTGCTACTTCTCTTAAATACTTTTAGAAACTTTATTTATAAATCTCCTGTGTATAAGGCTTGTTTTTTTATCTTCTTTTTCACATTGCCTTTACTCAAGGAGTTTTTTTTTTCTTCTGATTACACAAAAATTTCATTATTCAATGATAAGAACCTAATATATTGGTCTCAGCTGATCTAAACGATGAATTGAAATCTATAGACTATTTGACTGCTGAATTTGAAATAGATAAACATTTATGGTTAGACGTACAAGCTTGTAGACAATTTATCTTAAACTTGATCTAATGACACCAATAATTAAAAATTCAATACCTAAACTTTTACCTTATCTGATTCTATCCATGCAACATAAATTTTCTATTAAAGGTAAACCATCACTATAAAGTAATTAGAAATTAAACAAATAGTTACCCTGAGAGTTACTGGAATTACTTTTTCATAATCAATAACTATCTACCTAATGATCAAGATAAATATTATCAGCTAACATGACCACCTCATTGATTAAATGGAGATTATTTACATGGAAATTTATGTATAGATCTGTTTTAACTCCTCACATAATAATTAAATTCAGTAAAAAGATCAATGTTTGCTAGAGATGTAAAATAGAAGTGAAGGTTGTTTGGTCCCATATGTTTTTTGATTGGATAGTTTTAAAAAAGTATTGGGATGACATCAATAAGGGTTCTATTTAACACACCAATACATGAGTGCATTAAGACAAGTAAGTATCCTATGGTTTGGTCTATACTAGCTGTTGCCAGGAAAATTATAACAAGAAATTGGAAATCTAACACTTCCCCCTCATTCCCTGAATTTAAAAACCTTCTTAGTAAAGTTTGTTATCTGGAACTTTTGACCATTACATCAAGATCCATCAGGAGCACATCTTCATATAATATGTGGAACACATTACATAATTTTTTTAGAAAACAATCTGTCAGTTCAGGAAATTGTTAATGTATACTAAGATTCATATAAGGTACATTTGTGAATATCTTTGTAAATACTTCAGTTATGTTTGTTTTATATATTTTCTTTTTTTTATTCAAGTTGAATATTTGTGAACCTCCTATGTAAATATTTGTTTATATTCAAAAATTAATAAAGCTGTTTTCAAAAAATGTAAAAATTGCAGTATTGCTGTGTTTCTGACTGCTACTGTTTTTTTCTGACAGTATAGCTTTCTACAACAATCTGTCTTTCATTAGATATCCTAAAAGCTTTTGTATGTTAATATCAAATTCTTTACCAAGAGCTACAGCCTTTTTTCTTAAATAGCCTACTACAAATTTATAAATAGTAAGCTATATAAAACTGAAACCATCACTGAAAATTAAAGGCTGTCTGTATGAAACACAAATAAGTAAAGCTTAAAATAAAACATTTTATTCAGTTTTTTGAACAATCACTAATGTACCCTCAGAGTAATAAAATACCCAAAAATTAATGAAATACTAACTCTTTAAAGCATTAGTTCATTGTGTATTTCAAGTCTACCAATATATTAAAAAAGCCACTCAGTGTTTACATCTTGGACTTTCACTTCTGGTAGAGAAATTAAATTCTCCACTGCAAATGTAATATATGATAATATAGTTTTACAAGTTGTACATGCTATTACAAAACTGTAACCACTGAAGATATAAAAAAGTCAGCAATGCAGTGAACAGTTACAGACAACTTCTACACCAGCCTAGAGTACTTTTGTGAAGAGCAAGAAATACCAAAGTCTTCAACAGCCACTGATAATGACACAAATGGCATTGATATTAAAAAAAATCAAATTCCACTCAAGTTCTGTTTTCATCCCAAACTACTACTTTGGTTAATTTCTGTTTTTATTCCATTCCTGCATGGCATCTTGTCTGAGTCTTCCGTTCCAATATAACAAAGTCCTTTGATACTGCCAGATAGGAAGTACATAGCAGAACAATGTAGTCACCTTCCTCATAACTGCAGGATTACATTTCTCTTTCTATTTGACATTCTCAGAGATTTAGCTGCCACTCCTGCTTTGCATTTTCCAAGTTGTAGTTCCCTTTGACCTGCTGATGTTTCAATAGAACAGAAGTAGTCAAAGCAAAGAAAAATGGTGACATGATTACCCATCCTAAGTTCACGACTCAGCTGCCTACAGGACATTATTATCTCATGTGCACTGTAGAACAACAAATATCCACCAGACTGTCCATTCATTCAGTAAAAGCAGATACTAAATGAGTGATCCATAATCTATCAACATGTCAACAAAATAGAACTCAATTACTTGCAAACCTGTCTACCCCTTACTCACTAAAGGTTTGGTGATACCAGGATTAACATGATCATTGCTGTCTTCAAATCTAAACGTAACCAGGCATGTTTGTTGTAAATTTTAAAATATTTAAAATAAGAGCTGTTCCAAAATAGTGCATTACTAAACAATGCTATCATCAACTACCAATGTAATCTGTAAGACAAAATGCCCATTAAAATGTTATGTTCTTCAGGGATCTGTACAGTGAGGCACCTTCGATTTAACCTAACCAACATCAAAACAATTTCAGCAGTTGAATGACATATTTTAAATGTTACAATGAATTTGAAATGCTCTCATACAAAAACTGCTTACAGGTTTTATTGGTTGACAACTTGTTTTTCACCCCACTAAATCAAAGAGAAACATGACTGGGGAATATTCATATCTATGAACTGCAACCTAACCAGTGTTCTTTGAGTTATTATTTGTCAACATATAGGTTAAGATTAACATATAAAATAAGGTTACCCTAACTATGAATCTTTTCATATATAGATCAAATGTATCACCTAAAAAATATGGAAATTTCTTCTCTGCTGCAGAAATACAATATAGATCCTGGGGTTGCAGAAGCATGGAGATGCATGTGTTCCAGGGTAACCAAATTTATTTGCATTTATTCCATTAATTTATTAATTCATCTTCCAGTGGCTCACTGCCATAAGTCTCAAGCTTAAATGATTGAAGTTCATAAGCCTGAAATCAAAATCCTGAAATAATATTCAAAGTATACATGAAAGTTAATGCATAATGCTCACGTACTAAGTAAGAAAGAAAGAAAGAAATGCTTTAGCCCTGTATTCTAAATTTAAAGCTGTATAAGCCTGTGGTCATTGAATCTGTCCATGGACTATTGCTAATATGTCTGTAACTGAGCAGGACGTTGCAGATACATTGCCCCTTTATATAAACATAGTTTATTTACATTTCCTCTGTTATACTCATGTTTTTTATTTATTTTCATGGATTTATTCAGTATTATTTCAGTATTTTGAGTCCCAGGCATTTAAGCGTTAGTCCTATGCAGCTTTAGGCATTTTCATTTCAACTAAATGATCTTCAGTCATATGCTATATGATAGGGATACAGTTTAAAGTCAAAGAGTCTATGTAAAATAAAGCAACAAAATTTTGACAGCTTTGAAATGTACCAATAAGAACTTTCTGTGACCTGAGATAAAAGGGTTAACCCTGAGCACAATTCTTATTAATTCAGCACATGGGGTCGCAGGCAAAGGTGTTCTTTTGCACTAAGTGAGAAAGTGTCTAACACATGTAACTATTACGAGATTGAAAGTACCAGTATTTATGAACAGGATTAAACAAGGCAGAGCTTTAAGAAGCTGAAACAACAGAATGAACTGGATTCCTGCCTGCTAGAAATAGTCACTCTTAAACGACTGAAGTATTTCTGAGTTACATTTGTTTTCCCTTTTGATTTGTGTCAATGCAATTCTTATATTTGTATTCAATTGCTTTCTATGAGAATAAAAAAAGATTCTATGGAGGTAAATGGGAAATTAAACTTTCTGAATGAGCTGAGTCTTTTTTTTTACACCCTATCTTAGTAATATAGGCAAACCCCGCCCCTGCCATACCTCTCAAGTTGTTTGTCTTTCGGCTTTTTCCCAGTAAGGGGTCACCAAAGTGGAACTCCGGTCCGCTAATGATTGGCAGTAGATTTTTACGAAACGCCGAGGTGCCAGCTCGATGCCCAAACTTCAACGAAGGCATGCCCATTTATGCACGCATGTCTTTCGAAAGCTACCCAACCATGGGGAGGACATGCAGACTCCACACAGAAGGCACTCCCAAGCCACGCCGAGAATCGAATGGGAGAACCTCTTGCTGTGAGGTAACAATGCTACCATTATGAAGAACCTTCATCATTTGGAGTCTTAAAAAGTCCATGTTCCACAGTGAAAGGGTCTGTCACACATTGTGTTTTTTTTCTGATATATATGGTAAATAATACTGAATTGTGGTAATTAATCAAAATATTTGTATAAATATAAAGTAACACATTGTAATCATCTTGTTTGCCACCTAGTAGAAACCATTAGTAAGCTGTTAGAAAATGACTAGATTTTGACCATTTGTTCCACATTTTTGAGATAGAAGGTTGAAAGGGACTGTCGCACATTTGGTGTTTTTTTCCTAACTAATATCTATGGTAGTAAAGCAAGCAAAGTACTTGAATAAATCTGGTGTAGAGCACAGCAGTAACTGATAAATTCCAGAAATCACAGCAAAACACCAGAACACACAGTCACGGGCTAAAGATATTTCACTGGAAGTAGTAAAACAGTAGTAAGCACTTTCACAATAAAATTGCTTCATCAGACTTATGGTAATTCATCAAAATATTTTTATAAATATAAAGTAACACATTCTAATCATCTTGTTTGCCTCCTAGCGGAAATCATTAGTAAGCTGTACCAGATTTTGCCCATTTGTTTCATATGGTTGAAAGCTATGACTTCTGCCCTTAACCCTAACTTATACCTTATCGTAGGAAAAGCAGTTCCTATAACACTACCACTACCAAAGACAGCTCAGACACACACAATGTAAAGAAATGTACTCACAACTCAGTAAATCTATCCTTTAGATAACCCTGCCTTCGGCTTTTCGCAGTTAGGGGTCACCTCAATGGGATTGGCAGTGGATTTTTACAGTTTCGAGTTGCCAGCCCTGTGCCCAACCTTAACTGAAGGCATGCACACACACCTACTTACATGTCTTTAAAGGTCTCTCGACTGCAGGGAGGACATGCAGACTCCACACAGAAGGCACTCCAGTTGAGAATCAAACTGGAGAACTGCTTGCTGTCAGGTGTCAATGCTCTAGCCTAACCCTTACTTTAATATTAACCTGAAAACACTCTCTCTCTCACACACATAAACACTCCTAATTCTAATGCCAGAACGTTTACTATAATCCAGGGTTTCAGCATTATAATGGAACCCCAACTTACCTGCCACAAACCTTCCCATCAATTTCAATAACTGGAACATTTGAATATGAATAATAATAATAATGCACTCTACATGCATTTGGCTACTTTTATATCCAAAAAGTACTTTTTAGGGGGAAAAAAGTAGTCAGCAATGAAACTATGGCAGACCTAAATGTTTATGTGTCTATATCTATCTCTCTCTCTCTTTCTATATATATATATATATATATATATATATATATATATATATATATATATATATATATATATATATGGGTCTACCTGACAACACCGACAACGAAATCACCGGCACCACATAACCGAAAGTTCACAAACACGAAACCTCACATGCCCGACACACCACAATCCCGACAATCAACAAACAAAACAAATCCCCTGTCCAAAAAGCATACACACAACACAAGCACACCAAAATCCTTACAAACCCACACGAAATCTTACATACACAACTATCTATAACCTTAACCCAAACCCTAACCCTAAGGTCCGTCACTATCACACACTCACCTAACCCGCACCCTAACCTTAACTCACTTAACCTGCCCCTAACCCTAAAGACTGTCACTATCGCATACTCACCTAACCCGCGCCCTAACCCTAACTCACTTAACCCGCCCCTAACCCTAAAGACTGTCACTATCACACACTCACCTAACCCGCGCCCTAACCCTAACTCACTTAACCCACCCCTATCCCTAGAGTCCGTCAATATCACACACTTACCTTACTCGCACCCTAACCCTAACGTCCATCACTACTGCATACTTACACAGCCTTTTCACATGTTGGTGTTCTCAGTGTCGGGGTTTTCATCCGTCAGTCATCTCAGTTTTCGATCTTCTGGTGTCAGTGTTCTCATCGTCGGCGTTGTCAGATTTCGGCATTGTCAGGTAGACCCATATATATCTTCTTCTTCTTTCGGCTTTTCCCGGTTAGGGGTCACCACAGTGGATCACCTGTCTGCTCATGACTGACAGTGGAATTTTACGGTGTCAAGTTGCCAGCCCGGTGCCCAACCTTCCACGGAAGGCACACACACACATACACACACACTCACATACACTCACACCTAGGGCCAATTTGGAGTGTCCAATCCACCTGCAGCATGTCTTTGGGATGTGGGAGGAAACTGGAGCACCCGGAGGAAACCCATGTGACCACAGGGAGGACATGTAGACTCTGCACAGAAGGCACCCCAGCCGTGAATCGAACCGGTGAACCTCTTGCTGTGAGGCGACAATGCTAACCACTGCACCACCATGGCCACCTATATATATATATATATATATATATATATATATATATATATATAGAGAGAGAGACATATACATACACAAATATATATTATGCACAGAGTCTATATTAAATCATTGCCATATGCTACATCAAAATTCAATATTTCAGGATACAAAAAAAATCAGCATAGTAAAATTCACACTGAAGCCATTAAAATTAGAAAAACATAATACTGTTTTTGCAAAGGGCAAGCTCATCTTATACTTTTTCACATATCATTAACTATACTAGTTCTAAGAGTTCATAAATTGATGAATCTTATAATTTTAACTCATTCCTCCTTAGATATATTAATAGATCTAACTGCACCTCCCTATGTCAGGGTTTTAGCCCCACATCCCTTTTCCTTTAATGTAAATGGCTGCAGTGGTGCAGTGTTTAGCATTGTTGCCTCACAGCAAGAGGTTCTCCAGTTCGATTCTCTGCTGAAGTGCCTTCTGTGCAGAGTTTGCATGTCCTCCCCGCAGTCGAGTGAATTTAAAGACATGCAGGTAGGTGTGAGTGTGTGTGGGTGTGCTTTCATTGAAGGCTGGTCACCAGGCTGGCAACATGACACCATAAAAATTCACTGCCAATCATTAGCGGGCTGGAGTTCCGCTGTGGCAACCCCAAACCGGGAAAAGCCGAAAGACAGTATAACATCTCAGAGTGTGCACAAACTGATGGAACAGGCAATGTTTAATATGATGCCTTTTCTACAAGGATGGAAAAACACAAAAGAGAACAAAGCAGATTGACAGATATGTTCCTTTTACCTGTCAAATCACAAAACACATGAAAGTGAACAGCTCTGTATTGACAAAACAGGACAAGAGTGCATTACAGTAAAACGTTTTTGAAAACACAAAGTACAATAAGACAGAATTAATTTCTTCTCTCTGCTACTTCGCACGCAGAGAAGACAGAGAAGACTATGCAGACAGATAAAATTAATTATTTGATTTATTCAGGGCCAACAATATCAGTTGTGATTATGACTTCTCATCTTTACTCTAAAAAGTATTTAATTTGTCTCTTAATTTGGTCAATGAATGGATCCATCTTATACTCTGGCTATCCATGTCCCAGGCTACAAGGACAAGGCTAAAACAGCCTACACACGGAACATTTAGTTTTAGGTAATCACACATGATTTCTCAGAGGTGGGAGGAGATGGGAGTACCCATAAAAACCTCATGCAGACTAGAGGCAAACACAAGCAACTTCATCAGTAGAAAGGAAATTGAATCTGAAGTCTGCTCTCTACCTTCATTTAATGTCATACTAAGGGTTCTTAAATGATATGAGCATAGGGTTTACAGTTCTTCAACTGACAAAAAACAGACATTTTCAAGCCAAATACTTATTAACAGTGTTTAGGTATAATATTCTTGACCCAAAACCCTGATTTATATTTCTTCAGCTGTATAAGCTAACTGGATTAATTAGAATGAACAATCATGAAGCTTTTTTCATATTATTAAGTCATGTAGTCGGGAAGGTAATGATGACGTTTATATTTAGAAAACAAAGTGCTTTAATCTTGGTGAGAAATAGAGCGACTATATGTTCAACTTGTTCTCAGTCAACTGAGTTACCTCCTTTTACATGACACACACATTACTTTTAACAAAGGAGCTCTATTCTGACAGCATTTGAATGCAATCAGAATAATGAATCTTGAAACAAAGTGAATACTCCGTTAAATATACTGTACAGTCCTTTTAATCACTTACTCATTATCATGTCTGATATGGGTAATGTTTTGCAAAAATCATATTTCGTATGCTACAAAGGTGGAATTAATGAATGGACTAGCTTTATATAAGATTCTGACTAAAGTAATAATACTCTAATGAAAAAATCACCAAGTTCTTCTTTGAGAATTCACCATATTTCTGCTGATGAGTACTGTTGTAAAAGTAATGAGCTTTGCCTGTTCAAACAAGCCATTCAAGATCAAGAAATGACATAATAAGTGCTGAAAGTGAATCATATCTTTTATATTTTTTGAGAATTATTTCTCATATTTTAATGTGACATTACAAGTGGAGGCATAACATCTTCAAGATAATGTCATATAAGCAAAGACATAGCGGTGGAATAGAAATGAGACCTAGAGACATGGGGATGAAGAAAAAGAAACTTGTGAATTTATGACATAATGTAAAATAATCTGTTTATAAATTCAGGGTTCAGCATCAATAGGGCAGCAACATGATAGATTTTATTTTGGATGAATATGTAGTAATGATCCACTACAATTTAAAACATTGAAAAAAAAACAACAGAATCTGTTATCAGCAATATACAATTGCATAAATCATTTTCATAATGCTGAATTCAAAGTTGCACCTTACTAAACAAATGTGCCTTCGGTTCCACCTTAAATCTCTCAAGAATTCAATAGGGTTGGGTAAGAGAAAAGCTGTAACACCCATCAATTTGAAGATGCAGCCTTGCATCTACCTGCTACTGAAGACAATAAGGTGCTTCAGGTGAGCATGAACCAGACCATATAGCACAGGCCTGTAAAGGCTTCTACTATAACTCAGCCATTGCAGATGGCCAACAGGTATTACAGACATCACAGATAATGCATATGTGCAGATTTTGAAACTCTTTTTTTTTTTTTTTTACGTACTGCACAGTTCTGCACAAGCTAAAGCAAACATGTACCTAATGCTGACAGCCCTGGTATTAATGTTCTAATAAGTCATGATATATCATTTTGCATGGTCAAATTAATGTATCCACTTGGCTACTTTAGATGCCAGCCCAGTAAACCTGGGTTCTGCTTGAAAATGACACCGGCAGTCTTATCATGACTTAATACAAAATTCTCCTCTTATACTTCTATTAATATTTTTAACTGTGCCGTAAACTATTAAAGCTGTATTTAATTACACTTGTCACTATCTTTACTTCTTTTGCGGTTGAACACATTTCCAAAATGCATTAAGCATATTCAGTGGAGGATAAATATGATTTCATTAACTGACTGCTTTAGCTGTCACTTTTAAAAAATGGAGCTTTTGCAGACACTGTCAGAACATTTATTAATCTTTGGCATATATAAACGTAATAATCTTACCATAAGAAAGAGCGAAGCAGCTCAAGCGACTTTGAATATAATTACATGGAGCCATCCTTGATCATGAATTTGAGTTTGATCTCTATGCTAAAGCTGCAACTCTTAGAACTATTCAAAACCTAACTTTTCTTTATAGATTGTTAGAATTTATCACTGGTTATCACAAGGCCACGACACCAAAAGCATATTTACTTTTCGTATTATACTCTTTCAATATACTCACAAGTCTCTATTTGCCATAGCATGAACCTGGCAGCAGCAGGGTTGCATATTTTGTATCTGGGCATCCTTCTAGGACACATGGAGTCACAATAAGGTCCCTATGTTGTCTTAAATTCAGTCAGAAATTAAAAATGGTCCGGCTAAGTAAACAGTTAACAACGGCAAACCCAAGATGTGCACATGCTGCACTGTATTAACCAAATAAATATCCTGCCATTAAATTACTGCAAGAATGGTATATTTCATCCTGTAATGTTTGTTGTGCTGACACCCTCCTCATATATACCCCATCCTCCCTTAACCACTTTGAGAACTACTACAGTATATGAATTCCACTTGGTATCCAGTAATTAATACATCAGTCGCACTATGGGAGATCCTTTTCAATCATAATTTCTCTAACTGCTGCTGTTGTACCATTATGATTCCAATTTAGTGAGAAAATATCCTCCTCCACCATCCTTTCTAACCCAGCTTTGCAGCGGTGTCTAGATTACAAACTCCTGTGCATTTGCATAAACAGTCAATCTCATCAATCTGTCTGTTAGGGAATGGCTGCACTTGGTACTTCTTGCAAATCCTAACATTTTCTCAACCAGATGTCCGGCCTATAACCGTTCTTATCTCCGAGTCATTTACATTGATACCTGCATTAACCTTTCCTGTTTCTATTCACAATGATCCTCCTAAACTGCTTTTTTCTCATTTAAACAACTCCTTCTCCACCTCTCATTTACCATAATTTACTAAGCTCTGTTTGTCCTTATGTGCATATACTTAAATTATATATAATCATTTGTACTCACCTCTTCTATTTGTCACCTCAAATACTTGCATATTTGAGGACATTCTTGTATAGAATTATTTCATCACTGTTCCAAAGTTTGTGACAAGCTTTAGTCATAGTGACTTTCAAGAACCTTGACAGCCATTGTCACATATTGCAGTTTCATTTGTTGTAGTCTCTTTCAGACATAAAAAGGGAATGGCATCAATTTTGGGGTGGAAGGTGGGGTGGAGTTGTTCCAGAGATGAGGGAGATGCTGGGTCTAATAAAACTGCATTTTTGTACTACTCTCTCTATGGTTTGGACAGCTTAAGGTTGAATGTATTTGTATATATGTGTTAACTGTCCCAATGGTTCATTCCAGAGAGTAGCAAAAAGAACATAGTCTCATGCCCTAAACAAGAAAGCCAAGTATCCTACCTTGTGATGGTATAACATAGTTGAGGGAAACGTTCACTCTGTGGGTGCCACTGCCAAGCCCTTCAATCATGTAGCTAAGTAGGACCACTCCTTCCAAAAGTGACAATACTACTTTCAGTCAAATTTTGAGCTAAGCTGTTAATCATCCTAACACTACTTTCAGACTTCACCTAACCTTGTTTAGGCAATCAGCTTTCCTAGGGAAAAAAGGCAGTGCTTACTAGTTATCAGGCCTACCCAAACATACTCAGCTAAAGACTTTTGTCTTGTACCTGTAGGTTAGAACAAAGATTCCAAAAAAGCAGTGGCCCAAGTAGCCAGACCCGTGGCACTCCACTATATAGGTCAGCTAGAGCAGATTGTTCACAGCCCACTATTACCAGCAGATTCTGTTTCACTGTCAGTTTTCAGTACAGCAAATAACATAAATGTCACTTTAGTGCTTGCTAAATTTGTTTATAACCCATTTGTTTTAAATTTACTTATTGCTTTTACTAAACTGTCTTTTTATGAACTTTTTTTCTAAGTCTAGTTAACCTGATGTTTGTGTCAACTGATTTTTAAAAGGGGTTTTTCTTTCCAGTCCTCAGTGGGCTATGCCCATTTCACCTTTCCAGATCTGCAAAGACAAATAAATAAAATGTCCAAATGAGAAAAGAAAATGGACTAGTTTATAATCAAAACCAAAATATTTCCTCCAGCAGTCATAACAGCTAGTAGTAAAGATCAACTGAGTGACTTCTATGCACCACAAACAAGACCTATGGTATCACATATGTGACAAATATTCAATAAAAAAGAAAAAAATAGCTGTGTGCTTTTCATAAGGAAGATGATAGATAGAGTGCACTTAACTCCATCTTTAAAGAACTTTTTCTAAGATTTGTTTCCAAGGTAGAAGGAATACTAGAATGGCAGCAAAGCTTTCGAGCACAAAATAATTCCTTAACAATTATGGAGCTCTGTCAAACAGGCATGGAATACTTTAGCTTCATCTATTTCTGATGCTGGAAAGCATGCTACACACATTTGTAAACTTATAAAAAAATCTTTGTTGTCTTTAAAGGTGTAGGTCAGGAATACAGGTTATAGTAACACTTTCAGTGTGTTGGTAATCTGGACAAATGGACTGGTAACCATAAATTCACTCCTGGCTTATAGCAAATGTGTCCCTCATGAAAAGTAGCAGCATGTAAATATTCTTCGTATGCCCGAGTTTTTTTACTTAAAATATTAAGGGTTAAAACCCTCACGAGAATGTATAACTAGGCTTCTAAACATCATCATATATCAATAGCTTAGTAATTACTTATGAACATACAAACCTAAAAGCAAGTAAAGGGATTTCAAACAAGCAGCATTAAATTGTGGAAGTGACTGGATCAAACAACGAACGTGTATCATCATTAATAACACTGAGATGACGTATTTCTCAAGTCTAAAACATTTTTAATTACATTTTCCCATTTCTATCATAAGAATGTTGTACAGTCAAAATGTTTAGCTGCATTATGGACCTGAAGAAGGCGTGAGAAAGACAGACAGGCGTGGAATTTTTGAACAGAACCTGAAGACCAATCCTGCAGTTTTAATCGGAGTGGTATCGTATTAAGTAGTCAGATAAATAGCCAAGCTACGTGGGTCAAATGATCCTTATCAGCTATCAGACTGTATATGTCTCTCTTTCATTTGATGCACAACTGCTTTAAAAAGATTCTGTTGGGAAAAGAATTATGTTTTATCTGCAAAAGTATGCAATGAATTCTGCCAGTCAACAATGACGTTGACAATGTATTGTTGCTATTCTATTTTATTTGTGGTAGTGACTCATTAAGAAGGATTTATACACATAACTCTCTCTTGTCATGTTCCCAGGAAATTGTCATTTCATTGATAGCAAAAAGAAAATAAGCAACAGATGCAAGGAGGTCATTTTCTCTCATCCTTAAAACATGAACAAAATCTAGTCACAACTTTGTATCCCAGACACTATTTAATGCCCCATTTGACTTGATTATGACTGCAAAGCCTTTGGCTTCATTTACTAGCGGTTTGTGAGTTTGACTTCTGTTTCCAAGGTTCTTCACACATTCTATCACTATAGTTTGCCCTCTAATTATTCTTTCGTAGTTGGTATCACCTGACATCAATCTCTTTCAAGTTTTCATTTTTTGTCCACACATTGCAGCAGCCATAATAAAAGCACTTTCTGATCAATTTCTCTTTAGCCTTAATGGAGCGCTCCATTTGTACACTCATTGTTTCTGCACACAATAATTAAGAGAAAAGTTGTCTCAGACATATCATAATTCATGTATCTAATCAGTCATGATGTAGTCTTCGCTTGGCAATAATTCAGCTATTTATTACATTCCATTTTTTTTCTCATATCATTGCCTTTGTAGCACAGGGAACTAGTCAACCTGCTAGAATTTCAATGAACGTCTTATTCTTTTGTGATATCCCCCTAAAATGTTCCTGCTTGTTTTGCCATATCTGCTATTTACATGGAGAGTATTTCTTCTCACATGAACAGCCATGTGGGCATTAGCCCTTAATTTGATACATACCATTATCAAAGTTTGATTTGCTGTCTCTAAACTGTTACCTTTATGGGTTAATCTCATTCTTCTCAACCACCTCATTCCTTTCTAAGGGGGTAGAAGCCCTTGGCAAAAGCAAACTAATAATGGAGCCATCTACATATTCCCACATTTGCCTTTCATTCCAGCATTTCTGCAAACCAGCTTTGCTTGAAGTTCCAAAGCTTTGACTGTTTCCACAGGTGACATTCTTCCAGCTTTCACACCATTATACAAATGTATAGCAGTGTGAAGGTGGTCATTACCGAATGTCTCAGACTAACTGACCACCATCATTTTATATTCATAGATAGTCTCATGGACTGCATGCATAGCAGCCATTAAGAAGCCTATCTCAAATTCTCAATGAACCCAAATAATTGAGTTAAGGTTACATAGCATGCCAAGGATGGTCCCAAGCCCCACTGCAAAAGGAGGAGGGTGGTCACCCTGCTGAAGTAACCAGAACAGGGAAGCCAGGCAAGAAAGTGCATGGAATTTCAAACAAACTAATTTGCTCATACTACCACATACAAGGCAGCAGACATACCAGTACCGGAGACCCAGTGTTGTGGTGAGAAGTGGACTACTGTCTAAAGGAAACTCATTACACTGAAATTGGAAACCTGAATCACTGCATGGAATGTTTGGACTGGCCACCATGTCAGCTAGAAAGAAATCATTGCAAAGGAACTCATGAAATGCAAAATCTCAATTACTGCAGTGTTGGAGTTACGACTAACTGGCACTGGAACAATAACTGTCCCACAATCTACAGCCAATGAAATGATGATGTTGTACCACTCTGGCAGTGAAAAGCAAGAGGCTGTTGACAGGTTTCTGGTGGATAGCCAGGCTGCAAGAAGCATAATCCCTTTCCAACTTATATTGGACCACCTGGCAACACTCACCATCAATGGTACCATCAAGACCTGCATTCTGCTATTTCATGCACCAACCGAGATGAGTCCAAACTCAGACAAGGATAACTTCTACAACTAGCTCTAGTACATGTTGGATTTGATCCCATGGACCAAGATGATCATTATGGTGGGAGACTTCAGCACCCACCTCAGCAAAGACAGGTCCAGTTGGGAAGGAACAATGGGTAGAGTTGGCCATGGAAACATGAATGATAATGCCCTGCACCTTCTGCCCTTTGCTGCATCAGATGATCTCATTGTAGCCATTTTCAGCATCCCCACAAACACCAGCTTGCATGGTGAAACCCATCCGGTGGGGACTTGGCCATATTAGACTACACCCTGGTTAACTCTTGCTTCCAGTCATCACTCAAGAATATCCATTCTATCAGAGGACCAGACTGTGGCTGTGATCATTACCTCATCTGTGCTGTTGTGCAGCTTCACTTACAGCATGCACAGCACAAGTCATCACCCCCAGGCTGGACTGAAAGCAACTGAAGGTCCCCATCCACAAACAGGAATTCTAAATCACACTGTCAAACCAATTTGCAACATTGGCCCAAATGGAGGACATGGATGAGGCAGAAAAGCAGATATCACACTCCATCATGGAATGTGCCAAATCGCTATGTCCACCCATCCGCCACCGAATGCAGCCATGGATATCTGATGAGTGCCTGGATCAGGTATCCCAATGGAAGCAGGCAAAGCTGGTCAATTACTAACAATACAGGCAGCTCAGTTGAGAAGTTTGCCAGAGGCTGAAAGCAGAAAGGGAAGCATATTGGAGCCAGGTGACAGCTGATCTTGAGGAGGCAGCATCCAGAGACAAGTACTGCACCCTATACAGCAGGCTCAAATGACTGAGTAGGAAGGCAAGACCCACCAGTGACAACATCAAAAAAGTGGCTGGGACATTTATACGCTCACCTTGTAAACACGTGAAATGCTGGAGAGAATTATTTCAAGAGTATTACAATGATGACCCACCTCATGGACCAGTGGAAGATCTACCACCCGTTGATCTCCTTGATGCAAAGCTAACAGTTGAAGAGGTGAAATTAGTATCAGAACACTGAGAAACAGCAAGACACCAAGAGTAGATCAGGTAACTGTGGAATCAATCAAGGCTGGAGGCGTTATCCTGCTTCATCAACCCCCATGCACTGATGGAGCTGCTATGGATGTCGCAACAGATACCATCCATATGGAAGAAAGTCATCATTGTACCCATCCACAAGAAGGGGGACAACAGGGAATGCAAGACCTATCATTGCATCAGCCTGCTTTCCATCATTGGCAAAGTTATGAAGATCATACAATAAATGCTGCAGGAACACTGTGAGCAAACCAGCAGGAAAGAATAGGCTGGATTCAGATCAAACAGAGGATATTTGCCATCCATTAGCTAATGGAGGAAAGAATCTAGTGTGGACAAAGTACAGTTATCATCGTTATTGATTTTGGTTCCACATTTGACAGTATCCACTGGCCGGCCCTACGAAAGACATTGGAGACCAAGCAAGTGCTAACGAAAATCATCAGACACCTTCAGACATCATACAATGGTTCATCCAGCCAGATGCGCATTTGGAATGAATTGTCTGAAGAGCATACCATCTAGACTGGGGTCCATCAAGGGGATGTGATATCTCCACTGCTGTTCAACATAATGGTGGACACCATTATGAGGAGAGTATTTGAAGGCAGAAGTGGAGTCTAGTATGATGAAGCCCATTCTGTGACTGACCTGATATTCACAATTAACAGTACCATTTTCGCATACAGTGATGCTGAGGCCATAGATATTCTCTATGACATTGCCCACATCACCCAGTCATATGGCCTACAGACAAATGTGGATAAGACCAAAGTGATGGTAACCGGCAGGTCACAAGCCACCGTCCACCTTGGGGGAGTTCTGATTGAACAAATGCAAGAATTCAAGTATCTGGATTCTCTGGTCTAATAGAAGAAGGTGACATCAACAGCTGAAGTCCATAGCAGGACTGGAAAGCCACCTCAGCATTTGCTTTGCTCAAGTAGTGTCTATGGAAGAGGACAAACATCTCTATTACCACCAAGATTCACTTTTTCCGGGCACTGATCTTGCTAATTTTCCTTTATTGCTCGGAAACATGGATCCTCCTCAAGCCAGACCTGAACAAGCTTGAGGTTTTCCAAATGCGATGCCTGCAGCAAATCTTGGAAATCTCACTGTGTGACCACATTAGAAAAGAGGAAAAAACATCCAGCAAGAAGACAACCACTTCAAAATGAACCACCACATTTTATTCACATTAAGCGCTTTCCCCTCCAGTACAGAGGCTTCATCAGAACAATTTACTACACACACCCAGCCATTTATATAGCCACCCCCAATTAACCAATTCACATTTAAACATATATGTACCAATAAAATCATCCACATTGAGTCACAAAAAAGCATAAAAAATATATATAAATTTACCTTAAATAATTTAAATAATTACCTAAAATGTAAAATATTTATATACATTGGTACAAATTGTGACAACTTTTTAAAAATAAAAACAAACAATTCTAAAATGGTGTTGGACATGTTAATAAAAAATGTCAACCTGAAAAGTAGTCAAGTTTAAGAATACTAGCAATACTAATCATCTCACTGATGCCTGGATACTGAGTGGCATTGAATAACAATTGCCACTTCAGTTCCAGCACATCCAAATGAATGTCTAGGATACTTCCCTGCTCATCCTTATCCAACTGTTGTGCAGCTAGAAATTTAAACCCATGACCTGGGTTATCTTTTATATGCCTATAAAGAGCACTAGTAATTCTACAGTATCTTACGTCCCCTAAGTGTTCACCGATCCTAAGTTTAAAATTTCTACTTGTTTTGCCTATATAAAATATGGGGCAATTCTCACACTTGGCCATGTAAATCACATTATTACTGCTACAAATGTAATGCCCTTTGATGTTGATGGCCTTAAAATTTAGCCTGTATTTCCCCTCGGTTTCCAATATGTATGGACAAAACGTACAAGTATTACATTTGTAATTACCAGTCCTTCTATTAGTTGTTTCTTCATGTTTTCTACCTTCTAAAATGTTTTTTATGGATGCATCTCTCCTGAAGACATGCCTAGGATCCTTTCCAACTTTTTGTCAACATTACCATCAAACTGCAACATCTCCCAATTGGCTTTTATATTTTCAGTTATATAATTGGCCGCACCACTGTAGGTAATGACAAATGTAGAAATGACATTAGTACCACTATTTTTCTTTTCATTAGGTCCTAAAAACATTCCCTAAAATGGGATTATATGTACCCTGCTCACACTTGTTCAGTACCTCATTACTAATTTCACTTAGGAGACAATCTGGATATCCTCTTTGTCTGAACATCTGTGTATTGAACTCAATTTCTAAGAGAAAATCATCATTTAAGCTGACCATCCTGGCAGCCCGCACCAACTGTCCTTTCACCACTGACTTCTTTTGGGGGTGTGGTTGCCAGCTACCATAATCTAAATACAAGTTGTAAAAGGTCGGCTTTCTATAAATCCTAAAAGTAAAACTCGTGTTGTACTGCTCAGTTTCCAATTCCACATCTAGGTAACAAATTTTCACCTTGTCATATTCATATGTGAAATTTAGAAAGTCCACACTTCCATTAATGTACATAAGAAAATCTTCCAGGCTGTTTTCAGTGCCCTTCCATATAAGGAATAAATCATCTAAAAAACGAGTATGATGCATAATCTGGGACGTATATCTAGTTTCCATCACAAACTCTTCCTCCCAATAAGACACTACAAGGTTTGCAAAAATGGAGGCACATGCTGCCCCCATTGCCACACCCTTGATCTGTTGATAATACTGGCCTTCAAAGCAAATGTAGTTGTTCTTTAAAACCAGCTCCATTAATGTAACTATTTTATTAACCTCATCTTGACCATAAATGTCTGGCATCCAGATTTGAACCAGGGACCACTTGATCTGCAGTCAAATACTTTGCCAATGAGTAATGCCAGCATTTTATTTCCCCTCTCAACACATTTATCTTCTTGCAACAACAGGTCATTAGCAGTTGAAAAGTAACCCCCACCCCCTTGCTGCAAACATATTTCTTTCCCCAAGGAGGGATCTTCAATGTTAGAACTCAGAGGGAACTTTCTTTGTAACTAATTTTCAGTAGCAGCAGGAGCAACAACTATACAACATAATAAGATATTGTCAATAAACAGCAAAGCGAAACTTTTATGAAATTAAGATAGTGTCAAACACTCAAGACAGAAATATTAGTCTAACTCCACTTGTGTCTCACTGAGCTGACACTTTAAATTTGAACCAAAGAATCTACAGTGAACATGATCCGTGGGTCTTGCTGCTCATAAACAGTGAACATGATCCGTGGGTCTTGCTGCTCATAAACAGATGTTGCAGTAGAATGCAAAACAGCTTGCATCAATAGCAAGTCATTTAAGCAAACATGTTTAGTTATGTATAGCAAGACAGATAAACATAAATAACTCTTACTTGACAGTCTCAGAACATTCTAGCATTAATAAAAGTAAATCATTTTCATACGTCAAAACTGACAACTGTCTGACTGGAGTAATTCAAGATAAAAGTCAAAGCAAACAATATTCTGAATGCAGATCCACTATGACAGCAACTCTAAGGCAGGCCATAACAAAGCAAAACCTCATTCAATATTTGCAGCAGATTGAGAGACTCCCAGATAAACTCTTCAATGCCAAACAAAACAGAAAACATTTTAAAATTACAACTTACTGCTGATGGCTATACATGCCCACTAGGGTCAAGGCAATAATTGCAGTCAGGTTTGTCAGAACTTCCTCAGTTGCCTCACCTAGGTGTTATTTCACCCCCCCATACACACACGCACATGCACACATGCGCACACACACACACACACACACACACACACACACACACACACACACACACTCACACACACACACACACACACACACACACACACACACACACACACACACACACACACACACACACACACACACACACACACACACACACCTTAAAGAAAATAAAAAGTCAGTACCTATACAGAAACTTCAGAAACACTCCACAGAATTGGCAGGAACACAGCCACTGTGAGGGATGCCATATCTTTTGCACTCTCTTACATTTGCATACAACAGTGGTTAGAGGCACAGGACAGCAGCCCTCCAGTATATACTCAACATAGAACTGTTGCAGCTGCAGAAAAGGAGTGAACTAAGTGCTGTCTCATTTGACAAAAAGTAGAGGCCAGTAGAGAACTGATAAAAAAAATTGTCTTTTAGACTCCTAAAACATGTATTTACAAGAACATTATGACCCTACCTACCTTTTCACTAGTGATGACCACAGCCAGGCATGAACTTCCAAAATAGTTGTGAACCTATCATTATTTTTATTGGCTTATCAGTATTCACTGTGAATTCCCCTGCTTGTAGGTCGTATCTTTGTTCAACATCTGAAAATGGTTTAATGGCATACATTATAAATTTATTCTGTCTTTACAGTTTTTTTTCAAAAACATTTTTATTTTGTTTTCATTATAAACATACGCAAATGTACAAATAACAAATACCATAAAACAATAACAAAACTATTTACAATAGTTACATTCATCCATGATAAACAATCATTTTATCCATGAGAAGTTATCAGTATTTGTTCAAAAGGTGTTCCAATTTTTGCCATGCTATTTTTTTATGAGTAATGTTATGAGTTCTATAACAAATGGTTTGCAGTTCTTTTTTACAAACAACTTTTGTTAAATTAATCTTTAAACATCAACCCCGGGATTCATGAAGCTCGGGCGCAAGGACAGCATTAGCCTTGCGCCGACCATGCGGCGTAGAGATGGCGCAGCAGCACCACATGCATATTAATGAAGGCACCCTGCCGCAATGTCTACGTGCATAGGAAATGTGCACGAGTGCAGGGGGCATGTCTAAGCGCTGCACAGTGGCATGAACATGTCGGCTGCATACGTGCAACCTAAAATGCTGACTAGTACAGCCTGCCTCTAATAATAATCACTCCAGTCAGTGTCCGTGGATACTGAAATGTATGCAAAGCATACAAGACAGTTTTGCGAACACCAAAATAAAAAGTAAATACAAAGGCATGTAGTTGAATATGGAGTCCCCGTCCCTCAAACATTTAAAACCCTGTGCCCATATTCCATTGTAGTGTTGATAGTTATACCAAGTGGAAGTGAACCGCAGCATGTTAGTGCACCACTGCTATTTGCTAAGCCTAGCCCAATGGTTAGGGTTACCACCTGTCTCACATTGTGAGGGACAGTTCCCCTCTGGGCAGTTGTGTCCATACCAAAACCATTATAAATTTTAAACGTCCTGCGATTGTAGGACATAATTATGTCCCATATTTTATGTAATAGTTCCATACAATACTTATTTCCATATGTAAAATACCTAAATTTTACACGAAACAGAATAAGCAACTAACACAACAATAAGCTTTCAGTTAGGCATAAAACTAATGTACTATCCTTTGTACTGACCGTGGGTATGTGTTGGCCTGTAAAATCTGATGTGTGTCCCGAAAATGTCCCATTTTTGGTCATTTGAAAAGGTGGCAACCTTACCAATGGTCAGAGCATTCGCTCAATATCTGCCCATTCACAGTCCAAGTCGTCCTTGCCAGGACGGCCCAAAGATGAATGGGTATTACCCGGGTCTACCTACCATGTCATGAAAGATAAGTATTTGCGTGTACCTATGTGCGTGAAGTACAGCATGTGGAAGATCGAAAATGCTAGGGTAGTCCTCACAACCATATTGGTACCAGAGATAAGTAGTATATGCAATGTGTTCTGTTGACTGTGCCATGGCCATCTACCAGAGAAGGGATGGATGGTGTGTGTGGAATATGAGGGTGGGGGTGATGGGGTAATGTAATAATTCGCCAAGGGGAGACTGGGTTGGATGCACAATAAGTGAACTGGAGGTGTACGAGGGAGCAGTGGGTGAATCAGAAAGAAAACCAAAGAACAAACATTCACAATCACAATACAGCCTGACAGGCCATACTGTAGAACACAATCCCACAAACATATGAACATTAAAATGTGTGATACACAT